>NC_133754.1:74509635-74824496 GCF_036562045.2 Rhinolophus sinicus | reverse complement strand
TATTGCTGAATATCACTATGGTCACCTTTGAAATACTCCCCTTGGGGAGCTATGTACCAACACCAGCGCCTAGTCCACCCTTCAAAGCAATTTTGGAACTCTTTTTCAGGAGTCACCATCAGAGCTGTCATCGTACCATATTTCCCCGAAAATGAGACCGGGTCTTGTATCAATTTTTGCTCCAAAAGACGCATTAGTGCGTATTTTCAGGGGATGTCTTATTTTTTCATGCACAACAATCTATATTTATTCAAATACAGTCATGTCATCTTTTTCTGGAACATACTAAATGCATCCATCTGGCTGACAATCTTAACTGGGGCTTATTTTCAGAGTAGATCTTATTTTTGGGGAAACAATGGTATTACACTTGATGTCCTGAATGTCATCAAAATGTCTTCCTTTCAACATTTTCTTTATCTTCAGGTAAAGAAAGAAGTCATTGGAAGTCAGATCAGGTGAGTAGGGAGGGTGTTCCAATACAGTTATTTGTTTCCTGGCTAACAACTCCCTTATAGACAGTGCCATGTGAGCTGGTGCATTGTTGTGATGCAAGAGACATGAATTGTTGGAAAAAAGTTCAAGTCATCTAACTTTTTCACACAGCCTTTCAATACTTCAGATAGTAAACTTGGTTAACTGTTTGTCCAGTTGGTACAAATTCATAATGAATAAACCCTCTTATAATAAAAAATGTTTAGCAACATCATTGCAACAAGTTCGCAAACTTAATTGTCAGACCTCATACATATTTTTGGCATCCCCAATATATATACACAGAGGGTGCCAAAATAATGTATACACATTTTAAGAAAGGAAAAATCTCTATTAAAATTTTAATACAATGAGTGATGCTAGCATTCATTTGATTAACGCCATCTTGAGTGAATATCATACTACACATTGCTACTGTAATTCAATTTAACTTCGAAAAGTAATACATAGATAACATCTCTTAAAATGTGTACATTTTTTTGGCACCCCAGCACATACATATATATATATATATAGATAGATAGATAGATAGATAGATAGATAGATAGACAGATAGATAGATAGATATCTGCCCAGTGACTTCCATTGGTTAAGCAGCCTTTGTGCAAGTTTTTGTGGCAATTAAGCCTCCATCAGCATAGAATCCATAATCTGCAAAGGCCCATAGCGCCCTCTAAGCCTGCATAGATAGAATGCTGGCACATGGCCTAAGCCCCCAATTGAATCATCCTGTCTAGTCCTGGGACTTCCACTCTAAAACTAGTGTTATGAAAAACTGGGATTGCTTTCCATTTGTTCTGGAGGGACAAGTGGGAGTAGCATTCGGTGTTCCAGATCGCAAATAACTGTGTTTTCAGTGATGACATATTGTGTTTATCAGCAGTGGGGTCCTAACCAGTCTCTTCCTGTGGTCTGATTTTCACTATTATTTTGGATGCGTAGTTTCCTTTGGTTTTATAGCTGATTTTTAGGCTTTATAGTATCTTTCTGTTAAATTCAGCAAACTATCCAATATGCTTTCAGTAAATTTAATTTCCACTTAAGTTCACCAGAATTGGTTTTTGTTGTTTGCCAACAAGAACCCTAAAACACGTAAAGGTAAGGAAAAAAATTAGCCTATAATTTCAGTGTTTTAATGAATCCCCTTAAATCCTTCTATGAATTCTGACTTCCTTCCTTGCTTAATCTAGTGGTGTCGGTAGCTTTGGGGGGCTATTAGGATAAGGACATAGCAGAGACAGTTTGTTAAGGATGTTTGCTCAAAAGGGCATCAAGTTAATTGTTAAAACATTAACAATGTTTTAGGCCTGAAGACCTCAATTTTCTCATTGTATTAATAAAAGGTGAAAAATCATGAGCTTATGCAGATCGGTTCTAGATGTCAAGTTTGTTAAAAAGCATACATTTTTAATCCCAATTACTTACTCTAAACCTTGGTTCTTCTAACTTTTGACCCGAGGAACAGGGCAAATCTCTGTTCACTGAATGAAGGAAATCAAGGAGGGCCCCTCATAAAATCATCTGTTGTAGCATATACTGGTTTTCTTAGTGAAGGAAATAGAACGGAAGAGCTGACATGTGGAATAGCAATGGGACAGCACTCATTTGACCTAGCAATTCTTCTACACTGAGTCTTTTCATGAAGAATTTCAGGAGGCTTTACTCTGTAAGTTAGTCTACCTAGTATATGCCATAGAGATAAGTTATAAAAAATCCACCTCAACGTTTATAGAGCAATAGGTGGCCTGCAGTTGAAAGTCCAAGATAATATATAATAAGCCTACTATGTATCTGAATGGCCAGTCATACACAGATGTTGTATGGATTTTGTGAAAATATAATAAAATTTTGTTGTTAAAATATAACAAAAGGTTAAGGAGATGAATTAGCAGCGTGTGTGTGTGTGTGTGTGTGTGTGTGTGTGTGTGTGTGAAGACATTTTTTCTTCCAAGTCATCAAGCTGTCCTAGTAGAACTTACAACATCACTTGTAAGGCAGTTATTATCATTAATACTGTAAACATAAAGAAACTAGAAAGTATAGGATCCAAAGAGTAAGTGAGCTGGGCAGGTGACATGACTTCAGGAAATGGAGATCAAGAAAAAAACATGTCTCAGTTTTCTTGAACCCTTTTTGTGCTTTGTTTTGTTTTGATTATATAATCTCTTTTGAGACTGTCCCAAACCAGTTCAAAAGTAGACTTTCCTTTCTCCCTTTTAGAGACCAATTTCTTTGGAAACACAGAAACAAAATGTCTGCTCTATTGCTTGTTTATTAAAATCCGTTGTTTTCCCTCCACTTGTGTCGTAGCTGAGTTTAGCGTCATCTTCTTCTGTGTTTATTGTATTCCTTGCCTGCAGCCAGCAGACTAACTCAGCAGAGGCAGCTTTTTGTGTGAGCCTTAGTATTAGTCTTTCTGGACAGAATTTATCTTATCGCTTATGTTAATCTCCAATGTCGAGTCTATTCCCCAGGCAGTCATTACGTACATTACGTACAGCAGAGCAGACCTTCCCACTCAGGCTGATCGGTCATCTCCATGATGGAGTGACTCCGGAGGGAGTTGTTTATGGTCATTTACACATTTTGTATAATGAGGACACCTGTTTGCTAATAACTGAGATGAGGGGATCACAACACAGGGCACAATGATATGGGAACACATTGCAGATCACACACACACACAGATGGTCTTTGCTCTTTGTACCTTAACAAACCATAGCTTTCTAAAGTAGCTAAATTGACTTGCAAATTTTCTAGTATTTCTTGCATTTCGTTTTAATAAGCAGTTGCTATAGTTAAATAATTAATTACTTTATAGCAGGTGTAACAAATATCATGGGGGTGTCATCAATTAAAGTGTTTTAACACTGTTTTTCCTGCGTCACAATGTAATAATCAAAGGCAGAACTTAAAAGAAGTAAAATGAGCTCCATTAGTGAAGCAAATTAAAATTTCATTTTCTGTGAGACTCAATATGCTTGAATGCTACATGACTGAACTAGCATAAGCTAGAAACAATAACTCTATTGACGGGATTTGTGTTGAACAAGTGACTAAACCAAAAAAGATCATCTTAGTCCACTAAGGGGCATTTTCCGCCTAGAGGAGGCCATTGTTTGGATTGCTTTACTCTTTCACTGGTTGGCAGACAGGGAAGGTGAAGGCTTTCTTCAGTTTTAGTTTGTACTGTGCTACAAAGGATGTGACTGAAAAATTAAGATAGGATAAATAGAAAACTCTCATACTTCTGGGGGTCTATATGGAGGTAATATTTAAAATTAAAGACTAAAATCAGAATGTGAAGGTATTGATTTTTAAAATACCTATCACTAGAATTGTTGATTTATGTCTTTTTATAAGATCAGAACGTCAGACTAGTTCTCCAGGGATATTGATAAATATCACTGTTCATGTAAAACATCAAAAGAAATAGAAACCAAGAAATCAAAGGACTGAACTCCCAAATTATCAACCCTCTCTTTGATTATATACATATGTAATCATATATTTTAATATATATGTATATATACACACTCATATATTTTAATATATGTACAATCATGTACTTATATATAATTATATATTTGAATGCATATGTAGCGTATTTCCCTGAAAATAAGACCGGATCATATATGCGCTCCAAAAAACGCATTAGGGCTTATTTTCAGGGGATATCTTATTTTTTCATGTATAACAATCTACATTTATTCATGTACAACAATCTACATTTATTCATTTATTCATGTACAAAAATCTACATTTACTCAAATACAGTCATATCATCTTCTCCTAGAACATAGTTGTAACTGTCCAAACCCCAAATTCTAGCTTGAATTTCTTGCGACTCCAATTCCTGTAGAACCATTGGCCCCAATCTCTCATGTGCAGCAATAGAGCTCCCCTTAAATGAGCACTTCTTGTCCACGTAGTCTGCTCGTAGTGCATTGGCAACACAGCTGTCAGTGATTTTATGCCATGAATTCTTCACCCAAGTTGCGACCTCTTGCAGGCTAGGCTTCACAAAGTTTCCACGCTGATTTCTCTCCATTCTATTTTCAATGTAGTCATTGATTTCCATGCACAAATCGTCCATGCACAAATGAGTGGCTTGTTCATTGCAATATTGAGTCTGGAGATAGGCATTCATTCTTGCAAGAAGCATTATTTGATCTATTCTTCTCTGTGCAAGGAAGTTCTTCATGTCTTTAGCGTGGTGAGTGCTGGCTGAATCCCTGACTAGCAGACCTCTTTGGCCACCTCGCAAAACAAGTGGCAGCATTAAATCGACCCACTTCTTTATAACTGCTTTTTCAGTTTCAAGAACATAAATGTCTGAAACACGTTCAACCTTATCTTTCTTGCCCTTAGTGATGATTAGAGGTGGGGTTTTCTTTCAATCCAGACAAATTGCCAAAATACAGGTAACACGTGCACTTTCGTAACCAGTGGAGGGAAAGTAGATTGACAGCCACCCTCTGATCAACTGTCATTTGAGATCGTTGGCCCATAAACACTGCAGTTTCATACATAGCAATCATGTTGGAGATTTATTTAGAAAAGTCGATGCCATCAACAAAGGACTTGAATGCAAGTGAACGTTTAATAACTTCAGTATTTTCCAGCTTGAACAGTGTTGTTGATCTTAGGGACAGTTCATATTGCTGAAGGAAGCCATCCAGCCAGTATTGTGATGTTTTGAATTTTTCTGGGGATATTTCTAACTGTGGTGCCATAACAAGGGCAAATGCTTGAATATCAGCCCTACACACAACCAAAGCCTTTGCTCTCCTGTCAGAAATACATTCACAGATGATGTCTTCCAGCTCAGGAAATAATGGTTGCTGATCTGATCCACACTTGTGCTTCTTAGCATTTCTCTCATCCACCTGTTTACTGAGGTTATCGTACTCTGCTCACCATTTTTGGAGATCCAACTTCTTCTCGTTGCAGAAAACCATAAGATTCTTGCCCCGGGAGTCCTCCACAATTTCTTACTTGTACTCGACAGAATAGTTCTTTCTTTTTGCACTCATCTTGTCTGGGGGTCAAAATATCATTTCCTTTAAATCTACCATTAAATCAAGTGTTAATTGAAGACTTATGAGACAGGAGTGGCAACAAAAATAATGACAGTTAAGAATGATGGTCCACACAAAAGCGACAAAAAATTGTAGGCACCAAAATTCAAAAAGTGTTTCTTTATTTCATATGAGTGCATTAAGTACGTCTGTTACAACATACGATGTATTGAATTATGAAGATACATGTTAGACACAACCACATCCATTCGTTATCAAGTGTGCACGTTATTTGTGTGTTGTGTCTGTATTCCCATTGGTCATTCGACAATAATTCTTGAGTTCATTTGTTTACATAGGTGTTTACCTCTCATCCAAAGGTGCCTGCTTGGGTATTTATAAATACTTAATTATAATTTATATTGTCATTTATTTTAATTATTAATGTCAATCTATTATTTATTTATATTTAATTATATATTAATATTATTATTTTATAATTCAATACGTCCATCGTGTGTTGCAACGGACATATAAATGCGTCCCTCTTGCTGATGGTCTTAACTGGGGCTTATTTTCGGGGTGGGGCTTATATTATGAGCATCCTGAAAAATCATGCTAGGGCTTATTTTCCAGTTAGGTCTTATTTTGGGGGAAATATGGCATCTTTGAACACACACACACACACACACACACACACACACACGAAGTATGACAATCAAGTTTGCGAACTAGCCACTGTGCATTTACATTGGCAACACTGTAAAAACAACTTGGCAAGGTTTCATAACCTTGGTGTATCAGTGTCTCACAGCTGTGTTTGTGTCAACGTGTGACAGTGTCTTGCTGAGTGCTTTTCATGATTGTTGTGTGTTCTTCTGTGCCGTCGCGAGAATGTCTGAGCTTGAATTAGAGCAATGAACAAACATTAAGTTTTTTGTTAAACTTGGCAAGAAGGGAAGTGAAATCAGGAACATGTTAGTCCAAGTTTAGGAGGATAATGCCATGAAGAAAACGGCAGCATACAAATGGATTAAATGTTTCACTGAAGGGAGAGAATGCGTCACTGATGAAGAGAGGTCAGGGTGGCCAGTAACGAGCAGAACTGACAGAAACATTGCAAAATTTCGTCAAATTGTGCATCAAAATCATTGGCTGACTGTAAGAAGCATACCAGACCAAGTGAACATTGATGGAGAAATAGGCAAATCTTAACTGAAAATCTTGGCATGAGAAAGATGTGTGCAAAAATGGTCCTGAAGGAGCTTTTGCATCATGACAACGCACCAGCTCACATGGCACTGTCTGTGAGGGAGGTTTTAGCCAGTAAACAAATAACTATATTAGAACACCCTCCCAACTCATCTGATCTAGCTCCCAATGACTTCTTCTTTACCCAAAGATAAAGGAAATATTGAAAGGAAGCCATTTTGATAACATTCAGGACATCAAGGGTAATAAGACGACAGCTCTGATGGCTATTCCAGAAAAAGAGTTCCAAAATTGCTTTGAAGGGTAGACTAGAGGCTAGCATCAGTGCATAGCATCCCAAGGGGAGTACTTCGAAGGTGACCACAGTGATATTCAGCAATGGTGTGTGTAGCACTTTCTCTAGGATAAGTTTGTGAACCTAATTTTTATACCTGGAAGCCATTGATAGAATCATAGAGTATTTGAACTATTATAACTTATAGAAGGTTTTAAGCATCATATTATTATATTATTTACCCTTTATTTTTGTAATAAAAATACTGAGCCCAGACAGTTGAATTTGAGTTTCCAGTTTCCAGTTAATGGCGAGGGGTAATGCTTCCTTAAAGTATAATTAAGATATTTTTCATATAAAGGATAATCTTCCTGTCTTCCTTTAAACTATCAACTCAACTCACTTGAAAAAAAATGTTTTAGTTTGGCCTCAAATTTCGTTTTTTATTACCAGTATAGAGGACTTCTTCATCATCATGCAGACTAAAAAGTTAATTGAAATTGCTTTCAAACTTCATTTTCTAGCTGGTATACCAGTCAGTATAAATATTCTGACATTCATTATCTTGCAGATAAAAATGTGATGATATTAACACTGACACCCAAACCCAGTTAGCTCCAAATGCCCACCTGCCCCGGCAGAATTTTAGGGCAAATCCTTCCCAAGAGATATCAGGAATCCCCAAAGTGGCAATAACTTACTCAGGAACACAGCTTTTAATGTTCTTTTTCTCCATATTCTTCTTGAAGGTTTGTTGTCCCTAAGTCCTAAGCTGCTGCTTTAAGATGCTGTGTTGTATTCCATGTTGACATAGGGAGACTCTCTGTGGCTACTCCCTGTGTGGCCACTTGGGCCCCAGGGCAGTACTTGTGCCCAGAGTATCATAACATCTTCATATACTGTAATGAATCCTTCAGATTCGATTCTCAGATGTCATTTAATACCTTCCATTTTTCTACTTCCTTCCTTCACTCCCTCCTAACTCCTTAAAGCCTTTTCTTTTTCAGAAAATATTACAAGGCAAGTGGACACTTACAGAGGAGGATGGTGGTGTTCATCTGCCACCTTCGCAGAAGCATTCATGTTCGATCTTTGCCAAGATAACTTTTCAAGAATACTTTGAGATACATTTTACTTTTTGAGAAGTGGCTTGAAAGATTGGTCATCATTACTCTAATCACTTCTATTTGGGAATAATAAATTATTTTTGTAGTTATTCAAATAAAAACCCATCTCTGAAGCAACCTTGAAAGGATCACTTTAGTCGGTGCTTCTAGTACCTCACTTTCTATAAATTCCAAGTGAATCTCAAGACTTTTTCTGAGCCATTGACATGGAAAATGATAGTAGGCAGTCGATGATCATTAAAAAAAGATTCTTGGAATAATGCTGTAACATTGGGCAGCCATTACTGTCAAGTAATGAGTGAAAAAAGGTAGAATCATAGTATTTTAAAAATGGAAGGGAATGTAGAAGTAATTTTGTTGAACTCCCTTGTCTTATAGATAAAAGTAGTCATGTAACAATTTGTCATTTTATACCCAATTTAGAAGCTTGCAATATTCTTCTATAAAATGAAAACATATAATCAAATAAGGCACTATTCCTCTCAGAGACACTTTATCTGAACATCACATTTCTATTCTATTTAATCATTGCACTAGTGTGTGTTAGTGGTAATTCCCACCCTGGATTTAAAACAATCCCAGATGCATTTTAGACTCCATCCATGAAATTATTGAAACACGTCAAAAAGAATTCATGTTTTAGTAAAGAATTCCATAAAATAGTTCCATAGTAAGGGAATATAGTATAATAAAATAAGATTAGGTAAGTAAAGCAGCTCCTAAAATAGTGGGATTCTTAGAGCACTGATAGAATTAGTTGAAGGCAGAATGAATATCTTGAATGGAGGAGGAAGAGAGGATCAATGTGTTTTTTTTTTTGATAAATACAATAACATTTAAGTTTCTGAAAATTCTATCAGGATGTTCAAATTCATTTCCAGCTCAACTGATTGGCTTATTCCCTTGTACCATGTTAAGTCAGCTTTGGATCTTCATAGGTCCCCAGTGAATTTTCAATTCCTTGCCCTTCCTAAAAGCCATCTGTTGTATTCAAGTTTCCACTGGATCTGACATAAACATTTAAGTATGAGTTCATCTTGAGCAGGCACTGTGTCTAATAAATCCCTGGAACTTTGTATCACCCATCATATAGTTACTAAGTTTTATTTTTCTCAACTTATCTTCTCTGTCAAAGGTTATGTTACCAGGCTAATTTAGTTGAAACTAGCACACTAATTTTTTTGCTAATTAATGAAAACCTTTAAAATGATGATATAAGCATTAGTGGTCATTTGAGAGCCCAGAATGGCAATAGCTCTTTTCTCAGGGGTTGAAAAAATCTCTATCTAAACAAATAAAAATGGTCATATGAATTGAAAATATTTATACAGTATTCTTCCCATGAGTCAAATTCAGATGATGCACTAGAGTGATTGTATTGACATAGTTTATATACGGGCTATCAAGGTACCATTGACTAGAAACAAATTGGTTATAATTCACTTGAGAATGTTGTGATGCCTGTGTTTATTGTCTTCTGAAGTTGCCTTATAAAATCAAACCAGTGTCCTCCTGGACATATTTAATAATGCATTCAAGCAGGCATTTTGCCAAATCCCTTTGAGACAGTATTAAATAGAAAGCTATTTTAGACATTCATTTTGATGAATGGCATGTAGGTAATGACATTGTTCAATCCACAGAGCCTAGTACACAACAAAAGCATTGACTAACAGAAAGTTGATTATTGTAAGATGGAATTCATTTTTGGTATGTTGGACATTTATTTATTTGCCTCAGTCTGTTATTTCAATTTCAGAGAGTTTTTCTTTCTTTTCCTTCTGATTCTGATATTAATACGCATTTATTGTAGAAGATTAGGAAAACACAAAATAAAAGATAAAGGGAAATAATGAAAAAAATAGCTCAGTTCTGAAAAATAACCACTACTTCTGTATTGGTTTATCCTTTTAGACAAAATATATAGACATATATTTTTATATATTTTTAGTTTTATACTTATTTAATTTTATTTAAAGAATTTTGCATTTATTACTATAAAATATAATTTAAACAGAGCATACTATTGTATAATTTAACATTTTTAGTATAATGTATTTAATGGAAGTATTATGTATAGAGTATTAATGATATATAAGAAAGACAATTTATTTTTCTAACTCTATAATTGGGCATTTATGCGGTTTTCTTTTTTGTTGCTATTATGACTGATTCTTTGACGAACATTTGTGTACTTAAATCTTATTAGTTCCTTTTTAATTATGTAAAACTTAAGCATATCAGAATATGGTTATGTCTTATGTCAAATTCCTAGAAACAGATATATGGATAAAAGGAAGGGAGAACTGTTAAATTAAAACACTGTATGTATTCAATGAACACATTTGTAGGTTTCATTGGTTTAGGTTGCTGTTTTCTCCTCAGTCAAATACATATCTTTGTAACTACTCTTTGGCCCACTTTTGTACCAAATAAAGTGATCAACTTAGAAGTCATTCATTTTAGCCACACTGTAATTACATCCTTTATTCTGGAGCTGATTTCATTTCTAAATGTTGATAGTTCTTTAGGTGGTAAAGTAATAACTTTACAGCATGGTGAGTTTAGAGAGGTCCTCTGGGGCTATAAAAGAGTTTTGTTATAATAACTTTTCACTTTAAGAACACCTGAAAAAATTTTAACTACCAAAATATATGAAATTAACAAAGTATGTATTTGTAGGTAAGTTATGGTTCCTGGTGGGCCCTTCATAATAACATTTTACTTTTTGTATAGCAACTCACAAAGCACTTAGTGTACAATATTTCATTTACTTATGGCAACAATATTTTGGAGGCAATATAATTCATATTTTATAAATAAGGAACTGGAGGCTCAGAGAAATCAAACTATTTGTCGTAATGTTCACAGCTTATTAGTAGCATAATCAGAGCCAAAATTGTTATTTTTTTTGCTGTAAATCTAATGTTCTTTCCACTACATTCCACTACCTTATGAATTTGATTTTTAGAAAAAGTTTTTAGTATTTCTAAAAAACAATTATAGTTTAGCTTTTAAAAAATGTTTTAAAGTCTTTTTAAAATTTTTAATAGACTAAAACCCTTCACCTTTCAGAATATCATAAAAACACTGAATTTCATAACATTGATTAGTTAGGTTCTATAATATTGATTCATTGTTTCCATTGACAAAAACATATCAATGCATTCTAATTCTCTTATTTTATATCCCATTTTCATCAACAAACATGAACTGTGTGATATGGTACAAATTCCTCTATGTATTTGATAGCCCATTGGGTTTTACACTATGTATCCAACAATTGCTACCACCCTCCAACCTACAGAAGCAGATGCCTTATGAATTACAGATTTTTGCATAACAGAAGTCAATGGATACATGTCCATTTGGACTTTAATAATTCAGGACTGATTTGCTACAATTAGAATAGGACAAATTCACCTTACATGGTTAAAGAAGAAAAAGGTATAGACAAACAGGTTTAATTTGGTTTACTCAGTAATATTTTAATTAAATGTGGAAATTAGAATCTACTAATTCCATTAATCAGTATAAACTCGGTATTTCCAAGAAAAAAGAATCAGCTACTAATGACAAAATGTGTGTATTTTCCTTCTATTAATAGTAAAATCTACATTATTTTGCAGTCCAAAAAATCATATACTGCATATCTATAGAATATAACATGCCTATCAGAATATAAAATATCTCTGACCATTTTGATCATTAATTTTATGTGTCAATTTGACTGAACCAAGGGAAGTCCAGTTAGCTGGTTAAACATTATTTCATCATTATATCTGTCAGGGTGTTTCTAAAAGAGATTAGCATTTGAATTGGACTGAGTGCTGCAGATTGCCCTCCCCAGTGTGAGTGGCCATCACCCATTCCATTGAAGGCTTGCTTGGCACAGAAATGTGGAGGACGGTTGGATTCACTCTCTGCCTGAGAGCTTGAACCCACACATCAATCTTTTATTGCTCTCAGCATTCTTGGCTCTCAGGCCTTCAGACTCATATTGGCATCTACAACATTGATTCTCCAGCTTTTAGGCCACCAAAATACACTGCTGGTTTTGCTGGACCTCTGGCTTGCAGATGGCAGATTGTGGGATTTCTCAACTTCCATAATTGTGTGAGCCAATGCCATATATGAGGTGTGATCAAACAATATGGTGAATGTTTAACTAAAAAAAAAAAATATTGCAGCAAAATACATATAGCCATTAATCCCCCTCAAAATACTCCCCCGTGTTTCAAACACATTTACCCCACCGTTCTTGCCGCTTTCTGAAGCAGTTATGGAAGACCTCTTTTGTGAGTGTCTTTAGTTGCACTGTTGTGACAGAAGTTTGGGGAGAAGGGGAATGAAGGTGTAAGGCTAAGACTGACTTCTAGGGAAAATTCCTTTTATTAAGTAAGGGGCAGATAATTCAGGTTGTACACACAGTGGAGGGGCAAGAACCTCAGTGCATATACCAGATGTTCCCCATCCATGGATCTCAGGTCTCTGGGTATTTGGAATTGCATCCAGTGGTTATCAATCAATATGTGCCAAGAACATTGCCATCATCTATAGATTGAATAAATAATATATGTCATTTACCTGTGCTACTAATTTTTAAATGTAATAAAATTTATTTTTAAATGCTAATTAATTCATATGAACTTACTACAGTTCCATATTTTATTTGTCCCTCAATTTACCATCGTAAAATTAGTAGTATCATCATGTAAACATATGGAAACAAAGGGGTATTTTTCCTGCAAATTTTATAAAAATGTGAGTAGGCAAATTCTGATACCTTAGAAGGATAAAATGTTTTGTTGAATAAATGGAGCCATAACTTTCCCAAATACAATGGGTAGTCTGTCCATACAATGTAAACCTGTCATTGGATGGATTTTGTTCATTCATGAAAATGCGCATTTGGGAATTAGCCTATTTTGTTTCTTTCAAAATCATTTGTTTGTCATCGGGTAAGTTTGTCTTTTAAAATTAAAACATAAAGTTAGAAAAGCTGTACATATTTTAAAAAACTATATAGACAAGAAAAAGAGGACAATACTCAAACAATTCTATTACCCAAGATATTTATTATTAATATCTGCATATATATATATGTAGCTAGATAGATAGATAGATAGATAGATAGATAGATAGATAGATAGATAGATAGATAGATAATTTTTCAAAACAGACCTTTTTCCAGGCTCTATTTAGAGCCTGTTGTCTTTTTCTTTCATTTAGCAACTTACGATCAACATCCTTCCATGAGAAGACATGTTAAAATTTGGAATTCCCTATTAAATCATTCTCAAAGAAATCTGTGATTGAGGTAAATCCAGGTTTCTAGAGAGCAGAAGGATATTCTTATGTTTCCCTTTGAAACCATTCCTGGAAGGTATGACAAGTTAATGTGACTGCACAGATTTTTTCCAACACAGCTTCCTCCCAATTAAATAATTATGATTTATTTCCTTACGCCACATGTTTTTTTTGTGTGCTTTTTATTCTTTGTCTGTGATTAAACACTCTTTAGTTAGGAGCTAGAGAGAATTCAGTCTAATTTAGAATTCATTTAAAATTCACTGGCCTGGACTTAAATTCTAATCTTTTACTGCTTGTGTCCATGTACTTGGGTGGCATTAAGAATATATAACTTCCTAGTTCTAAAAATAAAAGCTTCCTTAAAAGCCTGTTAAAAAGGCCCTAAGGAGCTCATAGATATCAAATACCACTCTAGTATTTCACAGATTTTAGTTTAAGTGAGATAGTACCATACAAACCAAATTTTCTTTAATAAAAACACAAGCTTGCAATCAGACTCTAATGTTTCCATAGGCTGTAACCTTAGGAAGAACAAATTACATCTTCATAGGATACATTTTAGACTGAAAGAACAATGAAATGGACTGAGAGGCCAGTAACAAAATAAAGGCTTAGAAAATAATGTCTATAGAGCTACTGACAGAATTGTATTTGTTGCCTTTGGTAAAACGGCTGTTAGTGATTATAAACTGTTTACAATGGCAAATATGTTTATGATGGAGAGAATGATGAGCTGTTAACCAATGTTGTGGACAAAGCAAGATTTGAAAACCTTAAAATAAAGACTTAGGTGATATCCTTAAAAGTAGGAATTTTTAAAAATATGCTAAAAAAAATCAAGGTAATTTATTAGAAAGACAGTGAATTTGATGGAAAGTACATTGAACCAGCTGGAAGTCAGAAGATGTGAGTTATATTTGGGCACTGCCACTGACTCACCATGCAGTCCTTCATACATACCTTCCTGGATGAAAGTTTCCTCACCTTTAAAATGAAATGGTGGAACTAAGAGATTGCTAATATTCCATCAGCCCTGACATGCTCTGATCAGGTAACATCATTCTTATCCAGTGTGGCAGAGACTGTCAGTTGCCTTCTCCAATATCCATCTTTCCCTTCTTCCTTTAGCTGGACATGTTTTCCTAAAATAAAAGGCCATGCTTCTCAGTTTCCTTGTAGCATTCATAGTGAGGTCACGAAACTAAGGTCAGGTAAACGAAGTGGAAGCAAATGAGTTGCACGGACTTTGAGAAGGTAGTTTAAAGAGAGCTGACTCAACTTCAAGGGGTGTCCCCTCCCCCTTTTTTTCTTTCTCTTTTTCTTTTAGGCCCAAGACTCAGATGTGCTAGTTTAAGCTATAGAAGTCACCTTGGACCATGACCTGACCTTGAGAATACAAGCCATTGTCTAGATGGAAAAAGACAATACCCTGGGTCTCCCTAATGATCGCTGAGAGTCACCTTACATGTCTTACAGGCATGCTCTGTGCTGCTTTTATATGGAGAGAAGTTCATATCTATCTTCGTTGGGCACTGCTAATTTTTCTTCCCCCTAAGGGCAGCTATATCAAATCCTAACTGATGCAGTCAATAAAATGTGATTACTTGTTGTTTTAAAATAACTACAGCTACCAATTATTTTATACTTAATAGATGCCAGACACTGTGCTAATTGTTCTATGGACATTGTCCAATGTGATTTGCACAATAAGAATATTTATGAGTTGGGTATTATTTTATATAATTTACAGATGAGGAAATGGAAACTTAGAGAGATTAAACAGTGGTAGCTCATGAGTGACAGAGCCTGGATTCTACATGACATTGGGATGACTCCAAAACTTGTTCTCTTAGTCACTTTCATGAGTTTAATACAGTCATTATTCCATGTGGGTAAAATATGCACACGTAGCGCAATGTTAGCTAATATTTCTTGGGAATCTTACAGAATTGTCAAGGTGTAGACACTCCATTCCCCAAACAACATGCGGAAGCAAAGATCCGTCATGCCTACTGTAATACAGATAATGATCACTATCCCCAAACCTTACCTAGGTTATCAAACATTTGACTTCATAAAAGATCATTTAAATGGAAATAATGTTATTTAATATTAAAGATGAAAAGTTGGGGATTAAAAGTGCACTTTATAACACGAGGGTCACAATAAGTGCTCAATAGATGGGACCTGAAAGCATTATCATTTAAGGGGTCTATAGAGAAGTTGTGAAATTTTGGGGGAGTCAGAAATATTAGTTTCAAATACAACCTAGTATACGGTAATTATGTGAACACAGTTCAGCCATTTAACTTTTTGGCATTTAATTTTCTAAGGAATGGGTTACTTATATTTTATAGAATAGTTATTGGAGATAATGTCTTTCAAGTTCCATCCCAATGCTTGACATGTTTTAGAATACCAGTAAATGGAAGTATTAATATTACCAATATTATTATTCTCACGGGATTCTAATATAGTTATGTTCTTACTATTCTATCAATTTACATGAAAGAAAGTGTTTGTCATGGGGTATGGCTAAGCTAAAGCAGTGTGTGCCTGTAATTAAGAGGCTCCTGGGGGGTGGTTTCATCAGAGGCAGACAGCTGCATCATATACTGTGGCAGGCAGCACAGTAGGCCATCTTGCTTGTCCTGCCGGATTGCTTTGGAATTCAAGCTTGCCTCCTCCAATTTGTGTTTCTGTTCACACCTTGGTCTCCTTTCATGTTTGCACTGAAACCAAGGCCATGCTAACCTCCTTAGGGCAAGAGGAGGACAGTTCATTGCTTCCTGGAAACACAGACCGTAATTGTAGTGGGAGAGATGGATGGGGTTACATGTCGTTCTACAAAGTGGGTACTCCCCATGAGCACGTTTTCAGAGATTTCTGTTAATAATTCTCTTGGCGAATCTTTTCGTTTCATAGGAATCAAATAATAACCGAGAATTAAAGTAATAAAAACAGAATGAAAATAATGCAACAGAATGAAAACAAGGGTTTTCTTCTAAAAAATATCACATATTTAATTCATGCTGTCGCTAACAGTTTTAGGACTCTATTAGAAAGTTGTCCTCAATTTTTAGGCGTGCACAACTCTGAAAGCCTCATGCAGAGTTTTAAACTAGGAGAAACATTTCTCCATCTCCCCTATTCCCTTCTCTTCCATGTCAAGTTTCATCTGAGGTAAAAATATTCATATGCTGCCTTTTCCATTTTAAAATTCTCAAATTTGCTCCTGTCCTTGATGGAAGAAGGTTGACTCTACACTCCTGCTTCTGTGCTACTAGTGATGAAGGAATCCCCTGGAAGGTTTGGAGGACAGGTGCTCATTGTCTCTAAACTTGTATGTCACTGCTCTTTCCTGAGCTTACTGCCCCAGGAAAGTAATGTTTAGCCTGATGGGAAGGAGCTGACGACGTCTAAACAATCCACAACAAACCATTTGAAATAATTTTCTAAGATGGCAAAATAAACACATAGTCAGACATTATACCATTTTTCAAAGCGTTGAGACCTTTCTTGTTTCCTCGCTGCCATTAAAAAAAAAACCCTCCAAACAAAAATCAAGCTGTTGATTGCAAGAAAGCCTAAGCAAGAAATAACTCTCTTTTAAAAAAGGATAGAAGTTTTTCTGGGAGGTGGGTTAGCTGTGCTTGGGTAAGTCACTGAATTGTAGTTTTGAAATCAATGTCAATTTTCTTTGATAATAAGGTACGTGTAAATCAGAAAGGCAGAGATTACTGCAACAGAAAAGGAGTGTAAAGGATTTGGTGGTTTAATTGTGCTTATGTTCTTTTTTTGTAACTGTGCTCTTTGAAGGAAAATGTCAAATTCTGTTTAGGTTTTGTAGAAAGTAATTTCAGAAGACCAACGTTACTTGACTATTTCTCCCCCTCTGCTTTTTCTGTTGCCAATACCCTAGAATTATCCCTGCTGTCCCTGCAAGGACAATACTATACATACTTATTAGCTTATTAGCTGAAACTAGTAAGGCAGGGCTGCTAGACTACAGGGATCTTGGAGTTTCAACTACACTCCCTGTATCCAATTCAACACCTGCTATTATTTCCAAGTATGATATTGTCATGTTTCCCTGATTACTTTTCTGTTGGGCTCCTATAACAATTTGTATGTAACTCTATTGTAGACTATCAATTTGCTTTACAACTGGATATTTATGTCTACAATACATACAATTTGTGGTGTCAGAAAACACTATTTCAGTAATTTTTATTGTCCCTAGTGACTAGAATCGTGTTTGGTACACAGTAGGTGTTAATGATTTTTTATTGAATGAATGAAAGCTCTCCTACCCATAGCCATCAACTGTAGACAAAGAATCTTAGGATATAATTGGATTTAACATCTGATTTTTGGGAAAATGATTAGTGTAAGCATTCCAACAGTACGGGAGTACAATACTCAACCCTCTTTATTAAAAAAAAAAAAAAACTGTGAAAAAATTCAGTGTGACACAGAGGAGTGTGTTCAACCCAGAGTGTCGCTTCCTCTTTAACAACGTTGTGTGTGGATGTGATGCCTTAGTTCACTCTAGGCAGATATTAAATCGTTTTCCTCCATTTCTCCCCTTTCAGATGTTCTGTAGAACCCGTCATAAGCGCTAGCCAAAGAGAGGGCTGGCTACTGTGTTCCACTTGCACAGATTCTACTTTGAGTGTAAACTACCCAACCCCATCAATTCCATTAATGTGTGTAGTTAAATCCTTGCTAGTGACTTTATCTCTGTTTCCACCCCTGAATTTTTAACAAATGCAGCACTTCACAGGTGTGGCACTGCTTTTTGGAGACAATGACTGAGTAAGTTAGGGTTGCTCCTTGCCACTGCTGGCAGGCTGACCACCCAGAGAGTCTCCTGCTTTTCAAATCAGTCATGTCTGTTTTGCTGAGTCAAGCTGGTCTAAGCAGACACCAGAAGCCATCGTGGTTGTGGAAGCGTGAGTGCCACTTACTCACCCACTCACTTTAGGACAGAGTGTTGATTCCACCAATTTCTGGCAGTGCTGGCAGCTGAAGGATTGGCAAACATTTGTTTCAACTGTGTCAAAATTCAACTCTCCCATCTGCCCAGTCCTACTTCCTTCAATTCTCCATGGGTATTGATCTTGAGGGAACCTCCCAATAAATTTCCTGCCTGCAAATCTCTATCTCAGACCTGTTTTCCAGAGAACTCTACCTAACAGAGAGATCACCTTGAACCTTACTGCACATTGAAACTTAATGGGCTTAAGGAATGATGGATTTAGGGAGTAAAGGAGGGAGAAAGGGAATGAAATTGATACCATCTCAACTCATGACAAATGGTTCTGCAGGCACGTGTTCAACCTGGTGCTCTGACTCTCTGAGCATCTAGTGGGAGAACTCTGACCTCACCTATAGCTGAAACACCAGCTTCTCATAGGCTGAGATCATTTAGTCAGGACCACAGGAAGCAACCTGAGCTGAGGTCTATAAAGACTCATCAAAAGCAAAATCTTCAGGAATCCCAAAAGAGAAATTGTCATGCGGGAGACCCTGCTCGCTGCGCCATTTGTCGTGCAGGGAGGCCTGCGGGGTCTCTGCTCCCGCTCCCCACATAAGAACGCAGGATATGGTGAGGCCAAAAAGGAACACCCACGGAGCCATAGATGGGGGAGTCATACCACTATATTCTCTCTGGCGGCACTATACTCTCACTGGAGGCTGGATCCACACTGTCCGCAAACCGCCATCCACGCTTGCCAGCCCAGCCGCCATCTTCTTGCTAGCCCCCATTCTTCTCTCTCCTCTCTTCTCTCTTCTAGCGTAGCCACAGCAGTTATATTAGTGGCCAATGGCTCACTGGTTACAGCTGACGGCCAACTAGCCACAGCTGATGGCCATGCAATCACAGTTGATGGCCATTTACTACCTGAGCCAGGCACCTATCTATAAAGACTCATCAAAAGCAAAATCTTCAGGAATCCCAAAAGAGAAATAAAAAAGTGAAATTTTTAAAATCAAGAAATTTGGGTTTAAATTGTTGCTCTTGTAATCAAGGGATCAATAATACTGGGATAGTTATATTACCATTCTAATTTTCTGTGTCTTCATCTGTAAATAATAATGACAAAAGCCACCTCAAATAAGCCTTGTAATGTTTAAGACAGAACGTTTATGCAGAGCGTATATTAAAATGTCTGACAGATAAGAGCACACAGGATTTTTTTAATTAAGAAATTCTAACTCCTGGCTTAAGTATGTATACCAATTATTCGTTGTTTAAAGACTTTGTGGGGTATGTTTAATAATCTTCATTCCAAATTCATTAATTTTTGTGACTTTTATTATACAGAACTGTTCTTTATAGCTAACCAAAAACCTCCGTAGCAGTTTCTGTCCCTTTCTTCTTTATCCATTTTTTATGTGAACATTCTTCTAGCTCATTGTACATTTTCTTTAACATAGTTATGAAGCCTTGTTCAAATCCTCAGTGAATTAACCAAACTCCGAAGAGAATATTTCATCTCTTTTAAATGGTTTCTTTCTGATCTAGAAAAAACAAACAAACAACTTTGTGATGTAACTCATGAAAACCAACTAGTTATCTCTGGTGTTCCTCTGCTCTAAATGTTATGTTACTTTTAAGGCAATGAAAGATTTCCAAGCTAGTTAATATCCACACTTTTCATAGAACTCTATAGTTTCCTGTGTGGTATCTTAAGACTGGCTGGGGAACATCATTTCTGGGCCCATACAAATGGTATATGAGCTCCAAGCCCAGATACCAAGGCCCAGATGTGTCATTTCAAAGTGACTTCTGTCTAGCACACTGGGAAGGTTTTGCAGTCCGTCGGCTCCCAAGTGAACAAATGGCAGTCCATCTTTCTCTGCTCTTGGGTATGACTTGGTTGTGATCACAGTCATCCTCATTAGGGTCACCTTTCTCCTGGGGACCTCATCCCCAGGTTTTCCTATTCCCTCTTAAGGTTAGATTCATGTCTGAGAGAGTTATGAAACGGGAAACACCGACATCTTCTGAAAGCAGTGTGCTGGAACTCCTCTGCTTTCCATCCACCTGGCACTGACTGGCTGATGTCTCCCATTCCTGCAGGCTCCGTTTCTTCTTTAAAGATACCATGTATATGACTTACAAGGAAGGCAAATGACTAATACGTGCTCTAATATCTTTCTGATGAGATGGCAAATTAGGAGAGATAAGGGTTAATATTTACCTTAGACAGAACTCAACTTTGGAGTCCACATGCATTCATTTCTGTATTAGCTCCTATCTAGGAGGGCGAGGGTGAGGGAGAGGAAAGGAGGGGTGGTGGCAAAGAGAACTGAGTGAGCAATCCAGCAGAGACACCTTCTGTTGGAACTCAGATGCCCTGATCTGGGCTGAGCCCGGCAGCAAGCGAGGCGGGCTCTTGATTCAGACAGGCTTCCTCTGCGTTGTTCCTCTGCTTCTGCCCTTACATCAGATATGTGCAGAGTAAGCTTTTTCTCTCACTGCCAGTGGGCATTTGGTAAGCTGGCTCATTCTCCTTGCCTCCCCTCATTTGTCGTTTGTTTGTTTAAATCACAAACTGAAGTGAGGGAAATATTCATATTTTTGGAAGTTAGTTTTATTCTCCACAAGGTCAATT
Organism: Rhinolophus sinicus; assembly: GCF_036562045.2. NCBI lineage: Eukaryota > Metazoa > Chordata > Mammalia > Chiroptera > Rhinolophidae > Rhinolophus > Rhinolophus sinicus. The sequence continues at coordinate 74,803,429 of NC_133754.1, read as the reverse complement.
TGTGACCATTATCCATCGAGGACAAGTTGAGCAAATTCTCACTCTTAATTAGAAAAAGAATGAGGCTTAGCTCATAATGACAGTGGGCAATTTGAGTAATTAAAATTATTTTAGAAAAACATTGAATTCTTTTAAATTAAAATATGCCCAGAAGCTTATTTATATTTCATATATATATATTCAAATAACTTTTGTGTTATTCAGTCTTTCTCATTTTAAACCACTTGTGAGCTGACTTTTCCATTTATGCTGGAGGATGTTCTATATTTCAGAATAATAATTGCGAATGCCCCATAAATACTTTAAATTTATGAGACTATCTCTCACTAGCTAAAGTACAATTCCTCCTGTGTAATAGCTGGGGAAAAGCATAGTAGAATTCTCGAGAAAACAGTTCTTGCCTTTAACTTCTTTGTGTTCAGCAGCCTTATTATTGTCAAAATTCCCCAAATTAAAATGCAAACCTAAGCTTCTTGGCTGGGCTAGCTTACTTAACCTTAATAAAATATAAGGGTCTGATTGATTAATCGGAAACACATCAGACACAGAGCATGAATTTTATCTTCCACTTTGTCCGTTGTATTTCAGAATGATGATAATAATAATAAAAATCCTTGGATTTTGGCAGCCAGAGGATTGTCTTCTCTTTGTTTCTATCATGTTCCTATGTAAAATGAATTTCTCAGACAGACTAAATGCCTTAAGGGGCAAAAATTCCGATGATCCTCTCCCCTGGAAATCTTTAAAAATAGAATAAACTTTCATTTGTCTGGGTGTGGTGTAAGTGCGGTCCATCTTTGGCAGAGGGATGGTTTAGATGACCTACTGATGTTGCTTTAAGCTTCATGATCACTCAGGGGGAGAATTTTCCCTTAATCCTTGCCAGATTTAATTTATCACAGCAATTCATGTTCTTATGGATGCAGTAAAACAAAAACGGGGTATAATCTTCTTTTCCATTATAAAGTAATAAAACAGTTTATTTCTCAAATTTGAGAAAGTAATGTTAAATCAAGAAAATGTCAGCTGTTTTGTCCCCTCTTCAAACTTCTACTGAAAGATATGAAAAATGATAAATGGCATGCTATTTAAGACAATATGTTTTCAAACAATTGGACCAAATCAGCAAAATGGAACCACAGGCTCCTTCAAGACCTCCTTCCCGTTCCTCAGGGGAATCTGAAGCTGGGTATTTGGACGGTTGGAGGCGGACTGCACATGCTAAGGTGTGCTGTCGGCCACTAATGGAATGGGTACTAGACGAGGGCTGAGATTTCAGATATGATCACAACCTTTGTCAACCCAGGCCTCGGTTATGCATACATCATCTATCCTCCTGATGGCATCCCAGACACACTGCGGGCAGCCACAGGTTTCCTGGTGTCCAATCCCAACCGCCCCAGCTCCCTCCTCCCCCCTCCACCGCAGTTTGGAGTGATTACGTTACAAAAGTTTTCATGTTCCTAAGAAATTCTATAAGAAAATAATAATGTTATCATTTCAGTACATCCATCACTGATGTATTCATCAACATTTTCACACACAGAGGCATAACAGTGAGTCAGTGATTTAAAATTATATTTTATCTATAGTCAAATTCCAACTCATATTTATTCAGGCATTAATCAATTCCTTTTTTTTCCTCTCACTTTCAAGAGGGAAGCCAAAATTTGTTTGTTTTTACAATCAAGCTTTACTGAAGTATTATTTACTTATTGAAAATTCCAAAAGAAAAAAAGAAAATTCAGGTATGAGTGTAAATAAATATTTTTTTTAGTGAATTAAATGACCTGTGTAATCATCACTACAACACACTTTGAGAGTGTTTCCATCACCCCAATAAGTCCCCTGTGCCTGTTTGCAGTCAATTCCCTCTCCCATCCCCAGCCCCGGGCAAGAACTGTTTTCTGCTCTATAGATTTGCTTTTTCTAAAAGTTTTATATAACTCAAATAATACAATATGAGGTCTTTTTTTGACTGCTTCTTTCACTTAGCATAATGTTTTTGAGGTTCATCTGTGTTGTAGCATGTATCAGTAGCTTACGTCTTTTTAGTGCTGAATAAATATTATTATTCCAATGTATGGAGATATATATATATATATATATATATATATATATATATATATATATCACCAGTTGATAGATATTTGGGCTGTTTCCAATTCTGGGCTATCATGAATATGCTGCGGTGAATATTCAGGTACAAATCTTTGTGTAAATGTCAGTTTTCATTTCTCTTGAGTACAGAGCCAAGAATGGATTTTCTGTATCATATGCTAAGTTTATGTTTAACTTTTACTAAGAAACAGAAACAGTTATCCAAAGTGACTGTATCATTTTACATCCCCTTCAGCAATGTATGAGGGTTCCAATTTTTCCTTGCCAATGCTTGTTTTTGTCTAGATTTTGATTATAGACATCCTAGAGTGTGTAAAGTGATATCTCAGTGTTGTTTTGATTTGCATTTACCTATTGATTTATGATGAGCACTTTTTCATGTGAATATTGAACATGTGTATATCTTTTTTGGACAACTGTCTATTCAAATCCTTTACCCATTTTAAAATTAGGTTGTTCATTTATTATTATTATTATTATTATTATTATTATTATTATTGAGTTGTAGAAGCTCTTTATATATTCTGGATACAAGTCCTTTATAATATATATGATTTGAAAATATTTTCCATCATCTGTGTCTCGTCTTTTAATTTTAATGGTGTGTATTGAAAAAACAATTTAAAAATTTTGATGAAGTCCAATTTATCAGTTTTGTTTTATATATCATGATTTTAGTGTTACATCTAAGAAATCTTTGCCTAACCAAATTTCAAAAATATTTTCTCATGTTTCCACTAGAATTTTTATAGTTTTATCTTTTACATTTAAGTCTGTGATCAATTTTGAATTGACTTTTATGTATGGTGTGCTATAAAGATTTAAGATTATTATTATTATTGCTTTTTTTTGCATATGGATATCCCATTATTTCAGCACCATTTGTTGAAAAAATTATTTTTTCCCCACTGAATTTCTTTGGTTTGTTGTTGAAAATGAATTTACCATAAATATAAAGGTTTATTTCTGAACTTTTCATTCTGTTCCATTGTCAGTCCATTAGCATAAGCTAATCACACTGCCTTGATTACTGTAGCTTTACAGCAAGTTTTGAAATTGAGCAGCAAAAGTTCTCATGCTTTATTCTTCTTTTGTAAGTGAGGCCAAATCATTAGCCTAGTGTTACTCCTTCCACTATAAGCAATGGTTTAATTTCCACTCCAGAAAAAAATAATGAAAATGGGGATCAGCTTCACCTTTATACCTCTGTAAATGCGTTGGGCTCTTTTTTTACTGACTCTTGTATAAGTTTGTTTTTGCAACATAATAGACCATCTCAAAATGAGTGCTTTAAAAAGAGCAAACATTTATTTAGCTCACAATTCTATAAATCAGCAATTTGGGATGTGCCGACAGGAATAGTTTTTTCTTTGACTCTCAGTGATGTGTCAGTGGTCAGTTACCAGTCACCTTGGCAATTGTGCCTCTGGGGGTAAACTGGATGTTAGCTTGGTCAGTGATGGGTAACTGAGCCATTATCCACCTGACTAGCTTGAGCTTGTTCCCATGGCAGCAGGGGACCAATAGCACCAACAGGGGAGACTTTTTGAATCTCTTCCGTGTCTCCTTTGCAAATGTCCCATTGGTCAACACAAGTGACAATGCCAAGACCAGAGTCAACTTGGAAGAGTTCTACCAAAGATGAATACAGGAGTGTATGAAATACTTGAAGGCTTTACTGGTGTCAATCCACCACCGTTTTTAGCAACCTGGAGGAATTAGCTGATTTGAGTGTAAAGAGAACCGAGTTTCTGGATATAAGCCAAACCAAAGTTTGACAAACCAATTATTTCGAAGCAACTTTTTGGTCCCTGACTTTATACTTGATCATAAATTCCCAATCCACAGAGTTCCATATATCAGCCAGTAGCTAACACTACAGACTAAGGGTAAAGAGAAATAAAATGATTCCTTATGATTTTCCTTAGGATCACAAAACTTTAGGGAAACCAAAAGAACCCCAAATATTTCCTCAATAAGAACACTTAAGAACCCTAATTCCATGCCTTCCTAATTTAATATGATTTACTTTTAGAACAAGGTAATCTGAGAGATCTTAGTAGTCTTGTGGACTAAATCTGAGGGTTGTACCTTAGAGGTACATTGAAGGTATGGTGCTCTTTACATGACAAAGTCCAAGCATCAGAGCATCTGACATTAAGATACACTATTCCTATATCAATAACGAAATCAGACAAGTGTCTCCAGTATTTTTCTGGAAAAAGTACAAGCAGTTACTGTGTTTTTTTTTGTGGGAGACAAAACTTTATTTCCAAATTCATTATTATCTTCTCATGTAATTCTCATGTGATGTAGGTCACCACCTGCATTAGAGTCCCTGCTGCCACTGTCATTGTGTAAACACTTGAAATATTTTAGCAAATGGGTTGGCTTGGAAATAGAGGAAAGGAATGAAGCTGAGTAGTCTGGGCACAGCCCTATAAGTAGACTTGACTTGCTCATGAGTTGTAGGGTGAGTAGTTTTAATATTAGTTATGGATTAAATATACTGTTTGAGCCAACCAGGAAAACCAACTACCAATGACATTATATTAGAAAAAAATAATTGAGCAAATAGTTTTACAAATACAATTCATTTGTAAGTTGAGCTTAATTTGAGTTGAGTTTATTTCAGACTATATTGATAAAAGCTGGATTTATATGAGAACTTGGATAGACTTTTTAGCTAACCTGACCAATTAGTTCAATTTCATTCAGGCAATGCAAACAAGCCTCCTTAATTTTCTCCTTGTCTGACAAGTTGTTAGTTAAAATGATTATTTTAGTATATTATGTTGGGATCATGGATATGGAATTTGATCCAACAAATTTATGTTATTCTAAGTCCAGATCACTTCAGGCGATGAATAAGAGACTCGTTTCTTAGTGTTGGTTGTAGCTGTCGTGATATGAGGATATTTCTGAGGAAATGAGGGTTGTACTTGGTCAGAGAGAGGCACAGTTGCTGCCTTCTAGAGTGATGATTTGATTGAATCACCTGCAGACTTCAAGCTCTGTTTAAATATATGGATGAAGCAAGCAAGACCATGCCTGCCAAAGATGAATGTCTTTGTTAATTAAATTAGCAGTGGACATTTTACTAGCTTTAATTAGTGTAAAATAAGCCACAGAAATTAAGATAGTAATTAAAGCATGCTAATCTGATCAGAAGCACAATATGTTGTTATAGGCTACTTGCTAATAGAGAATCACCAGACTAAGGCTAAGAAGACGCAGAGACCTGTTTGAAAGAAGAGGATAGCTGCAAATGGCACCCACGCCTGGAGCTGCTGTTGCATGGCCAGATCTATTGGGTGTGTTATGCTGGATGAAAATCATGGGGCATCATGGAACTGGTAAAAGCCTTCTTTCTAGGAGGAAGGCTTTAAAATACCCAACCATCTGTAGTGGAGAGAGCTAAATCTAACTTCAGTGCTTTAGTTGAGCAAGATTTTAGTCAGTATTGGCCCAGCCTCTTAAAGTTTCAAAAGTATGGAAAGTGTGTAGCGTCTAAAGACTGTAAGATGTCCACATTTTCTTTCTCCAGACCCACACAATGAAAGCAGTGTCTGTTTGAATCATTTAGACAAAGGATATCCAGTATCTTGTGTATTGAGAGAAATGCTGTTTCGTTAAATTTAAGGCAGTACAAATCATAGCAATAAATTATCAATTTTTAGTTCCTTGGTCTAGCTTAGCATTGAACTAATTTTAGTTTATGAGTGTAGATAGATGGAAACTGTGCATTTTCTATCCTCCAATTCCCAGGGCCCCCACCCCATTTTCTGGTTTGTAGAAGTTCCAATCACCTCAAAGGCAGAATGCTAAAACAGATCATCTGTCTCCATTATTTTCTATGTGTGTATACAGTGCATTGTTTATGAGGCTTTCATAATATTTAGATAAGTCATAAGCCTACAGAAACCATAACAAAACTTTACTACTAAAACAAATCATACCCAAAGTTTTCAGAAGATACCCGGCTATAAATTAAATAAAATGGTATTATTTTTATTGACTTAGGCTTCCAATATTTGACATTGACTATTTCAAATTTTTGTTTCTTCAGTATTATTATAAGAATAAATTTTCTTTCAGTTTTACAAATGTTGAGATATAAAAGAAATTTATTTTAAGTGTCCAGTATTATGAGAAAAGGTTATGGCTGTTCCAAATCAAATCATTTTTTAAAAAATTGACCTCTTATTGTCAATTTAATGGCATAGATTTCAGCCACAATTGTAAGACCCTGCCTATTGAAATTATTTAGTTCAAAATAAGACATTCTTCATTACACATTTTTCATTAAAAATATCTACTAGGAGAAAATAATTTTCTTTGGTGCTTATGTATGGCTAGAACACAAAAGGTGGAGCTTGGATTAAATTTATTAATTCAATTACTTTGTCATGCGGGGTACCCTGCTCGCTGAGCCATTTGTCAATCAGGGAATACCGCCGACTATGCCATGTGTCATGTGGGGCGACCTGCGGGGTCTCTGGTCCTGCTCCCCACATAAGAACGCAGGATATGGTGAGGCCAAAAAGGAACACCCACGGGGCCATAGATAGGGGAGTCATACCACTATATTCTCGCTGGTGGCTGGGTGGGAGACACAGGAGGCAGGAGCCACATTATCTGCAACCCACCATCCACTTGTCTCTGTCAACCAACCTCACTTGCTAGCTGCAATCCGATGTGCTAACTGCAATCCGTGCTTGCTAGCTCAGCCACCATCTTCTTGCTAGCCCCCATTTTCTGCTAGCATAGCCACGGCAGTTATATTAGTGGCCAGTGGCTCACTGGTTAGAGCTGACGGCCAACTAGCCACAGCTGATAGCCATCCAATTATAGTTGATGGCCGTTTACTACCTGAGCCAGCACCTTTCTATGTGAGGCCGAGAGCCTGGAAACTGCTTTCTGGGGCTCTGTCCCCACATACTTATTGTATCTAATCCATTAATTATAATTCACAATACATAATTTATGGCTCTCATAAAATATAATGTGAAGTTCAATTTCAATTGAACTGTTATGTATTTGGTAACAAAAATATTTTCTCTCAGCCAATTAATATTTTTGAGAACCCCAGAAGATATATCATTCTGTCCTGTGTGTTTGGTTATTTTTTTTAAGGAATATATATGCTCTGGTGACAGATAAGATACTTATATTTCTTAGATTTTTAATACCTCTCTACTGATAATATGTGTTCAACATAGACACTTTAAGATACAAACAACTACTAGGTAGAACATTGACTCTCATTTAAGTCCAGAGTCTGTTCTTTTCCATTCCTCCTTTCCTTCTCATCCTGAAAGCCTTCAGATGGGGCTGAGCAAAGTAGTCACCTGTAAGTGGGAGGGCAGTGACACAGTACAGGTGTTGTAGCTTGGTAGGTTGAAGATGGTGTCTGTGTCGACTAAGGTGGGTTATGGAAGCCCATTCAGATAAGCAGGATTTCTACACATGGAGGGGCATGTGGGATGCTTGTAGAAGCCTCAGTGATGGGGTGATGGAGACAGAGTGTGTGAAGGGTGCCTCCTTGCAAGGAGGCAGAGATTTTGGTGGCCCAGTGATGGGTATAGAAGGCCAACTGGAGGAGGAGAAGAAGTCCACATGTGGGAGGTGGGGAATGACTTGGCCTGGCCTGTGGAGTTAGAGCTCCAGTAGGTAGAAAGGGCACATGTGTAGCCTGTCAAAGAGTATCAGAGCTCAAGAGGGAAGAGGAGGCAGCCTGTGAACCAGCACTGGTGCCATGACCCACCATGGGCCGCGAAGCCTGATAATGAGGTCATGAGGACATCCTGGTGGGAGACAGAGATGATGGTAGCGGTGTTTCTGCATGGACATTGCAGCCCAAGCCAGGTGCGGAGGGCACCTGTGCAAGGAGCGTGGCAGTGGTGGCTAGGAGTGGTGCAGAGAACACCCACATGAAGATTGGTGGTGGGGGTGTTTCAGTGGGGAATTGGTTACTCTCTGGGGGGACCAAGTGAGTAAATGAGTATAATGAAGACAAAGAGAAATGGGTTTCTCACAGCAGGGAATAAGGAAAGAGAGAAAACCGGAACAAACTTTATGGTGTTAGTTTGGAATTGAGGTATAGTCTGAACTCATAGTTTTCAATATATAGACATAGATACACATGTATGCATAAACAAATATTGATATGTAGGCATGTGTGTATATACATGTGTATATTGTGTGCATGCATATACATGCATATATTACTATGTCTAGATAGAGGGCCTGAGAAGTTACAAAATCAATGTGAGGCAGCTCATTGTGCTAAAAAATAAGGAAATACTCTAAGAATGGGACATTTCAAAAGGATGTAGATGCCAGATGACCAAATAAGGGATAATTTTAGCATCAAAATAAAGGATACTAAACCTTTTCCTTACAATAGACTACCAACTGATTAACATATAAGGAAGAAGAAAATCATTTGGCAGCCGTAGTAATAATTCAAGCAAGAAACTTCAGTGGATGCTAAAATTTGTGGGGAAAGTTTATTCACAAATGGGGTATTGTCTTAAAGCAACTTCACAAAGGAACAAAGAGTAACTTCAGTAAAGAAACTTGGCAGACAACAACTTAACCAAGTAGTCAAGGGGAACATTACCAAAGGGGACAAAGCAAAATTGTACAGCACTTGACAGGGTGAAATGAGAACACAGCATCACATTTGTGATATTCCTGTCAAAAATATACAACCTGAATGTAATCATGGAGAAATATCAGACAACCAGAATGAAGGACATCCTTCTAAATAACTGGCCTGTAGTCTTTAAAAGTGTCAATGTCATGAAAGCTAAGAAAACTTCGAGGCACTGTTTGAGATTGAAGAAGATTAAAGAGACATGGTCACTAAATAAGGTCCTACATGGGACTCTTGCTAAAACACATACTCTTGGCCAATTGGTGAAACTTGTATGTGGATTAAATGGTAGTAATATATTCAGATTAAGTTCTTCCTATTGATTATTATATTGGGGCTTTGTAGGAAAATATATTATTTGTAATAAATACATTCTAAAACATTTGGAGGTAATAGAGCATCAAAGCAGCAAAACTGTTTTGAAAGTTTGAAATCATTTCAAAAGAAAAAGAAAATATCAGGAATCTAAAACAATCTATTTTCTAGAACTGGCTGTGCTATGATCTGGCTGTTTCAGGAAGGACAAATCACTTCATCCCTTTATGTTTCCATTTTTTCATCTCTTAAATGAGGGACTTGGACGAAATTATCTTAAATTCCTTTGTAGATCTAATACTGTAAGGTTCTCAGGTGTCAGTCCAGAACATTATACTGAGGGGTTAGGCAAGAATGCAGAGAAGTGGTTCAAAGCTCTGTGGTGGCATTTTGTGACAATTGAGATTCCCAGCTGGCTGGTGGTGCCAGGCAGAGAATGAGGAGTGTGAGGAAGGAAAATGCTCCAAGCAAACAATTTGAAAGATGTTGCACAACAGGAAGAGACAAGAAGATTTTATTTTTCATTGGCAGGTTTCTTGATTTCCCTTCTCCCCTCCCACCCTCCCTTGCATCTAACAAACATTTATTAACCATTTCCTACCTTCAAGGTCCTGAGTGAAACACTGTGAGGACTAGAGGCAAAAAGATAGTTTCTGCTCTCAAATTGCTTATACTCCAGTAATAGAGGAAAAATAGAGACAAAAACAAAACGAACAAAAATGAAAAAGAAAGAACCTCTGCTTAAACTATGTTGTGCTTCTGCCACTCTTATGGCCAGAGTTGAATTAGCCTCTTGATCAACAATCTTCCTCCCGCCCCTCCCCCTCCCGTAGCATGTTGCTTCCTGTCTGTTTGATTCTTTTATAGACTAGGTGACCTGTGCCCTTTTTTTCATTGATAGCTATAAATTTTATCAGGGAAAGGAAATGCCTTAGTCAAGGGAGCAATCCTCTAGAGACTTTATCTGCCTAATTACTCTAGGAATAAAATGGAATTTAGCTCTTTGATTCTTAAATCTCAAAGAAACTCTGCTTTTTCTTTTATCACAGGGAAAACTGCAATTTAACAATTTATATTGAAACGCCTAATTTTATTAGCATAAAATGGTGAAATGCAATATGAATTGAGTTCCTCTTAAGGATGTAAACCATGTTTTTAAGGTGGCAAAATGATAATGTGTATTCACTTATATAATATTGTTATTGTGGCATTATACTAAAGTGGCAGGGAATTTATATGTATGCCAATTAACATCAGTAAAGGAGTTAATCCTTAAAATCCTTATTTTTTTCATAGGTAGTTTTGGAAGAGACATGGAATATTACATTGCTTGAAGAAAATGTTTTTTTTTTTTAAATGAATTTCCAAATAAATTTTTCCCTAATGTCCACCCTGTTCATTAAGCCTACATAAAAGGGACTAAAGCAGCCATTAAGTAGTGGTTCAATGGCTCTCTGTTTAAAATGTGTGCTGCTCTTCCATCCAATCATGTTATCTATTGTCTTGGAAAATGCTTATTGTTCAATTGATTGTGATATTCATGTCCTGACACTCTGGTTGAACACTGCACAATGTCCCAGGTGATGACGAGAAGAGCTTGTTGCCTGATGCTCCATGATAGCAGAGCCACATCTATCTCAATTATGAAAGGTTTTCTCAGTGCTGTGATTGTTTTTCTACATGTGAATGGCTAGAACCAGAGAAGGGTAGTGCAAGATATTAAATGGTGCTTATTTTTTTTCATTAGTGAAGTTGCCAAGATTAATAGATTCTGAGCAAAGAAATTACATTTTGCATATTTGTAATAGATTCTGAAAGCGGCTGGGAAAGCCAGCGTGACATAAAATATTATTATGTCAAATTTCTTGTTTGGTACTTAATATGGGAAAAACTGACAAATAACTTCCAACCAGTCTTTCATCAAATAGTTACCAAGTTCCTTTTTTGTGCTAGTAGAGGTGCTTATACCAAAAATATAGTGATTAATAAAATATAGCTTGTATTATGAGAAGTTTATAATCTAGCCTAATACTGGGGACTAAAGATAAAATTAGTAAAGAAATGTTATAATAAGTAACATCATGTAACTAAATGTAATGCAAGATCCTAGATTTGATGCTGACTCAGAAAAAATTATTGCCCTAATGAACATTGTTGGAAAATTGTATTGAATTAATATTAAATTCTCTAAATGTGATAATTGTTATTGAGGTTATTTAAGAGAATATCTTTGTTCTTAGGAGATATGCTGACGTATTTGGGGTCATTATATCCGCAACTTCATCTCAAATGATTCAGCAAAATACATATATACACAAATAAATATATACACATATACATATACTTATATATGAAAAAAAGAAAACAAATGTGGCAAATGTTTACAGTTGGTGGAAGTGGCTATTCCTTTACAATTTTTACATCTTTTCTGAAGTTTTGAAAATTTTCACATTGAAATAAAAAAGCGATACAATACTACAGCAATGCAAGATAATTATATTCAAGATAATTACAGTAGCTAGTCCAATGAAACAGGATATTAAATGATCTCATTTTATATGTCTGAGGCCCCAAAGATAAGACAGATGGATGAAAGCTCTCAATGAGTCTGAAGAGTAACACTAGTCATTCACCTGCACAGGACCAGGTAAGAGATGCCAGCATCTTGTCCAGCTCATCAACTTCTCTCAGCTCACAGAGAAGAGGAAGATTATTCTGAGGCACAGAGTGGTTAACTAAGTTGTTCAAGGTCACACTGTAGAGAGAAGAACCATGGAATCAAAATCACACTTTGTCAGGCAATTTTCTACCTCACTTCCCCTCTGTACTGTCTCTAATAATATTGTGTTAAACTCAGTTTGGATGTTTCATATTATACTGGTCTACTTATTTATTTTTGTCTACTTTTTCAAGTTTAGTTTGAAATGAAAGTTTCCGAAGGAGACCAAATTATTGTTGCATGATTATTAGTGAATTAGTAAAATTGAAATTTTGCTGATCTGATTACTTCCACAGCCCTAATTATTATGGTTTGTTTTATGATAACGATTATAAGTGATTATAAATGATTTATCTGGTCGTTGATTTTGAAGACATTCAGAGCAACCTGATATGCTATGCTGCAACTTGGATCTTTAAAAATAGTAGGTATTTTAGTACATATATCTTAAAGAAAACAATAACCATCCATTCATAATTAGCAAGACTGAGATTAAAATATGAGAAGAGTGGTATTGAGCAAACCTTTGTCAAACCCTCATCTGAGCTGCTCTTCTCATGAGAACGTCACTAGAAAGGTACTACTGTGTTTCCCCAGAAATAAAACCTGGTTTTATATTAATTTTTACTCCAAAAGAAGCATTAGGGCTTATGTTCAGGGGATGTCATCCTGAAAAATCATGCTTAGGACTTATTTTCCGGTTAGGTCTTGTTTTCAGGGAAACACAGTAACTAGATCAACCTGAGGTAAGACAAGACTGCTCCTTTTGAGTTTAGGGGAATATAAGTATTTTAGGAGATATTCAGGAATACAACTATGAAAATTTTCTTTTCATAAAGTTCAAAAAAAGATAAGGTACAGTCATCTAGTTAAAGATATTTTGGGGAGAAAATTGTGACTACTCTAGTACCTTTAGGAAAATTCTCTAAAAGAATGCTTTACTATTAGAGGAAAGAGAAAATTTAGGAAGAGAGAGGCTAGACTTTGAAGTAAGGGTGATGTTTGGGTTCTGCAATTTTGGGTAAATGGCCTTACATTTCATTCCTCTGATGTTTATTTCTTTTTACTGTAAATATTCAACCTTCAAAGCAGAATCTGACAGGTTGCACTGTGTTAATTTAGCCTCTGGGAAACTGTCTTCAGTTGAATAATAGCAACATATCTGTGAGCTCACTCCTGCTCTCCAAGCTCATTCATCTCAACCCAGTGACAGTGGAGAACTCAAATGAGCCGTACAGAGGTGCATCTCACAAATAACTTCAACTTGGAGTTTTGAATAATGTGACTTTTAGGTTTTTTTTCTTTTTTTTTAAGTTTTATTACATTCATCATGAAGCCTAATGGAAGGTATTTTATATTTTGAGAGGAGGAAGAATTATAATGTGAAAAATTTCCAGGATCTAAATGATTTAAAGGGTAATACAAAGAAGTTTCTTCTCAGAAGTAATATTATTTTAAACATTAGAATAGAAGCCATTGTATGTACATCATCCCAATTAGAAATCTTAAACTAGTATACGTAATGCTGAGTTTTGCCATTCTTCATATGTCATATGTCCCTTTTGGTATTCTCCTGTGACATTTGTAGGCTATAACATGTATTAGCCCTTGGTTGTATTTAACTGATCATTTATTATATAATGTTTGTTTTACTTTCTGATTATTTCACATACACAAGTTTCGTTTCTCCTCAATTGGGAGACATGCTGGGGCCTCAACATCTAAGGAGGAAGAAATGGTATAGACAGAGTCCAGGCTAATGGAATTCTTCTGTGGAGAGCTGGTCTCCACATGGGGAAGGCTGGTATTTAATACAATAGTGCCTGGGGAATCCTGGTGACCCTGGAGACAACTAGGGTAGAGCTGCTGTCCCAGAGGTCTAATCTTTGAACAGGACTTGAAGCAGGAAGTCAGGAGTAAGGATGTACTTAGGTGAATGCTGTCACCTTAATTGCATGGAGTTCTAGCTTTAAGGAAGGACCTAGCCCGCAGTGTAAGTGTGGAAGGGAGTATGTCTAGCCCCTGATGCTGGAGGGTTGATAAGAGCTTAATGGGTTCATAGTTCAACCAAAAGGGCTTCACTTCCGGGTAGAACTCCTACCCTAATAGAAGGAATATAGGCTCTTTCAGATAGGCAAAAAGCCAGTCTTCAGGACAAATGGAGAGTATGACCAGGCTTTATTCTAAGCCTTGTGGACACGGGATTGTGGATACTGGGTTTGGGGCAGAAAAGCAAATTTTTTTCTCTGCTGATAGTCCGGGGGTTCATCGTCAGTCAGGATTCATTCAGGTGTTGCGAGGCTAACTTTTCAGATAAAGGATCATTGGTACTGGGTAGCACTTCAGCAGGCGTGAGATGATTGATTATAAGATTTTAGGGATAAATGTGTCTATTTCTATCTCCGTTCCCAGAGCCTAGCACAGCATTTACACAAGATGGACGCTCAGAGGAGATATTGAGTTGATCTTTGTGAATCGAACAGTGTGGTTCCCTAAGTATACCTAAGTAAATTAGTGTGAATCCATGTCTAAATGCTACTCTTGTCTACTTAAGATGATGTTAAGATAAAGTCAGACTAAACTCCTAGTTTCTCCTCATTATTTTGACAGTGGTCATTAAAATCACTTCCTTTCAATGTTCCATTACTACACTAGAAAAATAATAATAACCTTCTTTAAAATAGAATCAAACCCCATACTCATTTCTCTATACCTGTGGATTGGTTATTAAGAATGCAATTGTGGTGAGATTTGCCACATTGAAAAATTAACATTACTGAGACTAAATTTCTGCCAAGTTCAGAGTTAAGATACTGCTGTCTTTATCACAATGAGGTATTTTTCATAAGTACAAATGATGTTACTAAAAAGTAGTGGAAGAAAAGTGCCCTTTGAACTTTCACAGAGATGATTTATCCCATGTTATTCACATTCTCTCAACTTGTTGGTCTTATAAACGTTGGGTGGACTTAAAGCTGGGTATTAATTTTGTCATTTTGTCATCAGGGGATAATATATTTCTTCCCACTTGCCCAAATACCCAAATACACAATTCAGTATAATCAAACATATGTATTTTCCATTTTCTCTCTCTCTTTCTTCCTCTCTCCCTCTCTCTCTCCCTCCCTCTTTTTCCCTCCCCCTCTTTTTTTTTTTTTTTTTTCCTGCACAGGGACCCTGCATAGGCAGGGTTTCCTTTATAAAATTTGTACTTTCTGTACATTCCTTACTAATTACTAAGTTTAACCTGCTCTTTTTGCATATATGAAGCCAATACTTTTGGCTGAAGACAAAAAAGACAGTTGCTATTCCATGAGTCCAGCTATCCTAATTTCCAAACTACTTTTTAAAATATCACTTAATGGATTTGCAAGCCATTTATAAAGTACATGTTTGAACTTTTTAAAAAAATCATCATCTATAACGTATAGATTTGCATGGTCCCTGCTGTATACTTCTTATTCTTTTGATTGTTTATTGTTGTCTAATTAGGACCATTGTCAATCTATATAATAGCATGTTATTCTGTTTGTTTGTTTCTTTGTTTGTTTTTTGTGGGAGGCATGAAAAGCTATACTCAGAGACTGATTTCTGTCTTTGCCAGCAATTTATTTAGCACAGGTTTGCTGAGGGAATTATAGTAATTTTACAAGGCAATTGGCTACAGGACAATATCTTTTCATAAGCCAAATAAAGAAATAACATACTTCAAACAAATGACAGATTAATCGCACTATTGTTCCAGGTAAGGGGAGATGAAAGGAATAAAGCCCAAATTTTAAGAGAGGTGTTCCTTTTTATAAGAGGAGGCACCCAGGAGAGACGACAACCAACCTAGAACAGATTTCCAGCTGCCAGCAACAAAGTAGAAGTCCCTAGTTACTAAAGCTCATTGCTAGGAAACGAACCTACCAGTGTTGCTAGGCAGGCTCTCTCTGTCACAGGGCACTGTGTGGTTTATCACCACTTCTCCAAAGAGTGCCTCTCTAAGACAGGAGCGAATGCCCTAGGGGTCTTTGGAGAGTTTTTAGGTTAGCTAGTGGACTGGCCCAAACCAAAACTCTCAAACAGTCCTCACAAACTTTCAGTTTTTATAGTCTAAATGTCCCCTTGCTATAGTTGCTTCTCCACGTGTTCTTATGGATAAGCCTTCACCCAGCAGGTTCTCTCAGTAGCCTAGTTAGACTGCTGAGATGCTTGTCAAGGACAGAAGAGGAAGAATGTTGACATCCTGGCAGGACTTACTTCATTTTTATATCAAAACAACTTTACTTCCCAAAGAAAACAAAAACAACACCAACTTTTTTTTGTCTTTGTTATTGTCATAAACAAGTGGATTAAAACAACTTAAATCATAAACAAGTTCCTTTGAAATCATTACACAACAAATCTAGATAACTGAAATACTCTATTACAAGGTTTTCTACATATCAACATGTAGGAACATATTTTCATGAAATTACATACTCAAATGAAAAAATAAAATTAAATCGGCCAAAATATCCAGATGTCTTCTAAATTCCCATATTAATGGTAGTCTGTCGAGAAACTCTCCAGAGCAATGCCTAAAGATTTTAGCCTTCGTGTGAAGTCGTCTTCTATGTAGATACTTTGTAAAATCATTCCAATGTTATTCTGCATAAGAAACTGAAAGGCTAAGGCTGCCTCTCCACAAATACTGATTAAATTTCTGTTTTTAAATTGATCTTTCTCATTACCTCATCTCTTGCAATGTAACTACATTTACATTTATATGGGCATTGTGTTCTCAGTATCTTCAGATCTGTATCATCAATTACTTAACACGACCATTAAGTCCATTATTAATTTAATACCAGCAAATAGAAGATGAATAATTACCAAGCATTATCAATTAATATGTTCCTACGGCCATATTTTTTTGTAGATGATATTTCATTAAAATAGTCAAATATCCTGAAAACTCAGGTTAACTTTATTTAAAATCATATTTTGTATGGCAGCACAGCCAGCAATTGACCTTGATTAGGCATCTCTGTGAAAGGGTTATTAAAACTGTAATTGTCATTTGAGTTGAATTCAAGTTTATATCTTTAATAATGCCTCAAGGAATAATATTGCCTTAGGGTTTTATAAATTACTATTTTAAAGACAAAAAAAGATTAGTTGAAAATAGTTGCATTTGTACTATAGCATAGTAAACAATATTTAGCTAATTGAAAGGTTAACTCATGTATATAAAATTAATTTATAAATATACATATATATGAATATATATGTATATATATACATATATATACATATGCATACATACATATATGCTTATTTATAGATACACGATCTTGTTCATATGTTCAACATATATTTATTGAGAATTTACTCAATTCCAGGCATGTTGCCAGGGCAGGAAATGTAGCATAAACGAGACAAACATGGCATCTGCCCCCATAGATCCTGCCCAGCTTAGAGAGTGTCCCTAACTTCTACTCCTCCTTTCTGGCAGGCATTACTAATCAACAAAGATAGTCTCCCCCCTGAGCTTAGACTCCTCAACTCAGAGCTCTTTGGCAAGTAGTATGACTGGCTCAGAACTGGCATGAGAATTAAAACCTGTTGCCATCCCTGCCTATATATTTACATGTATATATAGCAGGCTATTTAATTGGATGTTTCAACCTAGAGACCCAGGCACAATAGATAACAAGAACCAAAGTAAAGTTTGACATAGAACAGCAACATAAAAATTATTAATCTAAGCCTGATCTTTTTATTTGAGAACTGGTTACATGATACTGGGTCTCCTTCCAAGAACACCTCGCGAAGGTCAAAAATCAAAAGACTTAGCAAAGTTGGGAAATAATTTTGTAAGCACAATGTCTCTGTAGAGATGGCAATAAGAGACACACTCCCGTTATGAATTGATATCACCTTCATCTAAGGTTCCTGAGGGGTTCTTTCATAGATCTCATGATGAGTTTGCCGTTAAAGGGCCAGGGCACTGGTATCACAATCACACTTGAAAGCTGAAGTGGCTTGTGTGGAAGAGAACTCTGCAACTGGGAAGAAAATGCATTCCCACCAATACAAGTCAATACGGGTGTGAATACTGGGTCAGAGAGCATGATACTGGTGCCATTTTTTTCATTAGTTTCAGGTATACAAAACAACATAATGTTTAGACATTTATACTCCTCACAAAGTGATAACCCCACCAAGTCCACTACCCATCTGACACTGTACATAGCTATTACAATACCATTCACTATATTCCCTATGTTGTACTTTATATCCTGTGACTATATATTAGGTTGGTGTAAAAGTAATTTTGGTTTAAAATGTTAAAAATAATTGCAAAAACCACAATTACTTTTGCACCAACCTAATACTAGGTTGGACAATTAAGTTCACGAACTCATCCTAGAAAAAGTGCTATATACCTCATTGCTGAATATCATGGTCACCTTTGAAGTACTCCACTTGGGAAGCTAAGAGCCGATGCCAGTGCCTTGTCCACCCTTCAAAGCAATTTTGGAACTCTTTTTAAGGAGTGGCCATCAGAGCTGTTGTCATATGACCCTTGATATCCTGAATGTCATCAAAATGTCTTCCTTTCAATATTTCCTTTATCTTTGGGTAAAGAAAGAAGTTATTGGGGGACAGATAAGGTGAGTAGGGAGGGTGTTCCAATATGGTTCTTTGTTTACTGGCTAAAAACTCTCACAGACAGTGCTGTGTGAGCTACTGAATTGCTGTGATACAAGAGCCATGAATTGTTGGAGAAAAGTTCAGGTCGTCTAACGTTTTCACATAGCCTTTTCAGCAGTTCCAAATAGTAAACTTGGTTAACTGTTTGTCTAGTTGGTACAAATTCATAATGAATAATCCCTCTATATCAAAAAAGGTTCGCAACATCGTTGCAACAAGTTTGCAAACTTAATTATCAGACTGTGTGTGTGTGTGTGTGTGTGTGTGTGTGTGTGTGAGTGTATGTGTATGTGTATTTAATTATAGTTGACATTCAGTATTGTTTTATATGTTTCAATTGTGCAGTGCAGTGGTTAGGCATTTATATAATCTATGAAGTGATCCCTCCAATAAGTCCAGTACCCGTCTGCCACCCTACATTATCTTTACAACGATACTGATTCTGTTTTAAAATGAATCTTGCCCAAGAGGTTTTCCTTCCACAGTAAGTGGACCCGAGTGGTAACAGGCTAAACGGTATACCACCAGGGACAGAAGCTAAAGTGGAATTGGAATTTATAGACTCAAGGAGAGACACTGCCCGATTCACAGTAGTTGTAATTGATAGGGCCTAGCGGGGAAACTTCAAAGAACTCACAAAAGCACTCGCACAAGAAAGTCAATTTTAAACCACCTGCAAGGTCTAGAAAGCATTATACCTACTTATGACAGTAATGGTCATGTAAGAAGTGAGAATATTACTGTCACTCTTATATCCCATCTCCCCCATCCCCAGCTGATGGAAATAGAAAGGAAAATTCTTCCCCACTGCTTGTTACAGGCTTCATTTGAGAAAGGAATTGAGATTAAACTTTAAATCAAGTTGGAATTTGATTTAATTTTATCTGGGAAAGGAAATATACATTACTTGAGATCATGTTTGTTACTTAAAGTTATCATAGTTCTTTCTATTATCTAACAATGACCCAAAGAATTGTAGAAATGCTTTCATTGTCACTCAAGGTCAGGGGGTAGACTACAAATGAACTGGTTTAATGGGACAATGGGAAACACAAATAAAACCATTTATATCATTCATCCACCCAGCTTGTATTTATTGAATACCTACTAGGGACCAGGCACTTTCCTAGTTATATATATATATATATATATATATATATATATATATATATATATATATATATATATATGCAATACTAGGAAAGTGCCTGGTCCCATATATATATATATATATATATATATATATATATATATATATATATATAGGCACATTGACATATATATATATGTCAATGAAAACAACATATTAAAAAAATCTCCTGCTTCACAGAGTTTTCCAGTTAGGAAGTGTATGTTCAATGTCCTGGAGATGTATACACATAAGCTCACATAGATGGGTAGATGATAGATGATAATATAAGTTATCCAGTCTGTCTATTTTCTATCTTCTCTTTAAAGTTTTATACTATAAACTAGTATAACCAAGGGAAATGTGATTCTGGTCCTCTCTGTTGACTTTATTATATGTGAGGTTGTCCTCTTTTGTTCTCTGCTAGTCTTCATTCAAACTGTCATATCCGTGTATCAAGGCTGCTAAATTGATTACAAACTTTTCTAGTTTGCCTGCAAAGTTCAACTGTACAGTACCACTTTTCTTCAGTTATGTATATAACTCAGCTCAATTTGTTTTTAAGTAGTTTTTGCAATGCTAAAAGTTTCTGTTTAAATTTGTTTCTGCATGATTTGTTACATAAAAATGGGTCATTTTCCTGCCCTCTAGTACACAAAACCATTGAGAAGAAATTTGGACTCTGGTGACAGTTTTTGGGGGATTTCCCAGCAGAGCTGAATGAGCAGGATTTGTATTATATACAATATAGTCAG
Source organism: Rhinolophus sinicus (assembly GCF_036562045.2). Classification (NCBI taxonomy): domain Eukaryota; kingdom Metazoa; phylum Chordata; class Mammalia; order Chiroptera; family Rhinolophidae; genus Rhinolophus; species Rhinolophus sinicus. The sequence goes on along the minus strand of NC_133754.1, from coordinate 74,783,045 downwards.
GCTCTGGGTTGGTGATTTACTTTGACCACTCCTCTGCCCTTATGCCAATCATCCCCCACTCCCAATACACATTTGTACACAGGCTGACTTGTGGGTCCTATTAGTTAGTACAGGACTGGGAAAAAAGATTGCTTTGACTTATGATGAGAAGAGGAAATTGTTCATGTTGAATGCTCTAGTACTGTGTAAAATCTCTTAACTCTACTGTGCAGTTGTCTGTCTGAAAAATTTGTTACTCGTATATAATTCTTTTATGTTAATTTATGTGTGGTGGAACAAATCCAAGACTACTGAAGTCCAAATTTTAAAGTTAAAATATTTTGATCGTTTAGCAGAAGGAAAATGAAGGCATTTTTAAATGAAAACCTTAAAATAATTATTAACTGGTATTTAAAATAATAAATTTATAAAACATATAATGCTTTAAATTCTACTGTCAGGTATTTACTCACTAAAAAACCTTTTTTCAAAAAAAATATGCCAATTTTCTACTCATAACATTGTAGCTGTTACATAATTTTAATTCCATAAGCTTCTTTAAATACCAATTTGATATTCTTTATATTGTCATTTGACATTTCCAAGCTTTAATTCCTATGAGTAAAGTGAGAGTCTTTCAATGTTTTAGTTAATATAATTTAACCATTATTAAAAACCAATTTGGTTGAGCAGTGTTTATCATATATTGTACCACTTTGACTTGAGAATATTGATAAATAACCTCTTACCATCAGTGTAAGTTAATTCAACAAAAAATTCTTGCTTTCTTACTATGTAGACACAATTCTAGTTTCTGTGTCAGCTAAAATATAGTGCCTGCCTTTGACAAGTTTAGCATCTATAACGTGTGGTGAGAAAAGAGATATGTAAACTTATAGTGTACACTTTATAATCATAGGATGTAAATTTATAATTTCAATACAGGGTGCAGTAAAAACACATACTGATTATTACCTATTTGTTTCTAGTTTCTAATTTGTGCCTAATTCCTATTAATAACAGTGAGAACTTTGACATGTGACAAAAAGTTATAAGGAAAAGTGACACATAAAATTAATAATGTGGTATCAGAAAGATTGTAAATGCTGATGTATGTGTAAAGTGTGGATGTTAATCCTCAAAAAATATGTGTTAATAAATAACATATATTAAGTATACTGATTAAAACTGTCTGATTAATCTAACAGTAAATGCTCCAGAGGCATTAAATTGAACTTTTAAAGAATTATTATCTACTTGAATCTTTTCAGTTTCTCAAATGTTCTTAATTTATTTACCACTCACTAGTTTTTGAAATCACAGGAATAATTTGGACATTTTAGAAATACATAACTGGTGATAAACTAGCAAAATGATAAATCTTTCTTCCTCTAATAATCTAGCCTACCTTTCTGATCTTACTTCATAGTTAACTGTTATGCACAGTAAAAATCTCTGGAGACACTATAATAGCACAGTGTCCATTTTTGAAGTGTGTATTCACACAAAATTTCCTTTGCTTACCACTTGGAGCTAGAATTCTGAGAATCATACACATCAAAAACATATTTTGGAAAAGTAGAGTATGTTAGCCTACTATTATAGAAGAGATACAGTGAGGGGAACCCACATACTCAAAGCTGGAGCATTCAGGACAGTAGAGACCTATTTGTTATGGGGCCAGGAGATTTAAGAACATAAAATATCTGTACAATTTGACTTCATCTAAACATCAACATTTTATAACATACAATAACACATCAGTTTCATGAGTAAAGAGATTTTTGGATGGGGTGAGCCCATAGTGATTGAAGTTCATATCATCCACAGACCTTTGAAGGTCAAAATGATTCTCTATTCACAGAGCATAAGTAAAATGGAAATTTGTAGTTGTGTGTGTAGGTGAATATTTCAATATAAATAATATTAAATTAGATGAGGCCACTTTACTACATATTGCCATATCTTTGTGTTGCTCACTCTCCATTTTCCATTTCTTTTTCTTTTTTTTCCCCTCAGAGAAATAAGATAGAACCAGGGAATCTGAAAGAGAACTGTATGTCTGTTCAGGGGATGGGGAAATGGGGACACGGACAGAAAAGGAAGTGAAGTGTAAAAGCGGCCATAGGAGAGAATAGATTCCAGTATGAACTGTAAGAAGGTGGAAACGTACTCTTTTTAGACATTATATTTCAAGCTTGTTCTTAGTTCTATTTTTTTAGGAGCTTTTGTGGTATTTCTTGGATCTGATTGTATTTTGGGCCTTTGGACCAATGGAGCAAATGTTTCAAGGGATGGTCTATGTACAGCTTTTGCATGCGTGTGAATTTTTTTATTCTTATACAGAGATTTCTAAAATTGCTATCTGGTTGATTATCTATGGATCTCAGTCATTGTTTTCATTTTTCCAATGATAGAAGAAAGTACCGGTATGATGTCACTTGATGCCTGGTCATCCAGACTTTCATGCCTTCTTTCTTTATGAGATATTCTCTAGTTTATCAATCAAAAGCTGAACAAACATTATTAAGTAGCTCCTAAGTAATTTTTAGGAAAAGTATATCATCATAATGGTTCAACCTCTTTTTCTCACCTGACCCTAAAATATCTTCCTTTAGTCTGTTGTTGTCAATAATTCTTTATTCTATACAATATTTAGGCAAAGGATCATAAAAAGGAAATGTGAAATTAGTTGTAGTGATAAAGGCCATTAATGAAGACTTTTCTTAGTGGGTTGGGAAGTTGGATATTCTGGACAAATTTTATAGATAGAGTTCTGTTAGATGGAGTCAAATATCTCACAAATAAGAACCTATCCCTAGAAATATGCCACTTTTATAGAGAAAAGTGGCTAGTTTTTGTGGAGATTCAGTTCTGTCTCTAATTTCAGTGCATTTATTTAATCAGAATCCTTCACACACACACACACACACACACACACACACACACGCACGCACACAACTTTGGAACATATAAACATTATTCTTTGTAGAAAAATATTCATTTTCCATGTTTATTTAGATTATTCTTTTGGAAAACATTTGGTAGACTTTCTCAATGTACATGTTAGACAGAAATCTAAATTATATTTTAGTGTCTTTGGAAAGTACCTGTCTTGAATACACCACAATCATTTCATAAGAGGTAATAATTCTTGTCGCCTCATTTGTAGCTCTGTGTTGTAAATTCTAAAGTTTCACAAATAACTCTGATGGTTATTACAGTATTAACATCATTATACATCTCTTTGGTTAGTTTACATGTCTACTTAATCATTTTCTCTCTAGCTTCCATAACAGTTTCTCTTATTTTTAAACGAAATTATTTATGAAAGAGAACATTCTCTCAGGACTCACTAATTCTGCCATTTTTACAGAAATTGCTTCTCAAAAGAGTCAGATTGACTCTACATTGAAGGCTGAGACAAGCACAAGTGGTGCTGGATGTGATAAGTGAATGCTGACAGGAACTTAAAGATCAAACCTTTTTTTTTTTAATGAGTAGTTGTTTCTTTTTCTTGTTCTTTTTATTGCTTTCAGGTTATTTTGTTTGTTTTGTTTTTAATTAAAGTTTATTGGTGTGACAATGGTTAGTAAAATTACATAGGTTTCAAGTATACAATTCTGTAATACATCATCTATATATCACATTGTGTGTTCACCACCCAGAATCAGTTCTCCTTCCATCACCATATATTTGATCTCATTTACCCTCTTCTACCATCCTTTTCCCACTTACCTTCTAGTAACCACTAAACTGTTATCTGTGTCTATGAGGTTTTTGTTTCTTTATTTCTCTGTCTTGTTTCTTTGTTGCTTTCAGTTTTATATCGCACATGTCAGTGAAGTCACATGGTTCTCGATGATCAAACATTCTGAAGTACGCTTCTGCCACTTAACTGTGTGGCCTATGGGACTGTACTCCATCTTTCTTTGCTTCATTTTACCTGCCAGTTAAAAAGGGCATAATATTTATATCCACGGTGTCTTGTAAGTCACTTGCTTTTTTACTTTAATGAATACTTTGTTCATATTAAAGTAAGCCTGCATTAGCATTATTAACAAATGACACAGTCACAGTGAAAAGCTCCCTTCCTAGAGGGAGACCCCAAGGGGACAGCCCCATCTCCCATTACTCAGATTCATACCTTTGCAAATAGATGAGCTTCGCACTGCTGCCTAAAGGTCAGTACACAAAGGATTTACTGACTAAACCTGAAAGGATGAAGACCTAGAATTTCAATCTACTTTAAAACACCTCCTCTCTAGTTCTTAGTAGAAATAAAACCTGGGAACACTTAGGGAAGGATAAAATCTTATTTTTCCTGAGAATCAAAATTTTATCCATATTGTCTGCTTTCAAAGACACTGTTATTCAATGGCCATACCAGAGAAATAGGAGTTCAGATGTAACTCACCTGGTTCCCAAATGTTCTGAAAGCCATAATCTTTGCCACTGTGAACAACTTGAGAAACCAATCTTTCTCCTGTAGCTGTTTCTTCATACAGAATGAGGAGATATACATAAACTCTTGATTCACTGGGCTTACAATATCTAATTTTTGAAAGTATCTGGCTATTGTGTTCATTTTCTTATCTCCCACCTAGAGTTGGCACTCTAATGGAGAATACTAAAACTAAAGATCTTAAAACCAGATCAGTTGATTCTAATTATCATTTTAGAGCAAACTTTTTTTTAGGGAAGCAAAAATGGTAGCAAAGACTAAAATTAGCTTTGGGGGAGATTTCCTTTATAACAATAAATTTTCTTCACACTTTTACTAGCCTACATTCTTTCGTAATAATGAGTATTACTATGACTATTGCTGTTAATTCTACGACTTAAAAATAATTTACTACTTCCCACATAGCGCCAAGCACTGAACTGAGAATTTCACTTCACTCGACAAGTCTATCAGGAGGCCATTGCTGTTACCCTCATGTAGTAGCTGCAGCACGGACCTTAAAAAACATTTCCAGGGTCTCATCACTGGAAATTGATGGAAACAGCATTCAAACCCGGCTTTCTAACTACAAAATTGTGCTCTCTTTTAAGATACAAGATTCTGTCTGCTAAGTAACATGATGTAGTATTTAGTAAATACCTTTCATATAGATGTTTGCAGATTTAGCATTAAAATCAATCCATAAAATGGATTTTTGATATAATTAAAATTACCAATGTATTTTGTAAATTTTATTTTTTAAAGAATAAAAGCAACCACTCCTCTTCTACGTGAGCATGAATGATAGTTGCTTTGCTTTCCACAGGTCTCTTGAGCCTGGTTTCCCCTAGTCTGCAGCTTGTATGGAGAATACTCTAGTCTCCTGCAGGGACAGGAGAAAGGGCTGGAAAGGATATATGAGAAACGGGATTGACGTGATAGACACGATCTGTCAAAATTTTCTATTAATAAGGAATCCTAAACATTAGTCAGATGTTCTTTTGTGTATTTCTGAGTACGTTTTTACTAATTTACTTTTAAAATAAATTTTTTATTTTCATTTAAATAATATATGCATATAGTAAAAACTTAAATAATAAAAACTACAGGATGTAGAATAGGAAATGTCGATGTTCTCTCTGCTCTATTTTTCCCCACTCTAGTGTTAATGACTAGAATGAAAGACATTCGATTCCTTTAGCTCATTCCACTGATGGTAAGCCTACATAGCTCTCAATAATATCTTACTAGGCTAGTACTTGACTTTAACTTCTGACATTATCTATTTCCTTCCTATTAAAAGAAGCATGATATGAATGTAACTATTTCACAATTTCGGCCAAGTCAACATAACATAATATTGGTCACTGATGAATTAGTGTTCTAGAAAGTTAACACATACTTTTGTATGTTTTTTTCATATACAATTTTCTTCTCCTTTTCTCTTTTTGTCTCTGGAATGCCTAATTTCCAGACCAAATTTCTAATTTCCTAAATTGCTTTTTCAAATTAAAAAAAATCTTTTTATCTTTTTACTATTTATTCTTAGAACTATCTTCTTTTTTTGTCTTCTAAGCTTTTCTATTTACTAATTTTATGCATCTATTTTCAAGTATTATTTCTTGATTTCTAGTTATGCCTATTTAAAAGCATCTGATTTTGTACTTCAATGGAAGCGATATCTTCTCTAATCTCTCTGAGGATATTGATTGTAGACTTTATTCCTCCTTTGTGTGTGTACATGAGTCTCTTTGTGTGTGTATTTATTTGTTTTGCTTTTGTGTCTCTTGAATTCCACATTTTCTTTCAATGTCTTGTGTTTTTTCACTATAAAGTTATTTTTAAAGAACAAAGCATAAACAAACAAACAAACAAACAAACAAAAACTCTTGAGAAGCTCTGTTTATGAGAAGAGAATGTGTCAGTTGGTGGAACTGCTGTAGCGCAAATAGCTTTGATTTAGCTTTTCCACTGGGTACATCCAAACATCAGTATCTACAGGTCTTTCTGAGGATAAGCTGAGAAGTTATCTACGTATATCCTGCTGCAGGGCTGAGCAGGGTGTGAGGGATACATGAGAAGAGGGACAAGCTTGGCTGCTAGTCTTCTGAGGTATTAACAGTACAAGAGAAAAAGTTGAGAATCCTATAGTTCTCTATTTGCTCTTCACTTAATCCCCTATATTGTAGCCATTGATTTTCCTAGTTCTCTACTATGTTTGTGTCCTGAAGTTTAGAGCATCTGTTTAAATTATCCACAAAATAGCCTCCAGCTTCCTGAGGGGTGAGAGTGGTCTGGTTGAGGAGAAAAATCGTTGGATTTGTAGATAAGAGGACTAGGGTTGACCATTCTAAACACAGGTTTTCAAGCAACCCCTTGGGTGAAGTCCTGCATCTCAACTTGGCTTCCTGCTGTTCCCAACACCTCAGGTCCTGATCATCCTGGGGATTCTCTGGGCACCATGGCTCATGTTTCATTGGGGTCCCCACTCCTGGTGATTAGGTTGTAACTAACTCTGCTCTGCTTAGGCATTTCTCAGTCCTTCACTGTCTTCCATATATTTGTTTGAACTTCCCATCTGCTATTTTCCCTTTTCTCATTGGCTTTATTCTGGATGATAAAAATGTTTTTATTCCATTATTTTCATTTATGGAGTCTGAGGATGGAGAGAAGGGAATAAAAAACATTTGTAACAATATGGAGGATTTTAATGACATATTAATATGTTAATTCAAATACATATATGCAAGACCCTATAATTTTATGGCTATCTAAGTCGCCATGATGTAGTTATAAAATTTGTCATACACTGGAACACACAAAATTTTTAATAATTTACTCCAGAGTAGAAATAGCAGAAACTACTTTTCTAATCATAATGGAAACAAATGAAATCAATAATTAAAAGAAAATAAAAATAGTTAAATCCCTATCATTTGTATCAATGATATTGGAAGGAATAATAAGAGATATAAAGAAAATAAAATAATTACTGGAGTATCTACAACTCAATATATACAAATAAATATAAAAATAGATGAAATATAGAATTTTATAGAAAAACATAAATTAAGACATTGATCCCACAAAAATAAAAAAACTAACAATTCTTTTGCCATAAAGGATAATTTATTTTTTAATTTTTGAACATAATTTATTTTTAATTGTACAAATATTATATAAATCTATTCTCTTTTGACCAAGTTTGAGCAACACAATTAAAATCTTTTTCCACTTCCGTTAAATCACCTTCCCTCTTCTAAATAATAATAAAGTACTATTAATTTAATGTGTTCTTCAGTAATTTACAGAATGCATGCAAAGATTTGATTCTTAATAAATGTTAGTAACTTGTGATGCACATTTCTTTAGTATGATGGCTGTCCAAGTGGGGTCCGCCCTGCCATCACATGCAAGGTTGTTAGAAATGCACAGTCTTGGACTCTACTCCGTCCTACAACTAAATCTGAAGCTCAGAGAGTGAGGAATCAGCAATCTGATATACTCGGAAGCTCAAGAACCACTGATCTTGAGTATTCACAGTGAAGATAGTGAAAAAAATATTATGAAATTGGTATTTTATAAGTATGTTATAAAATATAGTACAGAGAAGGAAAGTAGGAGCAATAGAAGTTGTTATGTAATATATGCATACTAGAAATCAGTAATTTATTCAGGTGTTTAATAAGCTATATTAAAAGTGATGGCTGGAATCACTATTTTTGTTTCCAAGTGCCTGAAGTTTGTTTCCAAACTTCAATTCTTGACTACGGTATAATTCCAAAAGACTAGAGTGTTCGACAATGGTCAGAGATGATAGAACACAATGTTTGCCATCTCTTGGAAAATTAGAAAAGTGAATACAGGTCATTACAGGTCAATTAATAAAGATAAATGCCAAACTGAGATCTTAGTTTAATCCTAGTCTTATTGTAGGTTTCAGGGAACAGTAAATACTAAGACTCCTCCCTCCTTGGCACCCTCCTAAAAGATCTTGGAAAGCCACAGTAGCAGTGGCATCACAGCGCTACACCTTTTCAGCGCTTTGTATGTGCTGGACAGATGCAAACACTTGGAATCACAATCTCTTACCTTTGAGAGGCTAACATTACATTTCTGGCTGTTTCTGTTCTAGTATTACATCAAAATCATATTTCTCTTTAGGTGTTGGTAAAAAACTCAGACAGAATTTGGAGATTCCAATGCTCTAAAGACTGTACTGTTTCTTAGGGAGCTGGGTGCCATTGAGAAAATTGCTGTTTCCTGGTTCTCATATTTTCTCATCAGCAAAAGAGAGTCTGAATTGTGCGATCCTTCAGAATCTAAGAGCCTGAATATTAGTGATAAAAAGTTCCCCATTCAAATCAGAGAAGCTCCAGAGTCCACAACCTTCTCCATCCCATCTCACTTTGGAGGACCTTGTGATGCATGACTCGTCCTGTCTTTTCTTCCTTCTCCTATATCTAGGTCACATCTCTTGGGCTGCACTTACCTTAACAGGCCTTGCCAATAGAAAACATGCCAGAGCAGCATTCAGCTGGGTGGTCCTCACCAGTGGAGGAGTGGCCAGATCACTAGAAAAACTTTGCTGGGGTTCCTGATTAGTGAGGAGGGGTGCGGCTGGAAGACGCTGGCCTGGCCAAAAGAACGTTCTTTCACTTATAATCAATCCTCAGCATTCTCCATAGGGTGAGCTTTTAAATTCTGCCATGCTGGCTAAAACTCTGAGGATAGTCACCATATCCCCAAGCACATTCCTAGCTCCTAATTTGAAAACCCCAGGGTTATAGAGTGGAAATGTGGTATGGTGGTATTTCTCCTTAAGCTATAGAATAGGCAGCTCAACATCATAACTTATTGACAAAAGTGGGATTATTTCATAGTTCGATGAGCTCCAACTTGTTATTCTATTCAGATCTTCATTGCTTGGCCCTTGTTAATTTAATAAGCAATCTGTATCACTAGTACAGAAGACAAATAGGTTTTATAAGTGAAGATTTAAAAACTGAAGTGGTGACAAAATAACAGAACATAGTTTTATTTATTTTTCTCAGTGGCAGATTGCATTTTATGTCACTTCTGGGCAAACAAATCAATATGGTCTTCTTCTGAAGGCCAGAATTGGGATGGCGAAATTATGGAGTCTCCACTGACTGTACGGCAACAGAAATAGATTAGGGGCCACAGTAGCTTAATTTTATCAAGATTTGCTATTGGAAGAGGTAAGAGACATGAGGAAACTTCTGCAGTATTTCTCCTTCTACACTTTGCCCTAAAACATTACTTCTGCTGTGGAAAAATTACTTTCCTAAAATAGCATTTAATTAAAAAAACATCTGTCTCATTAAACAACTGTACATTGAGCAATAACTACATTAATAAGAGGAAAACCTCCAAAGAATTACTCTTTGGCATCATTTTCTTTGAAAAGGTCTCTGGGAGCCATGCCAGGAAAATACTATAAAATTTACTAGCTTAGAAGTGTCCTTCCTTCCCCTCTTGGTGTATCCATCATATATGCTGTTTTCTTTATGTTTTCCCAAATCATTATTATTTTATCAGAAATTTGAGAACCTTGCTTTAGTTAATTTGAAAACCGCCTTATATTTTCAGTGTTATTTTTCTGTTTCTATGGTATGACATTATCAACTCTTTGTAAAACCATCATTTTCCTTTGAAGTTGATTCTACACATTTTCAATGACCTATTTTTTCCAGATAGCGATGCAAACCCTTCATCACTGCACTTCACAGGGCTCTCACCCCCCGTCTCTGCTACACTTTGCATGATCTCTTCCTCTCTGAATCATAAGTCATGAGGGGGTAGGGCCATTTCCAAAATCAATTCCTGGCAGAAGAGAAAGGGCCTCCATGCATCAGGAAACCATTTCAAAGGTTAACAGTTTATCCAAGGGCATTAATTAAACTTCTTTCATAAATAAAGGCTCAATGCTGTCAAAAGGTGGAGTACATGAGGAGACAATTCCAAAGCTTCCTTCACAAAAAAGAAATGAAGCTATCGCAGACAAAGCCTATTAAGCACATTCCCTTCCAGATTGTTAGATGTAACAAATGAGGGGGAGAGATAGACAGTGGAAGAACCCTTAATTCAAGGAACAAAGGACACTTTCTGTATTCTCTTGCATTGTTGTCTTGTCTCTGAAAAAATCAAAGAGCACTGAAGATGGGGATAATTAAGCAAATGATTGATACTAAACCAAAGATGACTTTTTAGGTTCATTTGATATCAATTTCCTTCAGGGAGAGTATGTGTTTATTCTTTCTAGCATTGATCCCCATGTATGAGATTAAAAATGACATAGCCTTTGTTAAACTGTTTAAAAGAATTGGAGAGTTTTCTAGCTTTGATTGATGAGATTTTTTTGCCAATTTGTGAAAGGAGAAAAATGGAAAAATTATAGCATAAATTATCATAGCCACTTTAGTTAGGGAATTTTCATATTTAAGTATGCTATCAGTGTTTGACAAAATAACATCAAGGGCAAGGAAATCTACAGCCTGATTTTTATTGTCGCAAGGGTACTAAACCATTACAAGATGAAGTGCAGGCATTAGAAAATCATGAGGAAATGTTGGGTAAATTGAGACCTAGAGCAGTTTATCCACTCACTAGCCTGTTCAGTGTCACATATTTTTTAGATATGAGTGAGAGACATGTCATAGAAAGTACACAATGCAGAAAGAAAAATCAGTTTAAAACATATTTAATACAAATTCAAAAGATTAAGAGGTATGTATTTTGTATTGAAATTATTCAACTCTGTTTCAAGTGGAGACAGATAGCTGCTAAATCTTCCAAAGGGTTACTGACATGAGAGATAAAGTGTAGTCAATCCCCAAACCTCAGCTTCAGAGTTTGATTTTCGGTCAGGAGATCTCTCTCCAGGTATCCACTTCCAGTGTCTAGCCATTTCCCCCTTTCTTTCTTGACCTGCCCCCCTCCCCTCCCCGGCTCACATGTCCATGAAGATATAAATGTTTGGGACAAAACAGAAGAAGCAAACACAGTGGATTATTTTCAAGGTGGATAGTGTTAAGAATGGCCAGGGCCAGCTGGATCCTGGCTAAGTGGATAAATACTAGGGAGAAGCACAAAGGGATCTGAACCCTGGCCAGGTGCAAGTGATAGCATCACACAGAATCCAAAGCTCCAGAGGCAGGGTTAGGGCCCAAGGTGCAGAGGAGTCAGGATGAGATGGGAAGTAACTTCTGGGACTCAGAGACGTGCTTTGTTCCATCCTGACTATATGTTTTCTGATTGAGATAGGATTCGCTTAAAGCCCCAGGACTAAGGTGCACTAAAGACTCAGTTACCACATTTGACCACATGATATCCAAATCTTGTCCTCAGTGTAAAAGGAGGTTAGGATTATATGTAGGGCACAATACTACAATAGTGGGAAGTATCTCATCCAAAACTAATCAAAACCCAGGGAAGAAGTGGGACTAAGGACATGGATGGTGGACTTCACCATGCAGAGGAGAGACTAGAATTGTGGAATACATTGTAGAGACACAAAACTCAGATGAGAGATCTAAGAATCCAGAATTAGAATATGTGAATATATAAATCCCCAAATATAGATGAATCCCTGACAATTTTCATCAAGAGAAGGAAGACACAAGTACATAACTTTATAAATGAAAAGGGGCCCATACTACAAAAAGAAATTAGAAAGATAAGAATACTACTAACAACTATATTCCTACACTTTTTTTTGTTAGTTTCAGGTGTACAAAACAAAGTAATAGTTAGACATTTCACCCCTCACAAAGTGATAACCCCTCTCTCCCAATCTATTGCACCTCTGACATCATATATATCTATTGCAATTCCATTGACTCTATTCCCTATGCTGTACTCCATATCCCATGACTATAAATATATTAAATTATAATTGACATATAATATTATTCAGCTTCAGCTTCAGGTGTAGAGTTCAGAGGTCAGGCAGCTACACCGTCCATGAAGTGGTCTCCTGAATAAGACATTGGCCACCTGACACCCTACAAAATGTTTACAACATTATTGATTATATTCCCTAAACTGTCTTTCGTATCCCTGTGGCAATATTGTAGTTACCAATTTATGCTGTCTAATCCCCACCCTCCTCCCATCTAGCAACCATCAGTTTTTCCTCTATATATCTGAGACTGTTTCTGTTTATTTTGCTCATTTATTCAGTTCTTTAGATTCCACATATAAGTGATATCATATGGTATTTGTCATTCTTTGACTGACTTATTTCACTTAGCATAATATTCTCTAGGTCCATCCATATCATTGCAAATGGTAAGATTTCATTCTTCTTTATGGCCGAGAAATACTCCATTGTATAAATATACCACAGTTTCTTAATCCAGTCGTCTACCAATGGGCATTTCGATTGCTTCCAACTCTTGGCTATTGTAAATAGTGCTGCAATAAACATAGGGGTGCATATATTTTTTCAAATTAGAGTCTTGGATTTCTCTGGATAGATACCTAAGAATGGAATTGCTGGATCATAAGGTAGTCCCATTTCCATACTGATTATCATAGTGGCTGCACCCATCTGCAATCCCACCTGCAGGGCATGAGGAATCCCTTTTCTCCACATCCTCGCCAGTACTTGTTGTTTGTTTATTTATTGATGATAGCCATTTTGAATGGGGTGTGGGGTCTCATGGTGGTTTTTTTTTTTTTTTCTTTTTATATTTATGTGGTTGAGCATTTTTTTTTATGTCTGTTGGCCATCTGTATGTCCTCTTAGAGAGATGTCTCTCTCATGTCCTCTCTCTTTTTTTTTTTTTTTTTTTTTTTTTTTTTTTTTTTTTTTTTTTTTTTTTGAGTTTGTTGAGTGTTTGTTAAATTTTTTTTATTAACCCCTTATCAGATGTATCATTGACAAATATCTTCTCCCATTCAGTAGGCTGCCTTTTTTTTTTATTGATTTTTTTTTGCTGTGAAAAACTTTTTTGTTTGATGTAATCCCAAATGTTTTTTTTTTTCTTTCACATTCCTTGCTCAAGGGGATAATATTACTCAAGGTAATATCTGCAAATTTACTCCTTATATATTTTTCTAGGAGTTTTATGATTTCGGGCCTTCCATTTAAGTCTTTAATCCATTTTGAATTTGTTCTCATATATGGCATAAGGAGGTGGTCCAGTTTCACTTTTTTGCATGTTTCAGTCCAGTTTTCCAGCACCATTTATTAAATAGACTGTCTTTACCCCAATGTAAATTTCTGTTTCCATTGTCATAGATTAAATAACCATATATGCATTAAATAACCATATAGGAATTTATTTCTGGGCTCTCTATTCTGTTCCATTGATCTATGTTTCTGTTTTTATGCCAGTACCATACTGTTTTGATTACAATAGACTTGTGGTATGATTTGATGTTGGGTAGCATGATACCTCCCACTTTGTTCTTATTTCTCAAGATTTCCATGGCTATTCGGGGTCGTTTTTTGTTCCACATAAATGTTAGGATTATACATTCTATTTCTGAGAAAAATGTCCTTGGTAGTTTGGTAGGAATTGTGTTGAATCTATATATTGCCTTAGGTAGTATTGACATTTGAACTATATTGATTCTTTGTATTCATGAACATGGTATGCATTTCCATTTATTTGTATCTTCTTTGATTTCTCTCTTCAGTGTCTTACAATTTTCTTAGTACAGGTCTTTTACTTCTTTGGTTAAATTTATTCCAAGGATGGTGGCCAGTTAGCTCAGTTGGTTAGAGTGCAGTGCTCTTAACAAGGTTGCTGGTTCAATCCCTACATGGGGAGCTGTGCCCTCCACAACTACATTGAAACAACTACATGACTTGGAGTTGATGGGTCCTGGAAAAACATACTTAAATACATAAATGTTTAAAATAATAATAATAGTAAACATTTCTTCAAAAAATGATTCCTAGGTATTTTACTGTTTTTGAAGCAATTGTAAATAGGATTTCTTGATTTCTTGATTTCTCCTTCTGATAATTTATTATTGGTGTATACAAATTGAACTGATTTCTGAATATTAATTTTGTATCATGCTACTTCACTAACTTTATCAGTTCTAATAGTTTTTTGGTGGAGTCTTTGGGGTTCTCTATTTATTGTATCATGTCATCTGCATATAATCACAATTTTACTTATTCCTTTCCAATTTGGATGCCTTTTATTTATTTTTCTTGTCTGATTGCTGTGGCTAGAACTTCAGAACTATGTTGAATAAAAATGGTGAAAGTGAGCAGCCTTATCTTATTCCTGATCTTAAGGGGAAAGATTTTAGCCTTTCCCTGTTGAGTATGATGTTAGCTGTGGGTTTGTCGTATATAGTCTTCATTGTGTTGAAATATGATCCCCACTTTGCTATGAGTTTTTATCATAAATGGCTGCTGGATTTTGTCAAATGCTTTTCCTGCATCTATTGATATGATCACATGATTATTATTTTTTATTTTGTTAATGTGGTGTATCACGTTAATTGATTTGCAGATATTAAACCAACCTTGCATACCAGGAATGAAACCCACTCGATATTGGTGTATGATCTTTTTAATGTGTTGCTGAATCTGGTTTGCTAGTATTTTGTTGAGGAGATTTTTGCTTATATTCATTAGGGATATCGGCCTGTAGTTTTCCTTTTTTGTAATGTCTTTGTCTGGTTTTGTGATCAGAGTAATAGTGGCTTTGTAAAATGTGCTTGGGAGCCTTCCCTCCTTCTGGATATTTTGGAATTATTTGAGGAGAATAGGTGTTAATGTTACTACACTTTTGAAATCTGACATGAAATGGACAAATTCTTGAAAAAATATAATGTGGTATAATAATTTTAAAAGGGTGAAAGCTCAAATAATCCTGTAAGTATTGAAGAAATTAAATTAGTCTACAAATCTTCACATAAAACAGAATAAGAATGAAAAATAAAAATCTTCAAATAAAACAGCAGAACCAAATGGTTTTAGAGGTGAATTCTACCAAATGTTCAAATTGCAGAGTATCTTTTATTTTAATTTAACAAAATTTCCTAATTGTTAGAAAAGCAGAAATATCCAACTCATTCTATAAGAGAAGCATAATAATTCTTATATCACAACCAGAAAAGATAGAAAAAAGGAAAAATTACAATTGACCAGTAATTTTTCCTTTTCAGATTCAAAAATCCTGAAAAAAGTTATATATTTAAAAACTAGAAAATCAAACACAGAAGGTATTAAAAAAGAGGCGATACCAAGATAAGATTGGGTTTATGCAAAGGGAATTTATATTTAAAAAATGTAATTCACGTTAATAAACATTTAGATGGTAAGTAAAATTAACATTGAACATTAACATATTAGAAGTTCAGATAAATCTTGCTATAGAAATACCTATTCAACTTGGAAATACTTGTTCAACTTGGATTTTTCCAAAATTTACTTGAACACTGAATTATTGTTAAACTTATCATGAAGAAAATCTTAAATATTTGATATCAAATATTTAAAAAACAAAGACAACAAACAGAATGTTTAAGAGTCTCTTAAGATAGATTCTACATATGTAATTTATCTTTTGGAAAAATGTGTTGTTATATATTGGAAGTGGCGCTGGACAGGAGCCATAAGATGAGAACTATACCCCTTACATTGCTGCTAATGAGCTAAGTGACCTTTAGACTTATTTATGTCATAGCATTCTAAATACAAAATGTAGACATTGGATTACATGGTCCTTAAAATTCATTTCACCTCCTTAGAGTTTTGATTTCTCTAGATTAGAAAAACATATTTTTTTTATACTTAATGATTTGTTCACATTTTGGTGTTTGTTGTACCTTAATGATATATGCAAAATAAAAGTTCTACTATTTTTATAAATTGTGTGGTATCAATTGCCCAATAAAAATATATTTCCAACACTTTAAGCCTCTAACAGTCATGATCCAGAGCCCACAAGGAAACTCGAGGCGCTCCATTCTGAGCACATCACACTTTGGTGCAGTCATTCTGTTCTGCTTACCTCGATGTGGGTGTGCTCACTCTAGGGTTATTTGGACGTGGCATTTTCCTGATGGAGTACCTAACTTGATATTTATGCTGATTTCACTATCAAAAAATAACACACCATTAAACTTTTCATTTAAAAATATCACCGATTTCCATGTGCAACATACAGCTTCCTCCAATCTCTGACTCTCACTTGGAATCTCAGCTCAACCTCTCCCTAAATTATACTCTATTCTACAGAATCAAGATGCCTTAAGTCTAGAAGAGTAGCTGACAAACAATAGACACTGAATCATTGATTTTTAAAGGATTAAATGGGTGACGATTAGAATCTTACATTCAAAACTGACTCCACACACCCACTCTGAAGGCAGGACTTTTTTGTTTTTTTAAAAAAATTGTGCTGTGCCTAGTGCTCAAAACAGATCAGTGCCTGAAGTGAATGGATTAATAAGGAAATTATTGCAGTTGTTAAAGTGAATGACAAAAGCTGTTCAACCTAACACAATAGACATTTATTTAACACACACAATATATTATCATATGATATAGGTATGCATTTTAAGTAAGGTTATGGAAGTATGTATAATACAAAAGATAAGTATGATTGAAGAGTTAGGCAAAGGGGAAGTATGTATAAGAAAATTAAAAAAAAATTATAGCCTCTAAGGTGGCCTCTAATGACCTCATCTCTTGGAATCATGTCTTTGCGCAATCCCCTACCCTTGAAGGCAAGCTGGAGCTAGTGACCTTCTAATGAGTAGAATATACCAGTAGTAATGGGATATCACTTCTGAGATATTCGGTTACGAAAAGATGGTGCCTTGCACCGTGTTCCCTCTCTATTGCTTTCTCACCTGCTTGCTCAGTCTGCCATGCTGTGAGTTGCCCTGTAGAAAGACCTCCTGGGCAAGGCACTGAGGAGGGCCTCTAACCAACAATCTGAAATTGAGGACTTCAGTCTAACAATCTGGGAAGTGCCAGGTCCTGTCAGCAACCACGTGAGTGAGGTTGGAAACAGGTCCTCTTTTTGTCAGGCCTTTGGTTGAGAATATAGCCCTGGCCAAAATTTGATGACAATCTTGTGCTAGACTTTGGGGAAGAGGCACCCAGCTAAGATGCATCCACAGAAACTGTGAGATAATAACTGTTTGTTGCTTTTAAATCCCTAACTTTTGGATAAATTCAGCAGTAGGAAATCAATATATTCAGGAATATAGTGTATAGAATATATAGAGTATATATAGTGTAGTATATATAGTGTATATATAATATTATATATATTATGTATTATATATATATATATAGTGTAGTTGATACAGAGTTGTTAGAAGGAAGACA
Organism: Rhinolophus sinicus; assembly: GCF_036562045.2. Taxonomy (NCBI): domain Eukaryota; kingdom Metazoa; phylum Chordata; class Mammalia; order Chiroptera; family Rhinolophidae; genus Rhinolophus; species Rhinolophus sinicus. Next base: position 74,765,286 of record NC_133754.1, on the reverse strand, counting down.
AAATATTGTCTCTAAGTTAATGAAAGGCCAGAGTAAAGAGAGACACCACCATTTACCAAAAACAGTGCCCAGACAGTAAATACAACTTAATTGTTTAGGAGAATCATAGCTTTCCTTCATTCTGCAGTCTGAAGAAATGTTTCCCATTAGTCCTCTTAAGGTGATCCCTGCTGATGGACCAGGTCATGTCTAATATCATCACCTCAGTAAATAGTGATCCGTGGGCTCCCTCTCAATAAGTAACCTCTCTCAGTGTATGTCAATGGCAGAGTGCCGATGCTTTATTTGTGAGTGATTTTATAAAAGCCTGTGAAAACAGTTAAACACACATAATTCTGACGGCCAGTCTTGATCTTAGGATAAAATTTAGATTATATAGATATATGGATGAATTCTAGTTCTATCTTTAATAAGAATTGGAAGAGCATAAACTTCAAGATTGCAATCAAAGGCAAGAACTGAAAAGTTAAGGTGTTTTGTGCTGCAATTTTAAAAGAGGTCCATAAAGTTAAAAACAATAATAGGGCAGAGGGTAGAATCAGGTCTTTTTATTAAAATTAAGTACAATAGTTGATGCTTTAGTAGTACCAATGTACTAATTAGGAAGTAATTTCTGAAAGTGGGGAAAGGTGGGTAGGTTCATCCCCCAGCAACTGTTCCAGCCAATGTCAACAGCTAGTGATGATCTATAATCTTGTCTGTGACATACAATAGGCCCTGGCATGGCTACCGAAGCTTTCCAGCCCCCATAGTTTTAGTTGTAGTAAGTTCCTGTCCTTGCAACTGCTCATTTTATCCTAAACTAAAAAAACTATTCAAGGTGTTCAGAAATAAATAGCATCTGTTTACCTCTACTCACTAGTAGCGCATATATATATATATATATACACACACACATATACATATATACATATATATATACATATACATATGTATATATATGCATACATGCATGTACACATATGTGTATATATACCCTCAGAAGGACAATTTTTACTTTCTTCAAACCAAAATAACCTTAAAACAGGAAACCTTATTCCATGTGCTAGTAATGGCAAGATAATAATTTTTCAGTTAAAAAGTTTTATTAAGTCTACTCTCTTTACTCTCTTTTCCTTTTAATCTCCCTTAATTTTCTGCAAATATTATTTTTTTCTGTCACCCTTATCTCCTTGATATATGTGATCTGGAGTACTTGAAAAACAAACTTTGTGCTTATGTAGCCTATTAGTAGAATAAACCTTCATTTTCTGCTCTGCCTTCACCCAATATGACCAAAGGAACATGAAATCCTGGGGATTTATGGAAGGAGATTTGTCAGTCTTTTCTTATTTACTTGGATTGTGAGATGTAAATTGAATTTAGGGCCCTCTTTTCAAGAATAAGTTGTTTGTCATCAAATAAGTTCATGTTAGTGAATCAGACTTCGATAAGATGTTTCTATTAAAACCTTATTAGCTATGTTAGTAATGCTCTGAATTCTAGAATAATGGCTTGCTTTTTTATGCAAACTTGGCTTTCCTTTCTGACTAACTTAATTGAACACCCTTGGTCTCTGAGATAGTAAATACATTTTTACGTAGAACTGAACAGCCTGAAGACAGCTGAACTACTTATTGCAGCCATTTTAATAGACACAGCAGATTATCACATGATTGCCTCAGCTATTGTAATCATTATTGCATGAAAATACAGTCTACGAGAACCAATTAATAATGCTGTGGCTGCTTGGTGACTTGCTGAACGCACGTGAACTTACTCAGTGGTAACTATAGCACTCTGATGTTCAAGGAATAATCAGAAGTTAAAAGAAAAATGAAAAGATAATGAAAACCATTCTAAAATATGAATGTGACATGTGTTATTATAAATCAGTCATCCAAATTCCTTAGTTGACTTGCTCAGTGCTTAGGTAATGATTCCAGTCAGATATGGAAATGGTGAGGCCATCTGATATTATTTTAGATGTGTTGAAGAACATTCACATATGTGTAATAAAGGATTAGCCAAAATAATTAAAATTCAGCTGCAATTGCAGAATGAACATATTGCCTCCTGTATCTCAGCACTGTTATGTTTCTTTTTTATGGGACATATTTATTTAGTGATTAATCTGGGATATTCAGTGATGTACAGTGGGGCTCCTCATCATTAGTGTGAATTAACAAACAGTTCTGTTGTCCTTAGTAATTAGTTTGAATAGGAAATGAGGAAAAGACAATGCATTTTGAGGGCTGCTCAGTACTACTTTTATCTTTCTTTAGTGTCTGCTAGCTAAATATGGAATTTTAATTTCCTCCCTAATTATCGAGGAGTCTTTGCTAAATGGGCACATCTCCCAGGCACAATTGCTTATTTTCACGCACTATATTGTCACCTCACTTTTTTGGAACTGTGTTATTTATAAACTTGTACAGTAGATCACAGGCATTTCTATGGGGGAAGAAAAGGAAGACAAGCCAGTATTAAATAGCAACTGAGATTGTTAAGCCTTCTGCTGGTCACCTTCAATGATATCATCTCATTTGGTCCTCCCAGTAGTCCTTCAAAAATGGATATAAGGAATGTGTTTTGCAAAGAGAAAACAGACTTGTTAATGTTGTTACTTCCTCAGCATCCCATGTCTAGGTGGGTAAACTGAGATTGAAACTTAGGTCTAGTTCTAGAGTCCACAGTCATAGTGACAAAGCAGCACATTCTTTTATTTATCCTGAATTGGTTTAGATTTGGCCATCTCATCGGCATTTTCTTTCAGTTACCATTTAGAATGTGATGAGGAATAGTTTTCTTATCTTTACCTTGTTGTGGAAGGTCAGAGATATTCAAGCTGATATATTTCTATTTCTCCTAGATTCTACGAAAACTAGTTCTGTAGTGATCAAAATTCTTCTTTTGTTAATATCAGTGAGCATTATCAGCCCAAGTTGAATATCTTAAATTTGAGTTAAAACCATTCCTACAGTATGTATCTACAATCCATATGATTCTAACAAGATACGTAAAGACTTGACAAATACATTGTCAACATAATAACAATGCTGACAATAATAATGACAGCTACATTTTACTGATTGTAAAGTGTATTCTAGGCTTTCATCCATACAAAAACATTGCTCAGTACGTTATGATTATCCACATTTCTCAAATGAGAAAAATGTGGTATGGCATGATTAAGAAGTTCACCCATAGTCTTACAGCTAGTAAGTGGTAGTGTTAAACTAATATTTTATACTTACCCTTCATTGGTTAACATTTTCTATTTTCCTAATATTAGATATATGCAATGTTCTCGCCTAATAATGATCTTTAGTGTAGAATTTATTGTGGTAAATTTTTTTTTTTGTTCTACCAAGAATTATAATGGTGACTACTAAAATGATTTTGAAACTAGCAATTCTTTACACAGTGAGAATTGTAAAAATCCACGAAGCTTTGTCAAACATCGTACTCAGAAATTAAAATAAAGATCTCAATTTTGTAACTCACACAAAAGAAAACAGACCCTTATGCTTTATAACGTATTTTTCCCAAGCATTTTCACTGCACACCTTGAGAGAATTATCTCTGGGTCCCCAAACAAGTATTGTTCAGAAAATGCTTGTTGGGTAGTACTATGTCCTCCACAAATCCCACAGACTAAAAGGTTATGGTGCCACTCACATGGATAACCAGGAATGAGGAGAATGATGTGAACTTAGATGAAAACAAATGGAAATGCCATCTGCTTTGTGGTTACATTATTACTCTCATTATGACTAACAGTCACATCTGGGGATCTATCTATAGCTTTAGAAGGGAGACTCTGATTAAGCCCAAGTATTAATGATGACAAGCCTGTAAATAGCCCAAGCTCACTCCAAATTGCCATTTATCATTCAAAAATCTTGAAATGAGAACATTATCAGAGGACTTATTTAAGATGGCTAAGAATACTATTTTAGGTACAGAAGATACTCTTACCAGTGGTCCTCCAAAACTTCAATTGCACAATACTAATTTATACATATATTTATATGTTTTATCATTCATGCATATTAAGTTCATTATCAAACATAAATAAACTTTTGTCTTCACAAGTTAGCTCATACATCTTAAATATAGAGCTTAAATATAAAAGCTACAATTTAATATTTTCAGTCCTACCCTTACCATATTAGGTAAATAGTGGGTTTTCCCTAAGAAAGTAACAAGAAATAAGCCTCTTATTTTACAAATTTGCCGAACTGTGATACAAACTTGATTGAAGCAAAAATGTTCCGATTAATACTATGCATCATTCATGCAATTTCTGTTGAATGTGTATTATGCCCTCCTCAAAGACATGATCCAGTCAGAAGTTGGAGAAAGAAAAGCATTTGAATGGCATTTCTTTGTCAATTCATATTCATCACTTCTAAATGACAGGCTCTCATCTTCTGCTGCAAAAAAACGAAAGGGGAGAGATCAATGCAGGAAGCAAGGAAACTACAAAAATGGGAGGAAAAGAACAAAGAAAAAGGAGTGAAGAGAGAAATGAAAACAGACCAGGACATTGCAAGAATATTATTTACTCTTGAGTGGGGCCAAGTTGAAACCAGTTAGGCTACCAAAGACCCAGAACGCCCCTTCCCTTTAGCAACAACCCTCAATGAGCTGGTGGCCTTTTCCCAACTGAGTGGGGAAGCCTGCTGCATGAACTGCCCAAAGTGCTGTTAAAATCTATCTCCTGGAGGATTCTGGAACACATCTCTATTTGAAGGGTCTCGTAACTGTGACAATGACAAATGTCCCTTGCAAGACATTGAGAGATGGTGAGAATCTGCAGAAGTACAGGGTTTTGTGATTCACATACTGAAAAATGTATGCCTATTGATTTTTCTTTTCTTCTAAGAAAATCTCCCTTTGATACATTATAGCTGCAGAATTGGAAAGTGCAGCTTGTTTTGTTTTGTTTTGTTTGGAATTGAATTGAGTTGATTTGATTTTCCCAAAAGAGAAATGATTCATGGATTCCCCTGGAGATGGATAGTTGTCATGCCAAGTGTGACATTCTTACAAGTTCTGGGCCTTAAGACTGTTGGCATCTCTGACACATGAGTGATATATATGGTCCAAGGAGGACTTACTATTCCCCCCTCCCCCCTAAATTTCAGAGGGACAAAAATTACCAGGAGACAGGAAATGGTAATAATAAACTTCACTATATTTTTAAGACTACTATTCTCATTTTCATTAAAAGTACTCCACACATTGATGCTAATTACATCTTTATCATCATCATAGTAACCACATACTTAATTTGTGAAGCAAATTGATCTATGTATCTCTCTACCTATTTCCATGTCTATATTTGTTATTCTTAGTCATTTTTTTAGTGGTTAAAAATAAATCAACAATAGTCAGGTTTTTTTTGTTTTGTTTTGTTTTTAAGTGTAGTTGTTTTTAATGTAATATAAATACTACCTTTATATATGTGGTTTATGGAATATAAAAATCATCTTTTGTTAGCTATTTTTAAATGTCTGTTCTCTTGATGATAATTGAAATCTAAATGAGAAAATAAAAGAAAAAAAATGAGAATAGTTGTCTCAAGACAAGTATTTACAGCCCTTTAAATCATTATCTACATGATGAATTGCACAGAGAGGAGCAGAGCCACTGAATGTAAATTAAGAGGTTTCTGCAATAGTTACATTTTATAATTCCCCTTTGACACCTACTTCCTTGTGTGAAATAATTTTTCGCTCTTTATTAGTTAACTTGAATATATTTTGTGGTCTATATAAAGTAAATTCTCTTAGGAATTTATAATCCAGAATGTATTCTTGGTACTTTGAAACCTCCTTGGAGTGATGTATGGTCATTTCACCCAGGACTACACTTTTTAAAAGGAAATTATTACCAAGTTAACTGTTCTCCGAGTGCGGGAGAGAAACTGAAAGTTAACTCAGTGAAGTGACAAGAAACTTGGAATAAGTGATTTAAATTTAATAACAGGTTTTCTTAAATAATTTTTAGAACAACCTTGGAAAAATCATTTAACATCCTTCCCCCATTCATGAAATAGAGTAGGATTGGCTTAATTTACAGCTCGAGAATTTTGAGAGACCCCAATTGTTGATAATATAAATTAGGATGAAAATGGGAAATGGCCTATGTCTAACACCTTTAAAAGTTAGACTCTGTTGAAAATTAGGTAAGAGATTAATATTTTAGCTTTTCCCCCTTTGTGTTACATGGGTATTTGTGGTTACAAAAGTATCGTAGACTTAATAACTGGAAACACCTTAGACATAACCTATTTTACATATGAGGAAATTAAAAAATCAAAGTAAGTAAAATGGCATGCTCAGATGTACTTGGTGTAAGGTTTTTGTCTTCCTGCTGAATTCATCCTCTTTAGCATTTAAATAAGATGGAAAATCATAATCACGCACCACCATGTCTTCTTTGAGCAAATCCCATGCCAAACTTACCATCTGAAATTTGGCATGGCAGAAGCTTCCATGTTCTTATATGAGAATGCCTTCCTGGCAGTAATTGGTCGGTCTAGTAATTGTTGTAATTGATGATGATGATAACTGGTAGTAACTGATGATGGTGATGATGATGATGATGATGATGATGATGGACTGAAAATCTAATGAATCCTTTGCAAACAGCCTTAAATTCCTTTCCACTCTCAACCAACATCGTTTACACTAGCAAAATCCCAAATGTGGTTAAACCCAGCTATCTGTCTACTAAAAGTCATAGAGAATGATAGACAGAGTGGCTTCCTGAGCATGGTCTAAATCACGCCCACAGATCTCACCTGACAGTCTTCATGTCCCTAATCGTAACATTTTCCCTTATATACTTTGCTAGTCACTCTGTAAAATAGCAATTTTATGAGTTTTTATCTCTCTGCTACTTCCAACGTCCTCTCACAGTTTAACATTTCAGCTAAGGACAATATCACATATTTTACTGAGAAAATAGAGTTCTCAGAAGGGAACTTTGTCTTTTTTCTACTATCAAATCCATCTAAACATGTCTATTTCTGTACACACTACTACCCTTCCCTCCTCTGAGAGACGATGAAGGATTCCAGCTCCCATGAAACGTGTTCTGAATCTCATCCTTCTCCACTTTTGAGAATTTTGCCCAGCAAAGAATGCTCCCCCTCTTTTGCATTTCAGTTTCACACTCTCTTCTGGATTATTATCATCAGCTTGCCTTAATATTTCATGTTTTAAGGAAACCTTCCTTTGAGCACACTGACCCATAGCCCCCTTATAGCTGCTGTCCTATTTCTCCTCCTCTTCTTCATTGTTTATAACCCATTCCATTTGGGATTCCATTAACATCAACCCACAGAAACTATTCTTGTCCAGGTCACCAATAACCTTCATGTTGTACAATCCAATGGTTACTTCTCTGACATTGTCAAACATTCTCTCTCAGAAGCATTGACATCGTTCATGACTCCCTTCTTGAAAAGGTCCACCATGACATCAGAATTTAATGGTTTCCTTTTTCTTGTTTCACTGATACCTGTGTTCTTTAATTTTTAAGTTGTTGTCTTTTCTTTCTGTGCTTGACCCCTTAATATTGTGGTCTCTGAGTTTAGTGCTCATATTCCACATCACCATCATCACAGCATGGAATGCAAAACTTCCTAACTGGTGTTCCTGTTTCTGTTTTTGCCCCAATTATTCATTTTTAAAAACAAGATAACATGATTTTTTAGTAACCTACAGCAGATCACATTTTATTCCTGCTCAAAATATTTCAATGGCTTCTATTCTCCTTAGATTCAAATGAATCTAATTGAGAAACTTCATCAGAACCCACAAGGCCTTCATCTCCATTGCTCTCCCTCTCACCTACTGCATTCTAGCTAATCGGTACTATTTCTTATCACCTTCTTACCAAGGCCGTTTCAGATCACCTAATTTAAAGTGATTCATTCCTAGGTAATTTTTAATATTATCACTCTGTATTACTTTTCTAGGAATCTTTTATCATATCTGGAATTATTTTGTTTATACAAGTACATAAGAGTGAGGACCTCATCTGTTTAGTTTCACCACTGTATCTTAGTCCCTAGCAGCAAAGTAGGAACTCAAAAAAATATTTGTTCAATATATGATCCTTATTACTCTCCTTGATTCTCCAATGCTGCATCTCTTGTCTTTGTCTTTAACCTGCACAATAAAGCCCCCAAAATTGGTCAGGCAGTAACAGACTTCTCTGTAGGCAGATAAGAATAGTCTACGATTATATTCATATTCAAGTAATTAACAATAAAGCCACTTTTACTGAATTTTTGATTCTTTTATTTTTCTTTATATGTCATCTAATTGACCATTTCAACCACCTTGAAATATATTACTGCAGTGGAAGACTGTTTTTTGGCCTGTCTGTTATCCCCTCCTTAAATTCCTTATTCTTCAGTAATTCTAGTGCAACTTTGTGGTCAGGTGGAATTAACCTTGCCTACTTGGGCCAAATGCTTGACCCATGACCTTGACAATCAGCATTCTCCTCCTTGGAACACGATTGGGCCAGGGCCCATCACATAACTGAACTGTGGTTGATTGTTCCTCTCCAGGAATTTAAGGGTATGAAAGTTGCTATATTTTTCTCTGATAGTTCTGGAATTATATACTGTGTTTCCCTGAAAATAAGACCTAGCTGGACAATCAGCACTAATGCGTCTTTTGGAGCAAAAATTAATATAAGACCCGGTCTTATTTTACTATAATATAAGACCGGGTCTTTATAATATGACATAATATAATATAATGTAATGTAATGTAATGTAATGCAATATAATATAATACTGGTATGTTATAATATAATACTGGATCTTATATTAATTTTTGCTCCAAAAGATGCATTAGAGCTGATTGTCGGGCTAGGTCTTATTTTTGGGGAAACACAGTAGAACATTACAGCTCATGGTACCAAAAAAATAAAATAAAATGAAAAAGAAAGAAAAAAGAAAAAGAAAGAAAAGAAAAAAAAATAAGCTAGCAACTGTGCCACCATGTATTTAGGCTCTGCTTCTGGCTGGGAAAGAAGCCAACCTAGGAATGCAGTCATGAGTGATGGAAAGAGAGAGAGAAAGAGCCATTGTCTGAGCTCATGGATATTGCTTGAATAAGTCAGCACTTACCATCTTTAGCACTTTTCAATAACCCATGGTAATAAGTTCCTTTTTGCACTTATACTAATTTGAATTGCATTTCGAAAACTTGCATGCTATAAAGTCTTAACCAATTCAATTATTTTACTCATTTTACAATTTGAGAAAATGAAGCACAGAGAAGTTAAGAAACTTGCCAGAAAGGAAATATTTGGGCAAGCCTCTCTGACTTTAGGCCCTGTGCTCTTACTCATTATACTATATTTCAATATATCAACACAGTCAGGAAATCTTCATTGATTACACCCTGAAATTTCATCTTCATGAAATACTCCTTTGAAAATTTGATTCTAATGTAAATAGAATTAGTTTAATATGGAATAGCATTTCAAATGTTTTGATGAATTTTGAGATTTTTTTTCCACTTTAAATAAAATGTTTTATTAGACATTTTCCCCCTTTGGTGTATGTCCAAGTTTCCACACAGGAAAAATTATATTAGCATAATGCTTTGAATTTTATATTTGTTATTCTGATTTTCTAAAAACCCATTGTTTAATCACTGGAATGAAGTTCAACTAAATGATGAAATTGAAAACAATTGAAAATTATGTAGAATTATTTGGATGTCAATAGTAGGGTTCATAAAATTTGAAAATCAGTACTCACAATTGAAGTAAGTGTGCAGAATTGATTATTAAGAAAGTGTACTATCTTTTAGGAAAGTAAAATATAAAATATTATCCTCTCCTATAGTGGTTGTACTCTACATAAAATAAATGTGAAAGACTAATGGACTTGCAGGTAGAAAAATATGAAAGATACCTAAATTCTCATTTCACACTATTGGTAAGTATTCCAGAATACACAAATAAGGAAAATCAACATTAGCTAATGCAGAAATGAGACTGCACAGACTAAAACATTTTTGACTTACCGGAGAAGTTGCTGGAATTCAAAGGTTATGAAGACTGAATTGCACATTAGCAGCCCCATTATATCTCATTTTGCATTTTATAGATGGATATACTGTCCACTCAGTTAATCAAATCAGAAAACGTGGCTATCTTAGATTCCTCCATTTTTGGTTCAACTTCTCTGTCATTACCATTTCAAATTGACCCTCCAGTCCTATTGATTGTATTTTTTTAAAGCTTTACTGAGGAATAATTGACAAAATTGTAAAATATTGAAAGTGTACTTTAAATATGATATACTTGTACATTATGAAAGAATTCCCCCCAGTTGAATTCTTCAATACATCCAATACCACACATATTTACCCATTCTCCCGAGCCCCACCCCCTTTTTTATGGTGTGGACATTTGAGTTCTATTGTCTTAACAAATTTCAAATTATATAATACAGTGTTGTCAACTATAGTCATTATGTTATATATTAGATCCTCAGACCTTATTCAACTGAAAAATTTATAATCTTTTACCAACCTGTCCCTATTTTCTCTACCCCTTACTGATTCTTAATGTGATTGACTGGCCACTGCCCTAGTTCAGCATCTCTCGCTTGTCTGATTGTCATGTCTCATCTTATTAGGCTTTAATAGGCTCTGCCTATTATAATCCAGCTGATAAGGATTATTCAAAAGCACAGAACTGACCATGTCACTTTCATTTTTAATGCTCTTGAAATCCCTGTTACCTGAAGGATAAAATTCAAAAATACGGTCATCCAAAAAGTATCTATTTGTTAGGCACGTTACTTGGAAATGGGATACAATGTGGAGTAAGATATGGGCCTTCCCCTAAAAGAATATGAATGTGTAATAGGGTACGTGGAGAGTCAATAAAACAGATCATTTCACTATAGTATGGAAAGTGTTGTTGCAGAGGGAACAGAGTGTGATGCAGCTCAGTGGAGGCCGACTTTGCCTAGCCTAGATATTCAGGAAGTTTTCATGGAGGGGTGATGTTTAAGTTGAGGCTTAATAAGTCATCCAGGTTCAGAAGGAAGGGAAGCAAAGATGATTATTCAGGCAGACATAAGAGCAGGAGAAAAGGTATCAAAGGGTATAGCATAGGGTTTCTCAATAACTACAAGGAATTCAATATTATGAAAACATAAAATATGAAGTAGGAAGTAGAGGTTCAGAAGGATGGGGAAGGAATTAGAAATGAGGTATCATGAAGATCACATATACCGCACAGTCATTCAACAACCATTGATTGAATGCTCACTTTATGCCAGGTATTCTGCTGAGGATACAGAATGAACCTGTGAAAAAGTTCTCCCAGCTCTCTTGGAGCTCACAATCTACAAGTTAAGAATCAAATACATAAAATTAGTGTAAGTTCTGATGAGTTCTATGAAGGAAAATACAGATAGTAGATACAGAAAGTGAGATGATAGACTTGAAATGCGATGGCTTTTCTGAGCAGGTCTCATTGAAATACGAGAAGAAACTAACACATACAAAGTTAGAAAAAAGAGTCCTATTGCAAAGGGCATGAGGTAGAAAAGAACTTGGCTTTTTTGAAGAACTGGAAAGACTAAAACAAAACAAAAACAATGTGGATATAGCAAGCAAGGATTGCAGAGTAGGTAAAAACGAGATTGAAAAGATAATGAGGAACGTTCCTAGCAAGATTGTGCAGGTCTTAATGAATTGTGGATTTTATTTCAAGTCCAATGAGGAATCTTTGGGTGGTCTTAAACAAGCAAGCATACACCATGAGATAGAGCTTAGTTGTATCTCTTGAGTAATGGGGTATCAATGATAGGTTCAGGGAAGTTTATAGCCATATTTATGATTGTTGACTCTCGTAGTTGGACAAAAAGTGGACAAAATTTGAAATAAGTCTTGGGGCAAAGATACTAAGTGGAAGTTAATTGCAGTTGTACAAGCAACATATGATGAGACTGGTACTTGTATAGAGGAAAGAATAAAATTAAGAAATATTTAGCAGTAAAATCACCAGAATTCTGTGATTAATTTTCTGAGGGAGAGTTTATAAGGAAGATGAAGCAGTGTAGTATAATGATAGTTTTCTTTAATGGCATGAATAGTATTGCCATGAGCCGATATTAGAGAATACAAGTAAAGAAGTAGGTTTGGTAGAGGTTATTATATTATTTCTTGGATTTTTGGAGTTTGAAGTATTGCAGTATGCTCAAGTAGATGTGTGTAGATGAGAGTTTGGTAGAGAAATCTAAAAACTTGGAAAGACCAAGCCAAAAGAGACAGATTTCAGAGTCTATATATATACAGAGGGTGCCAAAAAAATGTATATACATTAAAAAAAAACTGTATTAAAATTATGCTGATGGAAACCACTTTGAGCACCTCTTATAACTACAGAAGTCAAATGTGACTTGTATTCATTTTTCTTTATTGATAGATATTGAATATTAAAATTTTAATACAGTTTTTTTCTTTCTTAAAATGTGTATGCAGTTTTTGGCACCCACTGTGTGTGTGTGTGTGTGTGTGTGTGTGTGTGTGTGTGTGTGTATATATATATATATATATATATATATATATATATATATATTTGTCAGTTCAAACCACGAGTAAACATTAAATTTGTCATGCAAAGTGTATAGAATGAGAAGAAAAGTGAAACAAGGGTGATTCCTAAAGAATATCAACATTAAATGGGAGACAGAGGAGTAGTCTACTTTTGAGACTGGGAATAAATAGTAAAAAAGGTAAGTGAACTTGAATGATACCATGGTAGTAGAAACTACAGAGGACATTTGTGATACTAACAAATGCAACACAAGACCCCACTGAGATGAGAATACAAAAGTGTCCCCTAGAATTGGTAACAACAGGTTCAGTGATGATGTTTGTCTGAACAGAGAAGGTATGATGGTGGAGCAGAATCTCAACTGCAGTGGAATGAGGAAAGGAGAGACGAGAAGAAGCAATTATACTGGACATGGATCAATCTTCATGAAGTGAAGGTTAGGAAAGAGAGAGCATGGTGATTGGTGAGGGTCACTGAAAAGTTTTAATTTTTAAAAAATATTTTGCAAGATATTGGCTGTTTAAACATGAATGAGAAAACATATGAAAAAAGGAAAGATTTTTGATAAAGGAGATATCTCATTAAACATGATCCCAGAGAAGAAGCAAAGGGTTGGGAACAAGGTTCCTGGGGAGAATGACAAAGAATATTGATCTGGAAGTAGAAATTAACCATAGAGTAGCATTGAAGAGTTAGCAGTCCAAAGTCCTCAACATGGCAGCCAAGAATATTTGCAGTCTGTCTCAAATGTACCTTAAAGTCTTACTTCCCACTACTCTGTCCTCTGCAGATACTTACCCTTCTTTTTAATCTGCACAATCTGCTTTAACCACTAGAGAACTAAGTCTTCAGAAAACACCATGTACTTTCATGTTTCCATTGTACTATAATCTTTACCTTGTTTCCCCCAACTGACCCCTCACCTATTTCTACAGTTAACCCAGCTTTGCCTAATGCCCCTCTCTCTCCTAACCAAAGGTCACATGGAGAAATATCGTAATCATCCTTTAGATCTTATAAAAATGCTCCCTCAAATTGGTCATCTAGCTGCATAAAACAAGTACTTCCTTCCCACATTCCCATAGACTATTCTATCTGATGTTTGCACACTTCACTAAAATGGAATTTCCATGAGGACAAGAGTCATACTTTCTTTACATCACAACGCTTTATGTCCAGAACCATGCCTGAAATATAGTGCTTTTTACATTTTGTTGAATGGCAATACATTTCTGCAGCACCCATGTTAAGGATGGAAGCCTTGATGTCTTTTCTTAATATTATTCCTTTAATTATTTAGACTTATCCTATAGCTTGGAAACTTAAAAAAAAAACTCTTAGTACGATTCAGATCCCCTTGGAATTCTACTTGATAGATGCTTTTCTTTTGCATCTTCTCATGTTACTTCATGACACTGAATTGAATAGTGGACATGTATGTGAAGTTAATAAAATATGCAAACAGTTGTTTCATTATATTTCAATAACAAATCATAATGAATAACTGTTGTTTAATGTATTTGGTTGTGCATCTTCTTGCAAATAACTCTCACCTCAAGAATTCATTGTATAGCTCACTGCTCCATTCACTCAGCAAACATTTATTGATAGACATACAGATAATAGGAAGAATAGACTTTCTTTGCCATACATTTGCCAAAGATCCTCGGACTTTATTCATTTGATAAGCTAAAAGTTTGTATCCCTTTTCAACCTCTCTCTATTTTTTCCACCCCAGCCCCTGGCAACAAATTTTCTACTCTCTGTTTCTATGAGTTTGACTTTTTTTTAAAAATTAGATTCTACATATAAATGATACTATGCAATATTTATCTTTCCTTATCTGGCTTATTTCACTTGTATAATGCCCTTAAGATCCACCCATGTTGTCACAAATATCAGGATTTCATTCTTTCTCCTGGCTGAGTAATATTCAATTATATGTATATACCACATCTTTGTCAATTCATGTGTTGATGGATACATGATGACTACAATTATAACATTGTATAATTGAAATTTGCTAAGAGAGTGGAACTTAAATATTCTCACAAAAATAGATAAATATGTGAAGTGATGGATGAGATAATTAACTAGAAGGGGAATATCCTCTCACAATGTATATGTATATCAAATCATCATGGTGTACACTTTATGTTACAGTTTTATTTGTCAATTATACGTACTTAAATAAAGCTAGAAAATAATCTGGAAAAAAAAAATAGCCCTTTTTTCCCTCCCCCCAAGGAACATGCAGCCCAGTGGACAGCACTAGGAAATAAAGTTGAAGTTGTTATATTTAGTAGAACTGCCTACAGAACAAAGAAGTCCAACTACAGATTGTTGCCCCAGGGGTTCCTTGTTGGGTCTTCCCCAGGTGGGTGGAAGTCCTTGCCTGGAGTTTCCTGATTCCCCCTTTAATTGATGCAGAGAATACATGTGAAATCTGGGCTGTGGAGGGGAGCTGGTGCTGCTGTCTGCCTTTGCAAGGTAAGAAAATAGACCTGAATTCTCCAAAACCCTGTAGTCCTGCAAGAAAGGAGGTTAGGTTCCTGTCCCTCTAGCCACTACTTTCTTTGTTCAACAAGTGAACAGAATACTAACTTGATTGATTCAGATTTAGAACACACCCAATTGGTCGCATTTACTAATTAAACAAATTATCTCATTGGCTTCCTACTCTGTGGAGCTTGCTGGACAAGAAAGCCATCAGCTAGTTATCCTTTTTCTCTTCTTTTCTTTACATGTGAACACTGGCTGCTTTAGTTTCTTGTGACCATCTGGTGGGAGAAGAATAGATTCCACTTGAATCTAGTTTAAGCCACTTGCTCAGATCACTTTATCAAGTAACTGGGCTTTGTGGTTTAGTCTAGTTAATAATAATATAATGGCATTTTGACTTCCCTTTGTTTTACAACACTTAAGTATCCCTTCAGAGAAGGGATGGCTGGGCTGTGACAAGATTCAGGTGTCCGTTTGAACTTTGAGCAAAATAACATCTTATTGCCCTTGAAACCACTAGTTTTAAATGGTCCTCTGTCAATAGGGAGTAATAAAAAATATTTGGTAATAATTCTGTATATATTGGTATAATGATATAATCAAAACAACTAGACTATATGCAGTCCATTTTTTATCTGTCAAATTGTTTCATGTTACATGTAACTGATTTGATCATGATTAGCAATTTATATGGGATTCTTCTCCCTTCCCCACTGCAATAGACTAACAAACATGACCCTTTTGAAGTGCGTGGAGACCAGGCCATAGTCACAGATTATCTTCACAATTGTCAGGAGACAGAAACACTTACCTGAAAGCCTTTTGAGGCATTTGAAGAATAGGAATCAATTATTTCTTTTCTGGGAGAACTGGTGAAAACTGGAGTAACTATTTTATTATATATAACAAAAGCTCTTGAATAAAGCTATTATTAGACTTTAGGGATACTTATCAAGGGAAATGTTAAGCTTCCTTCATTAAAGACTATAGAAATTATCTTGGTTAGACAGAGTTCTTCCTGAAATACACAGCATTATTTTTATGAAATTTTGTTTCCTTCCAATACCAAGTAATACTTTTATGATTACATTTGATACTACATTTTCCATTGAAAAATTATAACTAAAAAAACCCCCTGTTTTTCTCAAATATATACACTAATGGGTATCTGTAATCTGTGTACTCCTTCCCTGGTACAGTTAATGACTGCTCCATTACCCGAAGTGCTCAATAAACCAACTGTTTCATTATGCTGATGACTTGATTAACAAAACTGCTAACTTCACAAAATGTAAAAGTTTACACATAAATGGAGAGAGACTATGGTTTCTAATGTTTTGGTTTCTTCACGTTAATTAAGAAAAATCCTCTCAGCTCCATGCATTTCTTGAGGAAAAATAGTGTGTATGTGTGTGAGTGTGTGTGTGTGTGTGTGTGTGTGTGTGTGTGTTTGGGGGGGCGGACAGGAGGATGATGGTCATTAACTTTCACAAGCCTTTACATTGTATTGAAAATAAAAGGTCAGTTTGATTTTATAATACAGACATATAAAACACATTTTGGTTGTATCTTTGTTTTCTTAGAAATGAACATGCCT
Organism: Rhinolophus sinicus; assembly: GCF_036562045.2. Taxonomy (NCBI): domain Eukaryota; kingdom Metazoa; phylum Chordata; class Mammalia; order Chiroptera; family Rhinolophidae; genus Rhinolophus; species Rhinolophus sinicus. The sequence continues at coordinate 74,748,587 of NC_133754.1, read as the reverse complement.
GCCTTAGTTTTTCCTTTAATCTTTGAAGTACTTTTCAGATAGTTAATCATATTTTCTGATTGTGTGGTGGCTTTGCAAATTTGCAGGTGGTTGTTATAAATCGTACATTTCATTTCAATTCCAAATCTCAAATAATACATAATTTTTTTGGTTATTATTATTGCTAAATTTAGCATTTTCCAAACATTTGCTGCTTTACTACTGTGGGGGTACTTACTATCATGATAAAATATTTTCAGTAAGTTAGATAAGAATATGAGTAGCATTAACACAACCTTTTTTTCCTCCGAACCTCTGTTAATGTTGTGAAGTCCCTTGGTGTTCATAAATAAAACACTATTGTACCTATCAAAGATTGACTTGACTTTTTCTATATTCTCTTTAGCAAAAATTGAAACACTAGGGTAATGTAACATTTTCATATTTAATGTAATACTGCTCAAATATAAAGATTTAAACGTCAAACATTATATTACAACAATCAATATGATTGATACATAAATATAAATAATTCATGCATGTGCATATATAAGTATACATGTGATAAATTTATAAAATTATATGAAAAATATGGAGCTTCTTTTTGCCAATCTGGTGAGTAGGCATATAGACAGAGAAATTATTTAAGATATTATCTTTCCTAACACAGTGACAATTCAAAAATTTACCCAAATCCAGATGAAATATTTAGGATGTTGTAAGGAAAAAAATTGCCATTTGCTTTCTTGTACTTGTACTTTATCCAATTCAAGATTGGAAGCAAAAATTATAAGCTACTGAGAAATTGCTATGTTGGGCCATGAAGTCTAACCCCAAATTACAGACTATCTTTATCCTCATCATCATCCCCTATTTACTAACTAAATTACTTCCAGAAGTCGAATCATTCTTCAGTAGTAAACTAAGCACTTAGGAAGATAGAGACATTGCTTAAAATCCATAAAAGGATCTATGCCTGTGTCGGGGGTGTTTTACATGGTGGGCTTTTGAAGCAAACCCTCCGAGATCCCTCTCTGCTCTGCTCTGCTCCCCTTCATCTCCAGACGTCCTGGATCTATTGACCCAACTTGAAGAACTGTCATGATGCTTTGCCTATGGATACGATACATTCAGTAGTGCGTGAGGTTTCTCAAGTTTTTAGCTCTGCAATGCTGAGAGAATTTTATTCATCTTAGGGTATAGTCTCAACATTGTGCTTCGTGCCAGACCTGGGTGTAGTAACAATGCTGTATCTTGATGAGCTTTTCCAACTCATGGTCATAAACCAGTTCTGCAGCCTAAGTCTCTTAAAATAAAGAACACAATAACATATTTTCCAAAGAGGAAATATGCTGTCTGTGCTGCAGAGTTTTTGTCAATGTACACTTTCAGATGACTGCACGATGATGTGTATTTGGATTAAAATAAGAAATATTTTTTTAATCATTGGATTCCAGATGTTTGCATATTTGTAGTCATGTAGTCTTCTCTAAAACTCGGGTTTTAAAAATGAAGATAGTATTTAGGTAGCAACTTCATTTTTGTACATTATTTTTCTCTGTACTTTCAAGTTTTGTAGGTTTTGAGATAGAGATATATGGAGAACTCGACAAGATTTTGACTGTGGTGTCATATGATAACATATTGTAGCCTTCAAATATTATGTTTTACTTTGATTGAAATATTACAGTGTAACATCTTTATGGTCTCTGCTTTTCCTCCCATTTCCTTCAACATTCCACTTTCCCCCAACCTGAGACCTCTGCAAAGTAGAGTAAATTGACATTAAAAATTTTATTTGGTTACAAAAATCCCTTCTTCCCCTGCCCCCTTTCTTTATTTTCATGTTCACAGGAGTAGAAAACAAATTCTCTTGCTACATAAGGAATTCAAAATTTCAAATATGCTTGGGAAATAAATTGAACTTTCATCAGTTAAACAAAGTTTGAGCTTTTCAAATGTGTGAAAATGAAGAGTATTAATTAATTCTATTCAGATGGGTGTGTGTGGAAAACGTCGTTTTAGTATCCAGTACAAGACTATTTGCTGTGTGTGTGTGTGTGTGTGTGTGTGTGTGTGTGTGTGTTTCTTGCACATGGGGTGGTGGTTAATAGCACTTTTGCACCGATCAGTAACAGGCCACAACAGACAAATAAAGCTTTTCCCTGCCTCATCTGATTCTGACCCGTTTGCTCTCCCTCAGATCCCATCAACAGAAAGAATAACATGTAGCTAACACTGGATCAGAACATACAGAATCGTTCCTGTGTCAGAGAGAGCCATTCCCATACCCAGTATGATTCCTCTGAACTTCTCACTTCTCTGATCCACACTAGCATTTTCCAGTAACAAAAAGGCAGTTCTCATGAAGTTCTTATCATTGGTGCTTGCAGAGTCAAGAGGAGAGAAAGAGCACTGCCTCCTGGGTACTACAGTCTTGGAAAAGTTCACAGGTTACTAAGAGCCTGAGTTCCACACCTTGCTTTACCCTCCTCAAAAAAAAAATAAATAAATAAATAAATAAATGCTTTCTTTATGTAGCTTAAGTGTTTGGCCCTTAGGGCAACCAGCTGTTGCACACTGGTTGAGCAAAGGTCATGAAAAGGTGAGTGGAGCATTAGGAAACCTTTTAATACATATTTTATATACCTCAGATCAGTAATGGGAGCTACACAAACATATCAATTTGAATATCCCCCTCTGGGGCTGTTTCTGTTCTGAGTTTTCTGGCAAGAGCAGGCATCAAAACACTAAGACTGTGTTCGTTTAAACACATCTGACTGACCAAAGTAGTGCATAAGTATTCTGCAGATTTTGTTAGATAAAATGAAAATTGACCTCAGTTCCATATATGTCATCAAGAATAAAAAAATTATTTAAGCAACAGAAAAAAATTATCTAAAAGGGGAAGAAATGCCATTATACAGAAAGCTTACCATTAACTCTATTTTTGTAGAGCATGTACTGGTATTTTCTAATGGCATTACTATGCAATTGTTCAGATGAGGTCAAAGCTGCCATATTTATATAAAAAATAAAAATTAACGTGGTTACTTTTTAAAAAGTTGAATGATATTTGATACCTCAATAAAATCCCCAAATTTTAATATGTTCCCCATATTTTACATGTGTTTTTTTATGTAATTATTATAGAGCCTTGCTAAGGAATTCTTGTCACTCTCCATTTTACATGAGAAAAAAACTGGTTCAGAGCATTTGGACCAATAAATAATAGACTCAGGACTGAGGAGGTTCTGTTCCTATCACTGAAACTCTTTTGTATGTTTGGAATACTGATAAATTAAATTGTTCCTTTTTCCGTTTTTGGTGTAACATTTGCCACAGTGACCAAAAAAAAAAAAAGGAAAAAGAAAATCAACAAAAATCAATAACAACAACAGATGGACTCATAATGGTTTCTTCTAAGGCTTTCTGCTTCTTGGATTTGACTATGGACACTTGTGCATGTCTCTGAGCTCTCTTCACACTAAGACTGAATGAGCCCCAGCAGCAGCTCATGAAATTGAAAGAACTATAAAGTGCTATCTCAGAATAGGAGTGAGAAATCCAAGAAGTATCTATTAGCTGCAGCATGCCGATGAAGAGGAATCTATTCTTTTCCTGACTCTGCCAACATCTGTAGTCTCTCATGCCCACAGAGTTTAGTTCGACGCTTCGAACTTGGCTCAGCCTAGCTACTCAGTTGGAAGCAAATTGTAAGAAAGATACTAACTGTGAGAAATATGACCCTCTACAGCAAGATGGTAAAGGTAAAAGGAGGGAAGTACTCTAGGCAGCTCATGCTTTTCAAATGAGAAATAAGATGCCCATATGTAGTAGCTTCTTAAAAAATAGGAGTGCACAGGTATATAACCATATGAGAAAAACAACACAACAAAAAACAAAACTTAAGAATGTTTGATGCTTTTCAATTCAAAATTATACACTGATTTTAGTAAAAAAAAAAGATTGCCATGTTGAACTGGTAATGGAGTTGAAATTAAAAATCATGAACTTAAGTTTTGTGCATTTTTCTTACTTCACCAAACATTAGTGACTCTTTGGATTGAACCATTTTATCCCTCTGCTGAAAATTGTTGAATTACAAAAATGATTGCATTTTTTGATTTTGTTTTTTTGTATTACATAGCCATACTAGAAATAGTAACAGACAACATGAAAGAAGATGAAAATAATTAAAAGTCCAAATGTATTTATTATCTTCTTCAAGGGAAATTCCAAAGAGTAGAAGCAAGAGAGAAATTTCTCTCCATTGTGTTCATACATGTGCATAATATTTCAATTAAAATATATTAAAACTGACATAGGCTATTTTTAAGAAGAATAATACAGAAACATCAATGTGAGTAGTTAAAGGAAAATGGACTTGTCCTCTAGGAAAACCACCCTTACTTGAGTGATAAAGTGTTATAACGCAAGGTCTAAGCCATGGCATCTGTTAACTCCCCTTCTTTCTAAGTGACTTGGAGCAAATGACCAAACCTCTTTGAGACTTGTTTTTAATATACATTAGAAGGTTTTTAAAAAACATGTGAGTGTAGACTGTGAGGCACATTATTTAGGTGTGGTTCTATTATTATTGTTTATCAGTAGGTATCTGAATTCCCATATTATGATGACCAGAAAAATTGAAAGAAAATGAATCACTGGCATCATTGTTATTAGCATTTTTAAATAACTAGCTACTGTATTCTTGCCCTGTAACAATGCAACTTCTTGCTCCATTTCTGTAGTTCAGTGACAGAAGTTGGGAGTTATTCTTGACATCTCCTTGGAGGTATTTCCCAAAAGTCACTAAGTGCTCTAAGGAAACTGTTCATCTTTACCCCATAATACTTTGCCAGGAAAGCAGCAAACACCTACAGCTGTCATACTCACACTCTTACCACCCACACCCACTTCACCGGTGGTCACTAGAAAAGGCTTTGCTTCCTGGGCCATCTGAGATTCCCTGCTACATTATTCACTATCTGGTATAATATGACATTTTGATGTAGCAATCCAGACTCTAGATAATAGAGATTTCCCAGGGGCCGCTCTGCTTAGCTCCTAATTGGTGCATATTCCAAATGGAAACATTTTTTCAGTGCAGATATTAGACATTCTTTTAGTGTGCGTGTGTGTGCGCGTGTGTGTTTGTGTGTGTGTAGCACATTAGATATGAAAGATACAAATGGTCATATTTTTTAAGAGCAACTAAAATGAGAAACAATTTTAAAACCTGGTTATAATTATGAAATAGACCCACAGAAGAAAGTCTAATTTAAGGGGCCACCAGCCCCATCTTAGAGCCCTGGAAGTGATGCCTCTGAATAGGCCGCTCTCCCCATCTAATTAAGCTTGACTGGCAGCTGCTGACTCAACCCTATACTGGTTACACATGGTTAGAGGAATGTTAATTATTGTCTGTAATCTGCACAGTATCCTGGAGAAAAGAACAAGAATAACAGGGCTCATCTGAGAAAGATAGGCATTTAGAGATGTAAGTGCCACAATCAAGGACACGTGCATTTGGTGGGCACAAATTGGTCAAGAGTGCAGACCCTCCTGTCTTACTCCAACAGGTAGGCAGCGCAAACATAGACTCACCAAGCCAGAGAATGTTAATCGTGAAGCTCTAATGCTGAAGGGACCTTATCGAGCATCTGTTCTTTCACAGGTAAGGCTTGCAGAGGCTAAAGTCATTGGCCTAGATGAACAGAGATGGTAAATGTTTAATGGAGGAGCAAAAGAAAGAAAATCTGAATTTTTACTGTAGGGAGAGTTACTCCTTAAACATTTTAATTAGTTTTCATGTTTTGTTGACATTAATATGTATTCATTCTTTCCTCCTGTTTCATTGGAATCTGTAACATGGGTAAAATTCTCTTCCCTGTGTCTTGTCGATACTGAAATAGTTTTCTGTGTGCAGTATCCATTCTCAGGGGATGGCAGAATCTATCCTTGTCATTCTACACTTTTTAGGTTTCTTTAAGGCATGATTAATTTGGGAACAAAAGGAACTCTCTCCATGTGATAGGAGCTGGGGAGCTAGGAAGATGAACATGCACCTCTGACTTAAGGCTGTTATTAGGAGAAAAACAGAAAAGGAAGAAAGAAGGTTTTTAACTTCCTACTGTTGAAGACAGTTTGTCAGGACGAGAGACAGATGCACAGACCGTGCACAGACTTACACTTCTATTCAGCGATGAGTAGGGTAAGTGTTTCACCCATGTTGTCTTCAAAGATTGCCTGGCATACAAAATGACATGGTGTTTCTGGAACACAATTTGTTTGAAAGGCCAAGAAAAGGTGATAGATTTTTAATGCACATTTGTGCATCTTGAAGCTCTCTTTCTATAACGAGAATGGAGGTGTTTGTGAAAAGCTGTCTATAGAGAAAAAAACAATCTGGTTAAAATTCCATTGTGTTTTTCTTTGGCACTCATTGGATAATTGAAGATGTCTTCAAAACAGAAACAGACCATTGCTTCAGATGGGGGTGGGGAGGAAGCATACATCAGACTGCAGAGAAACAGAGAGAAAGAATAGCATTGCTACTCCCTAGTTAAGAAATAAGTCACTTTCACCTACAAAGTTCCTGCTGCCTGTATCTCATTCATAAAATCAATCTTTCTGTCTTTCTGCCACCAGACATATCTTTCTAAATTGATCTGATCTTATTTCTATGCTCAAAATCCTTTAGTGCTTCTTTTTAGTAGAAAATGCAAAATCAGTCCTACTATTTCCTCAACTCCCTGTCGTGCGGGGCGGCCTGGGGGACTCTCAGGTCCCTCTCCCCACATAAGAATGCAGGACATGGTGAGGCCAAAAAGGAACACCCACGGAGCCATAGATAGGAGAGTCATACTAGTATATTCTCACTGGCAGCACTATACTCTCACTGGAGGCTGGATCCACACTGTTCGCAACCTCACTGCACCGCTTGCAGGCTCAGCCACCAACCTCACTTGCTAGCTGCAATCCGCCATGTTAACTGCAATCCGCTCCTGCTAACTCAGCCATCATCTTCTTGCTAGCTCCCATTTTGCTGCTAGCGTAGCCACAGCAGTTATATTAGTGGCCAATGGCTCACTGGTTACATCACAGTTGATGGCCATTTACTAGCTGAGCCAGCACCTTTCTATGTGAGGCCGAGAGCCTGGAAACTGCTCTGTGGGGCTCTGTCCCCACACTGCCTTCCCTCCCTGATTGTCAAGTCACTTTGCCTCTGTAAGTCTCACTTAAAAACAATTAAAAATTTTCTTTATGGGAGCTTGACACAAGTTTTCTCTTTTCCCTGAACTGTTCTGACCATTTTCAAAGTTCTTTCCATCTTTCAAGGTCTAATTCAGCTCCTAGATCTTCCAACAGTAAAACTTCTCCAATTTTCTTGCATGAAATGAATATGCTCATCCAGTTAGAACCAGCTGCATGTGTGTGTGTGACCTATGGAGTTGCACTTGGCCCCAAGCTCAAAAATGGCCTGTGTTTGGTTTAATGCACTCTTCTGTTGCCACCCTGAAATTTGAACAAGAGGCTTCACATACTCATTTTGCACTCGACCTGTGCATTATGCAGCCTAGTCTTCCTCCAGTAGTCCTAAAGTTAACAATTTCATATCTCTGCTCCAACAATTCTCATCCATACTGTTGTTTTAAAGTTATTTTTTGTGCATATCTACCCTATCTAGAAAGGGAGCTCCAAGAATCATAGATCTCATTTGTTGGGTTTCCACACATACCTGGAAGAACAGTTTGCACAGAAGAAAGGTGTTGTTGAAAAGGCAAGAATACCACTCAGAGATATTCAGGAAAGAACTGAATAAAACCAACATCTACTGAGAATAATAGTGAAAAAACAAAAAAGCTTTGTGCCATGAGTATGCTCCAATCACTGTGCTTTGTACTGCATAAGCCAATCTAACCTCATCCTGGCAAGATGAGGGATAGCTACGATTATGACTTCGTTTCCCAGATGAGGAAACTAGGATTTAGACGGGAAGGTGTCTGAGGTCACATAGGAAGTGGCAGAGTCAGGCCTGACTCATGTAAAAATCGATGAATCTATGTTCTTAAATCATAGAAAATTGTGAAATTTTCAAGCAATAAAAAAACCGAAGTATATTCTTACTGTACCCAAGACCAAGGGCAACAGAATTGGCCTTTCTAGCAGCCTTAACACCAAGTTTATAAAATATATCTACATGCACCTAGACTTTTAAATTGTCAAACCATTTTCTAAAAAGAAAACATGTTCTTTCTAGTTTATATAAACATTTTGAAAATCAGCCTCTTACCCCACCCACATTCCCAGCCATTCCTTCAAAACAAATGTACTATCTTCGCACTTTAAAGTTATTTTTTAGAATAAAATATTATATGTAGAGAGAAAAAGTTTTTCAGGCAACAAAATACAGACAATCTAGGGAGAAGGGAATATTATGGAATCAGCTGAGCAAGTGAATCTAGTGGGAAGTCAAACCCAGGCCAGCTCTCCCTGCCAGCCAGTGTCCTCAGACAGATCCATCAGGAAGGCCATGGTTTTTTATCCCCTTCCGAGCAGCATAAACACACCAAATTTAGGGAGACTGACTATCAAGGATTAGTTCAAAAGGAAATTTTACTGAGTTGAGTCCATTAGTAGTTTTTACTCATTTATTACTTAAATTATATGTTTTATATAATGAACAAAGCAGACCTTCTGATTTACTGCTTAATACAAATATATACCATGAATGAGATGCATACAATGCTTTGAATGTCTTTTATTTTAAGAATTTACATTAAACACATCAGTTTTTTTCAAACCCAACATATATATGCCATAGCCTTGAATATTTATTATTTTCTTTAACACAGGAGAGGATTTTCAATAAAAATATCTATGGGTCTGTCTTTCATGTTTTTAATCTAATTAAGTGTTCAGAAGCCTGAGTCTTTTTACAACTATTATCCACCTCAGTTTTCAGTAAAATATTCAACTTTTTTCCCTCATCCGGGAGATGCCATTATTACCACATTCTTGAACTTTCTAGAGTTTTGAGTTTTTTCAACATTATTTTAAAAATTATTTTTCTTTATTAAAATATAGTTAACACACAATATTATATCAGTTTCAGGTATACACTATAGTTAATCAACAGTACCCACCTGCTAGTATACATAGGTATTACCATGTTATAGGTTATATTCCCTGTCCTAAAGAAGTGATCACCATGATAAGTCCAGCAACCATCTGACACTGTACCACACCATCACATTATTATTGACTATATTCTCTATGCTGTACATTACATCCCCAAGACTTATTTGTTTTATACCTGGAACTTTGAACCTCTTAATCCCCTTTATCTTTTTCACTCTTTTTAAATTTTTCAATTAAAGTTGACACTTAACATTATTTTATATTAATTTCAGGTGTACAGCACAGTGGCCAGACATTTATAAAACTTACAAAGAGATCCCCCTGACCAGTACCGACCCGGCATATACATAGTTACTACCATATTCTTGATTATATTCCCTATGCTTCAGTTCACATCCCTATGGCTATTTTATAACTACCAATTTGTATTTCTTAATCCCTTCACCTTTTTCACCCTGCCTCCTACCCCCTCCCACTTATCACACAGATAGGTCTAGTACCCATTTGACACCATAATAGTTATTACAATATTATTGACTATATTCCTTATGCTATATCCCACATTCCCAAATTTTTAACAACCAATTTGTACCTCTTAACCTCTTTCCCTTTTTCATACCCCCCCCCAGAATTGCCTGTCTATCTAGCAGTCATCGAAATTTTCTCTGTATCTATAAGTTTGTTTCTGTTTCATTTGTACATTTATTTTGTTCTTTAGATTCCAATTATAAGTGAAATCATATAACATTTGTCTTTTACTATCTAACTTACTACACTCAGCACAAAACCCTTCAGGTCCATCCATGTTGTCACATATGGCAAAATTTCATTCTTTTTTTTTATGGTTGAGTTATATTCCATTATATATGTGCCACCTTTCCTTTATCCATTTATCCATTCAAGGACACCCAGCTTCCCTTAATATCTTGGCTATTGTAAATAATGCTGCAATGAACATATTGAAGAGCACATCCCCTTGAAGTAGCATTTGGGTTTTTTCAGATAAATACCAAGAAGTGGTATTACTAGGTCCTTCTTGTCTTTTGGTATAATCTTTGTTTTAAAGTCTTTTTTATGTGATATAAGTATTACTATCCCAGCTTTTTGCTTGTTTGTTTGTTTCCATTTTCATGAAATATCTTTTCCATCACAGTTTGTGTGTGTCTTTTAATCCAAGGTGAGTCACTTGTAGGCAGCATATGTAAGGTTTTTGTTTTCTTATCCATTCAGCCTCCCTATCTTTTGATTGGAACACTTAATTCATTTACACTGAAAGTAATTGTTGATAGGTTTGTAGTTATTGACATTTTATTATTCATATTTATTATTATTATTATTATTATTTGTCTTAAAGAAGTCCCTCTAAGGCTCTTTGTAATACTGGTATGGTGGTGATGCACTCCTTTAACTTTTTCTTGTCTGGGAAACTCTTTATCTGTCCTTCAATTCTAAATGATAGATTTGCTGGGTAGAGTAATCTTGGTTGTAGGTCCTTGCTTTCCATCACTTTGACTATTTTCTACCAATCCCTCTGGCCTGCAAAGCTTCTGTTGAGAAATCAGCTGATAGTCTTATGAAAGTTCCCTCGTAGATAACTGCTTTTGTCATGCTGCTTTTAAGATTTTCTTTGTCTTTAACCTTTGGCATTTTAATTATAATGTGTGTTCGTGTTGGTCTCTTTGGGTTCATCTTGGTTGGGACTCTCTGCACTTCCTGGGATTGTATGTCTATTTCCTTCTCCAGGTTATGGAAATTTTCTGTCATTATTTCCTCAAACAAGTTTTTAATTCCTTGCTCTCTCTCTTTTCCTTCTGCGAATGTTGGTATGCTTGATGTTGTCCCAGAGGCCCCTTAAACTCGGCTCATTTTTTAAAAAAAATTTTTGGATTCTTTTTTCTTTTTGCTGTTCTGATTCAGTATTTCCTGCTATCTTGTATTGTAAATTGCTGATTAGATCCTTAGCTTCATCTAATCTACTGTTGATTCCCTGTAATATATTCTTCATTTCCATTATTGTATTCTCTATTTCTGACTGATTCTTTTTTATGTTCTCTATCTCCATTTTATGTTTTCTATCTCTTTGTTGAAGTTCTCCCTGAGATCATTGAGCATGCTTATAACCAGTGTTTGGAACTCTGCACCTGGTAGCTTGTTTGTCTCCATTTTGTTTAGTTCTTTTACCTGGCGTTTTGTTCTATTCTTTTATTCGGGACCTGTTTCTTTGGCTCTCCATTTTGGCTGCCTCCCGGTGTTTGTTTCTATGTATTAGGTAGAGCTGCTATGCCTTTTGGTCTTAGTAGAGTGGCCTTATGTAGTAGGTGTGCTGTGGAACTCAGTGGCACAGTCTTCCTGGTCACATGAGCTGCACACTCCAGGTGTGTCCCTTGTGTGGGTTATGTGTCCCCTCCTGCTGTAGTTGTGTCTTGGTTGCTGTTTGCACCTCAGTGGGAGGGATTAATACTTGGGCTCATTGTTTGTGAAGACTGGTCATGACTATAGTGGAGGAGTTGTGGTATAAGGACTGACCCTACAAGCAGGATCTGCCTCATCAGGGCTCTTGGGCCTGCCCAAGTTGGTGTGTTGCCCATGGAGATGACTGGGTGATGCTCCAGCTCATTCTGAAGCTGGTCACTGAGCATGTCCACCCCAGGACTACCTGGGAGGGGACCCGCTGTAGGTCAATTTCAGCCACAGCCCCACCTGGAGCCACCCACCAGGATCCAAAAAGTAATCAGCAAATGGCCATCTCCTGCACCTTGCTTGTAGGTGCCTTAAGAGGCCACACCATTAACCAAGGCTGGCTTTCACTAGTGCTGGGCTTAGTGCTGCTCAACCAGAGGTACAGGACATGCTTAAGCCAGATGTTGCTTGTTTGGATTCTGCAAACCTTTGAGAGACCATAGGAAAGTCAGCTGGATGAGCCTAAGGCAAGAGGTTTGTATTAAAAAGCCACTTGAAGTGGCTTGGGTGTGCCTGAAAGTTGGGTGGGGCGAGTGTTTCAGAATCACCAGGGCATGGCAAATAAATGGTGTTAGCCAGCTGCATGCGTCTGCATGCCGGGAACGAGGAGGGCTCAACGAAGAAACAATAGTTTCCACCAGCTCTCCCATCTTGGAGAAAGCTGCCGCTCCACCCTCGTCCTAAAGCCAGATAACTCAGTCCCCCCCACCCCGTATGTCCCTGTTCCTTCTCCAGCTGCTGTCCCAGCACTGGAGCTCAGAGACAGTGACTCCTTCAGTGAGTAGGTCTGTGCTTTGTCCCTTTAACAGGAACACCTGGGACTCCAGGCCACCCACCATCTCACTCAGCCACAATCTGTGCTAGTTGTCACAACCAGAAATTATGGGGATTTCTCTTTCTGGCACTGGAACCAGGAGCTGGAGAGCCTAGTGTGGCACTGGGACCCCTTGTTCCTTCAGGGAGGACCCCTGCAGCCAAGATATCTCTCCTGATTTTTACTGGTCACACATGGGTATGGGACTAACCTGTTCCTCATCTCTGCCTCTCCAACCAGTCTCAAGGTTGCTTCTTCTGTGTGTCCTTAGTTGTATGGCATTGGTTTATCACTATTTCAAGTGATTCTCAGTGATGATTATTTTATAGTTTAGTTGCAATTTTGATGTGGTTGTGAGAGAAGGTAAGCAAAGCATTTACCTACTCCACCATCTTGGCTAGAACTCCCCTTAAAATTGTTTCTCTTCCTCATAAGAGCATACTGTAAAGGAATAAGAGATTTGGTTTTCTACTTGGAGAAAACAGTGTACTGATACTGCATATATCCACTTTTTCAATGTTGCTCTAAGCTATCTAGATGCATACTTATTGTCAACCCACAAAAATCAAAGTTCCCTTTAGATAGTGATTTCTAAGTAACTCTAAGTACAAACTATGCTAGTGTGTCATGTTCCTCTTGGCCCTTTTTGAGTACCTTTTTAATCCTAATTTTGGAAACTTAAAACCATGTATATAATGACTAATGCTGCTTGACACTTACCAAGACATGATTCTTATATCATGTAACATATAGCAGTCTTATATCTTCTTAGATCTTCTTTATGCAGCTAGAGTGAGACTGAAATTAAGTTACTTGCCCAAGAGGACAGTAAATCTGATTTATCTAATTCCAAAACTTAAGTTCTTTTGACAAGAATCATTTTAATCTTAAAATTGCTTCAGATTTTTTAGCACATTGATCTTTGCCTTTATAAGTAAATGAGAAATATGATATTCTTTATTGGTTACTTGCTACATGGCTGATAATAAAAGGTGTTTTTTAATCTATGAATTACTTAATGGCAAAATTTGTAATAATAATCTAGACATAATGAGGGATGACACCTTTCAGCTTTCCCTGCAAACATTCAGACAACAACTTCCCTGTCATGTCTATATTCTTCATCCGTAGGGGATATTTAAATTGATGTTATCAGCAGATCATAGTAGGAATCGGTTTGTGCCACAAGGCAAAATAAATTGACCATAGTATAAGAAATGTTAATAGTCACCTTTGCTAACCCCAGCTTTTCACTTGGTTTATTATCACTCTTGAAATAGAACCTGCATGATCAATTCAGAATATCAGAGCATAACATACAGTCTACAGGGAACCCATAAAGAAAGCAGAGGGGGCAATAACTCTACAGTTAAAAAAATCACAACTTTGATCGTGCATGGAAACCATCAAATTAAACCTGGTACTTGGTATTGACTCAGTGTACCAGCTTCTCCCAACAGTCTGGATGAAGTTTAATCTTCTGCTAACTTCCTGGAGTGAGGTCTTTACTTCTCTGGTGCCCTTGCTGGTGATATAGAATTGAACATGTGCCTACTTCAGGGAACACTTAATTTCTTCAAATGTGCAAAATAATGCTCATAGGAAAGTGCCTCATAAGTGCTTATAATTTGAAAAAGAAAACAAGAAGAATGAGGTTTACAGAATTTCTTCTTTTCCTGCATATTGATCTCAGGTTTGATAAAGTTTCATTTTAGAAAGACTTTTTTCCCCCCTATGTTCCCAGCTTGGTCTTTAGACTTCTGTCACAGACTTGTTCTCATCTGCTTCCTTATCTCTTTTAGTTTTGCACAGCTCTGTATTAGTTATGCCTAGGGTGGTCTCACTCTGTGCCGTCTGCATGGTCTGTAGCACAAAGCTTCTGTTATACCCAAGCTGAGGGCATAATAAACTTATTTCTGTGTGTGGGAAGGTTAAAGGCATAGAAGGTGACATTGAAAGGGTCAATATCAAAGTGGGTTGGAGAAGGTGTCTAACTTATTTACCATTGAGAGACCCCCAGGTGTGCTCTGGAAATCCAGGAGATAATATTGTTGCACAGATGCCAAGAAATAACTCATTCTGATACCACAGTGATAGGGCAGTGATATTGAGGTCATTATTTCACTATGTGGATGGTGATAGGAATTTATACTTTAGGTAGGTAAAGTTGTCATAGTTCCACAGTATCTGAGGGCAGCACACTTGAATGAATGAGTGAATGAGAAAGATATATGAATTCCATCAATAAACACAGACTTCTACAGAGAGCACTGAGATAATCTTTTACAACTATGATAAAAGCTCAACAAAACCTGAACAATCAAGTGAAACTGACATTTTCTCATTGCCTACTATGTGCCTGGTACCATGTCAGGTACTTTGCATATACAATTTATTTAAATATCAACCACCATCTTACTGAGTGTCTTCTGGTAGTCAAACTGGAAGATAATGATCCCCGATGATCCTCATCTCCTGGTATTTGTGCCTTTGTGTGGTCCCCTCTCACAGTGAATAAGGCTGACCCGTATAACTAGTAGATGTTGTAGAAATGATATGTGTGACTTCCAAGGCTAAATCATACAAGCCACATGGCTTCTGCCTTACTCTTGAACCACTCTCTGAGGAAAGCTGGGTATAATGTCATTCGGACACTCAGGCAGTTCTATAAAGAGGACCACATATGGGGGAACTATGGCTTCTTGTCAACAGCCTACACTAATGTGCCAAGCATGTGAGTGAGTCACCCCGGAAGAAATCCTTCAGCCCCAGTTAAGCCTTCAGATGATTGCAGTTCTAACTAATTTCTTGACTGCAACTTCATGAGCAATTGGACTAATAGACCCTGATTCTAGTAACCCAGCTATACCACTGCTAGATTCCTGACCCAGAAAAAGTATGTGAAATAATATATTTTTATTGTTTTAAGCCACTAAATTTTGGTGTCATTTATTACATAGCAGTAGATAACTAACAAAATCTTTATTACCTTCATTATACAGGTGAAAAAATCAAAGCTATGAGGGCTGAAAGTACAAAATACTAATCCTTCCCTTTACTAAGCACTTGCCCGTACTATAGAGATTGGCTAAAGCATGACACAAGAGCTAGGGAGAAGAGCAGCCAGTAATTGATGAAGAGGCAGAGTTCATTTACTCATTCATTCAATAAATAATTCTTGAGAATTTGCTATGTACCAGGCACTGTTTTAATTTAGCTGCTGAAAAATTTCAACTTTCTTCAGCTGTTTTAGGGTGAGCATGCTATTTAAGAAGAGTGAATTCTTCCAGTGTACCACCTTTTCCATTATCAATAGAACACAATTCATTGCGTAATAAATATGCTCTTTCTTCTCAGTAGCCATGCTAGAAATTCATTTGACTATGTGAGTGTGAGATCTTATATTCTAAAACCAACGTACCCAAAATGCAGTAAGGATTCTGGGATCTTCCTAGAATCAACATATGAGATATTGTTTTAAGATTCCAAAACAGATGTCCACGAGCCAAAGACGAAATCAGTCTTATCAGCCACACACCACACACATATAAATACAGATATCCTTAGTCTGGTTAGTTCTACCAAAGTAGTACGGTAGCTACAAGAAGAACACATCCAATACAATACTAGGAAGACTAGAGGTTTAATGTTTCATGATCACAGCTACTCTGTTTGGAAACATCTTATGTTCTCAAAAACAACAACAATAAGAACAACAACAACAACAAAACAACTACATTTATAAAAGGGACAAAAGGATTTATCATATTATAAGATAGTAATACGCAAGAGCACTTCAAATATCAAGAGGTTGATTCCCTCTGTTCCCAGAAAGAAGCCCAGAGAGATAAAATGATTGTCTCCAGCCATACTCATAATCACCTAGTGCTCATTCCTGGGCTTGAGACAAACACTCTTTTAAAGCTCTTTTTTGTACACATTGTGTTTCTCTGAATAATCCAGTTACTGCCACATATTATGACTCATGGAATTGTCTCTGGTTAATTCCCATGGTACTGTTTTTTGGATTGCACAGAAGACAGTATTGCATAGCAATTTAGAACTTGGGCTCCAGATTTGATAATCAGATTTCAAACACTAATTCCATGACTTGCTCGGCAAAATTAATTGGCAAATTTGGGCAAATCACATAATCATCATTTTAAATCTCAGTTTAGTAATCTGTAAAATACACATACAAATAGTACATATCTCATGGGGTTTTGTGAGGCTTGAACAAGCTATCATAGGTCAAGTGTTAGGATAGCTTCTTAGTACATATAAAACTCATAAATTATTATTGTTGTAATCAAGATTCTCAATATGGGTGAGATTAACTCTCCTTATTGTTGTGATCATTTCACAATATATACAAATATCAAATCAGTATGTTGTACACCTGAAACTAATACAGTGTTGTATGCCAATTATATCTCAATTGAAAAACAATTCTCAATATTGTTACAATGCTCTAAAGTCTAAGAGATAAGGTATTCACCGTGAATTTTTGATGGACCAAAAAAGACAAAGGACAGTTCAGTCCAACCGTTGGCACCTGGGGTTTATGATAGTGTAAAAAGGCAGAGATACGAATAGGGAAGGGGACTCTGTCTGAGGTCTTTTCCCTCTTTCCAAAGTCATTCCAAATAATACAAATAAAAAACAATGTGCTTATTAGACAAATTCAGCATCAAAGTTTCTTAAGGCCCCCTATCCTATCAGTCTGCCATTTCCAGCACCCTCTTAAGTAGAAATTCGGACCTGTGGTCCTCAGAAGGAAGGCCAGGTAAAGTGACTAAGTGTCTCCTTGGTGGTATTTTATAATTCAAATCAGTCTTTCACATTAGAAAGTTGTATTCATAGGAAATAGAGACTCAGTTTCTCAGTTCAGGGGCAGCAATGCATGATTCTAGTTCCCAGAAAAAGACGTAAGGAAACTTCAAGCCTGGAAGAGTCCATCAAATCCCACTGCACAGATGCTGATGAAGGTATAAAATCCTCAGAATGTGAACCTACGATTGGATATGAACCACACGCATGGTGTATTCCCATGTTGAGGGCAAGAGGGTACTCTGACTTTGAAATGTAGGCATTACACCTGCTTAACAGAATTAGGCATCATTGGGATTAGAATGGCTTCAGTCCGAACACAACATGGGAGTGCATTTAGCAACAGTAACTAAAAGCTGAAACAGGAAATCAGGATGAAAAATCTTCCCCTCCCTCAGACAAGATTGATTCAGAAACCTGATCTGATGTGCGGGTGTGTGCCTGTAAGTGGATTTGTGTTTATACAAATGTGATAGCACATCTTTGTTTTTTGGAGGAGAGGTTGCCAGTAGGTCAACCCCTCGTTAGAAAAAGTAGGTTGGAGTAAGGCAAAAACCAAGGCACGGAGGCAGAAGGGCTTATGTTTACTTTTGTGTATATAACACATGACGTGCTGTATTAAAGGTCAATATTCTTATACATCTATTATAAAGAGTGAGATTCATTTATATGTCATAGGTCGTATATGTTCTCAGATATGCATCATTGATAGATCTTTAAATATGTCTACATCTCTGAGTGAAAATGTTTGACTGTTAAATATCCAATTTAAATATTGCATTGGAGTGGGGTACTAGTATTTTTGTGGTTGGCAGAATAATGGCCTCTAAAAATGTTCCTGTCCTAATCCCTGCAGCTTTTGAATATGTTGAATTATATGGCAAATGGGAATTAATGTTGCAGATGAAATTAAATTTGAATCTACTGATTTTAAGATAGACTATGAACTATAATAGAAAAAAAAAAAAAAAAGATAGACTATTTTGGATTATCCAGGTGGGCCCAATGTGATTACCAAGGTCTTTAAGTGCAGAAGATGAAGGCAGAAGAGTCAGTGTCAGAGTGATAGGATTTGAAGAAGACTTGACTGGCCGTTGCTGGCTTTGAAGATCAAAGGGAGCTATGAGCCAAGGAATAAGGACAACTTCTAGAAACTGGAAAGGGCAAAAGAACAGATTCTCCCCTAGAGCCTCTAGAAAGGAACAAAGTTCTTTTGACACCTTGACTTTAGCCCAGGGACCCATTTCAGACTTCTGATCTCTTGAAGATAATAAATTCATATTACTTAAAACACTAAGTTTGTGGTAATTGTTTACAGCAGCAATAGAAAACCAACACAATGTTATATGCATTTTTATGTCTTATGAAAACACAAATGATTTCAAAAAGTGAAAAACTCAGGAGACAACTTAGCCCACAGTCTGAGAAGTTTCGTCTGGAAGTCAGATCACAGGAACAGTCCTTTTCACTCCATCCAACATCATAATAAATAATACTTATCTTATCTTGTGCGTACTCTTTGACGCCTCGCAAAGCTGCACACCATGCCATATATTTCCCAAACAGAACATTTACAGCAGTCGTTTCCATTTAAATGCTATTTTCTACCACCATTTGTTTCTTTTTGTCTTTCTTTAATGCATTTTAATTAAAGGTAAGAAGAGAATAAAAAAGAGATAGGAGAACTAAGGCAGCTGTAATGTGTGGGTGTAAAATAATGCAGTCTGAAGCCTTATGCTCAGTTTGAAGGTAGAAAAACAGTGATTATAGATATATTTATAAATGAAATTCTACATAAATCCTAGCTTTGAACATGAGACTTTATGGAAGTAAAAAAGGACACTGATTCTTTGACGGTACATACTGACTTTTTTTTTTTGATGTTTAATTAATTCTAATAATGGAAAACTATTTCATAAGTGCTCATTCAACAGAGAGACCTCTTATTTAAAAAATATAAATAATTGCCCAAATAATTATTGGGTAAATGCTTGCAATTATTGATAGCAGTGACAATTTTAAACATAATATTTTAAAGCACAGAATTACTTACCCTCACTGAGCAGTGAGAAAAATTGCAAAATCAAACAGTTAATGTGAGAATTTAAAACTATACAAAGCAGAGACAGTTTAATGCTGGCTTCCTTCAGAGACTCTCTTCTGTATTTAGACCACCTGGAATGTGCTCGAAGAAAACAAACTCATTTGAACAGTATCAAAAGCAAAACAAATCTACCTCAAAAACATTCTACTGTAAAATGTGTCTGAGTCATCCACTGCTTTAGTTATATGTTGGTGTCTTTTAGTTATCACGAGTGATCATAAAATCTTTTAGAGACATTACTAGTACAATGGAGAAGTCAATTGCAAAACTAGAATAAATAATATTTTGTCTCCTACATCATTAGGCTAACAAAAAAAACAAACAAACAGGCTTTTTGTGAGAACTGCAGTGACTGCTGGTGTATTATTGTCATTTATTATTAACAGTAATAACTTCCTTGCCGTACAACTAGCAGCTAGCATTGTATTTTAAAATACAGTAAGTCCCACTGCTCCCTATCTACCCCATATACAATTCTACTAATTCCTGATTCCATTCCTCTTTCTATTGTAAATTCTACTTAAGCCTTTCAATTTCTTTATGGAAATTAATATCTTTCTGAATAGAGTTGAGGGAGTTACTTTTTTAATTTATACAATAAATATGTATACATAAAAGCTGAAGCAAACATACCTACTTCAGTTCAATTATTTAATAGTCAAAAGGGGAAATAACGCATGAACTTAATATAAAGAGTGAAAGATGTAGAGTGAGAGAAACTTGAATTTCAATCTTGCTCCACTCTTAGCTAGTTGTGTAGTCTAGGGCATGTTGCTTATTTTACTTGGATCTAAGTTTTTTTCTCTGTCGAAAGGTCAAAATCCTGGCCTACCTCAATGTTCCTTGTATTACATATATCCATCTAAATTAGGTATAATGCACTGCCTACCCAAAAGAATCTGACCCCTGACCCTCTTCTTTGTTCCCACTAGATCTCTGGTTTGGTCCACATACTTTGATCTTAGGGTAAGTGGACCCAGCACCTGTTCTAGACTTATTCTAGAAGTAGGCATGACCTCCACTGCACAATGAGATTTAAAGGGAAAACTTCTAGGGCCTCTCTACAAACAAGGAAGGGGACAGGAAACTCTTTTTCTTTCATGCTGTCCTTGGCTTCCTGCCTTTGCACACTATTGCATGAGAACAGGGTGCTTAGGACAGCTCCTCCACCCAGTGCCTGAGAAGGCAAGGCCAGGACAGTTTCAAACACTGCTTACTTCCAGAATTACTGTTTGGGGGTGGGGGGGAAGCCCTCCTTCTTTCAGGACTGTTGGTAGGTCAGCCTAGTATTTTCAGCTGACCCCACACCTAGTAGGGATTCACGGATTGTTAATGCACCATGCATGGTTAATATTGTTTTAATATAGTATAAAGTATGTCACAAGAGGGGCTGATAATATGTTTTGATACGTTTCCATATGGAACAGAGAACTCTAACTGAGAATATCCTGGAAGACTTCATGGTAGAGAGATCCATCTAACTGGACTGTGATGGGTTTTCAGTCTTTGAACATAAACAGGTTGGAAAAGGCATGTGATAGAATTCCATTTTGAGGGAGCAGATCCTTCCCTGCAGGTGCTAGAACTACTTCAAATCCCAGTGTAACTAGGAGAAGAAAAAAGGAGATATGTGAAATTTGGAGTTTCTCACTCAAGACTGCAGGATTGACTTCTCTCCCAAAGCTCTTCCAAGTATGTTATCATTGGGTCATCTAGGGCTTCAACCAAATGAAGCATAGCTTTAGTTTGGCTTCATTTTGAACAATTTTGACCGCTAAGAGTTTTAGAACATATGTAGTTTTGCTTCTGCTTGTATTATTTTCTGTTTTTATTATTTTTTAAATGGAAAACTCATTAACTTAGTTTGTAAACTGGATACACACTCACACATGTCAGGGCTTATTTTTATCTATCAAAATATTCGGAGTATTATGATTTGTGTCAATGTGCACAGCTAATTAAAAAAAGAACAGTGATTCTTAGGGTACACAACCTAATTTCAACACCACCGCTAAGTAACACATAGTGCAGATGGAACAGAGGGAAATGTGTAGAGAAGGAATGGAGTACGTGCACCCCCGTCTCTGATTATTCCACAGTGTAGGCTTGGCATGGCTGCTGTCATGCACCACGGCCCTGGCTCTGGCACAGAGTGTCTTCCATGGCTGGCAGGCTGAGCACTCTGGTGCCAGGATGAGCTCTCCCCACACCATGTTACAGGCTAGCCTAAAATTGATTAGGGCACCCCTCGTTTCTCTAAGTAACACAAGAGCTATTAAAGGACCTTGGGGCCCAGCAACAGAGCTGGAGTATATGAGATTACATTAGCTGTTGATTTTCTTTTATTCTTGCCTGGGCCTGAATAAAACCAGAAATAGAAAAATGGGACCTACTCACTGTCACATAGGATCTCATCCTCACATCATCTATTTTGGAACATTCCAATTCTTCTCCAACCTTTTAAAAATGTTATATATTTAGATTTTTCCAATGAACAGTTTTAGAATTTTTCTATTTTTTTGTGACAGTCTACTTTTAAAAAACACAACTTTGATTACCTTGAACAATTAGAACTAAAATTAATTTTGAAAAGAAATTACAGAGTACCTAAGAATAGATAGGACTGTGGCAGTTGTTAAATATTATTATGTTAGGTATTATGTTATGCTTTTGTTAGGTGGTGTTATTAGGTAATAATATTAGCTCATATTATTTTGCAAATGGGTAATTCGCTTAGAGCTATATGTTAGTAAGAGTAAAGTTAGGATATAGGTTAGTTCTGCCCTTTTCTATATATCACACAACTCTACCATAGCTCAGTGCTTACCACATTGGGTGGTGGTAGAACAAATAAATACAGAGAAAGAAAAAAAAGAGGACTACAATATAAATTCAAGCAAATATTGATTTTGAGTCAAAAGAGATCAAGTACAGACGAATCATTTGATTGCTGTCAAAGTAATTGATCATATTATTTTTTCTTAAGGCCATGCATTTTTAAACATGTACATATTGAAAGAGAAGTTTAGTGATACACAGGTATGAAAAGAGAAAATGTTCCCAATGTAATATATTTACCTTTAAATGGAAAATCTATGCAATAATTATCAGTTACATGTCTACTATGAACTAGGAGCATTGTTACATGTGAGGATAAAGATGTAGTGCTTGCCTTTACTTGAATATATTATGCGCCTATATTGTAAAGTATAATTTTTCACAGTATTTTGAAATAAGTGAAATAGGTATTAATTTAAGACCAGAAAATATGTATTTGGGATCAATTCTCGCTTTGTAACACTGACAATTAAGGCACGAGATAATTAATGACTTTGAAGAATAATCAATGTTTAGTTTAAAAGGAATTTCAAAGGGAAGACTATTTTAGGCTTTAAAAATTACTGTTTAAATTTTTAAAAATTAAATAAATATGACATTTAAAAATAGTGTGATTTTAATTTTAAATTGTGTTATTTTTGAATGGCACCATTAACCAAAAATCAATTTTAATTGATCTCAAATATTTGCCATAATATTAACAGTATTCTGTAAAATGAAAGTCATAAGTTTTCAGTAGCATCGTTTTGGGAATGCATTGTATACCTAAATTGTATCCACCCATGATTTACTACATGAGCTTGATTAACTTAAATGCACAGTAAGTTCTTTCTTGTTAATATAAATGGAACAAATTAGTGTTCTGAATACAAGGGGAAATAGAATTAGGTGAAACAACACAAATATCCCAGATTATCTGGCTGTTTTTATATGCTTTATTTCTTCTTTTTAATTAAGTGAAACCTCCTTTATATAGTTGAATAAAAATGGTTATACCCGAATAATTAAATTTCCTCCAATATATGTTTTGTTGGTGATATCTAAATGTTACCATATAACATATACAGTCAAAGGATGATATGAAAGTCTTTTAGAACAAGTAGAATTTCATGCTTTTAATCCTCTCCTTCACCCCCATCAGATTTATAGCAGTATGAAAATAGAATTTCATATTACTCTCACTTTTTAACACTGTGCTTTTTCTACTTCTGGAGGATGAGATTATATAATTTCTTTTCTGTTTTTTGCGCTCCTTGGACTTTTTAAACATCAAAAATATACACATCATTTATAATCAGAAAAAAAAGAGCCCTTTAATTTTGAAAGAAGTTATCTTTATTAAATTTATCAGGGTGATATTGGTTAATAAAATTACATAGGTTTCAAGTGTACAATTCTATAATACATGATCTATCCATCACTTTGTGTGTTCATCACCCAAAGTCAGTTCTCCTTCCATCACCATATATTTGACTCCCTTTGCCCTCATCTACCACCCTTCCTACCTCCTTATCCTCTGGTAACTGCTAAACGGCTGCAAGACAAACAAACAAGTAGACAACAATTATTTTTATTACTAAAACATTATCAAATGAGGGAGAATCCTTACCATTTTTAATGCGTAAACACATTATTCATAGAGGATGATTTGTTAGAAAAAATGAAGTCCTTTGTCCCCTGGAGTTAACCATAGTATCATGCTGGATGGGCTCTGGATAAGCTCGTAGGCCATGCGAATGCTGGAGTTTAGATCCTAGTTCTGCTGCTTGTTACCTGTTTTACTGTGGGTAAAACAGATATTCAGTGCCTTTTCTCCTCAGCTTCCTCTTCTGTAAATGGTTCTAAAAATCATAGCCTCTTTATAGGATTGGTGTGAG
The DNA here is from genome assembly GCF_036562045.2 of Rhinolophus sinicus. Classification (NCBI taxonomy): domain Eukaryota; kingdom Metazoa; phylum Chordata; class Mammalia; order Chiroptera; family Rhinolophidae; genus Rhinolophus; species Rhinolophus sinicus. Next base: position 74,724,538 of record NC_133754.1, on the reverse strand, counting down.
GATTTAATGCGTTAACCTATACAAAGCCCTTAGAATAATGCCTGGCACACCATAAGCACTGTATAATATTACATTGGGTGTTATTATGAGTCATCTAGTATGAAACACTTCAGAAAAATTAAGGTCGAATAAAGGGCATTATAGAAATATTAAAAATAACCCAAAACATCCAGTGACACATTCCCTAGGCCCTTCTCTCTGTGGGATTACACTTTTCCAGACTAGAGGGCAATTGAGTGCTTGTGCTCTGGACAGACATCGATGACACTGCGGATCTCTGAGCACAGACACCCACAGATCGAGAAACGGAACTGCAGATGTCCAACTAACAATGACACGTTTTCAACCTTATTTATAATCAAGGAATTGCAGATTAAAATAAGGATAAATTGTGATTCACTTATCAGGTTAGCAAAGATTATCAAATAAAGACTAACATCCAAGACTCTAGTGGTCAGAAGCACGTTTTTATAAATTGCTAATGGGAAGAGAAATGAATCAAACCTTTTGAAAGCAATTTAGCACTACACAGAGAAAACATTTACATGCTCATGACCTTTGAGTTAGTAACTGTCTTTTTGGGGATTTATGCTGAGAAAATAAAGAGAAAAGAACATTTGTTAAACTTTGTGGTAATTTCCGGAGAAGGGATTCATATATGTATATATAGAGAGAGGCCATCATAGGAATTCGCTCTTTTTTTGCACCTGTGAAGCTGGTTGGAGCTCCAGGCGGAAGTGTGCGTTCAACACTGCTGGGGTGGTCTCCTTTCTTTTTCTTTTCCCGAATAAACCGCTCTTTGGTGGATTTTCTGGAGAGTTATTTTGGCCAGTCGACACATTCATGGCAGCAATATTTATAACATTAAATTTTGAAATAATCTAAATTTCTAATGAGAGGTAATTCATTTAATAAGTTAGAATACAACCATATGATGGGTATGTATAACCATTTCAGTGATATTCCTAAGTAATTTGTAATGACTCAAATTAGGGAGTGCTACTTAATCAGTACTGATGAAGTTTACTTTAGGTGCAGGGACCTTCATGTGTGTGGCCCCCTGGCCTTACTTTCTGTCCCTTTACTCATGCTGCCCCTGGCATGACTGGTAAATTTGGGATGGAAAACTTGACATGATCTGCTCTGTTCTCTTTTTCCTTTGGGAATCTTCGCTGCTTACAGGGAGCTTCTGCTCTCTGCTTCTTCCCAGAGACAGAATCTTTCTCCAGAGGCACATTCTTTCCACACGAGAAAGTTATTCCATCCAGTGCTGCCTAAAATAGTGTCTAACTCTGCTTACTTCTGAGATACCATTCGAAAAATTATTTGACTATCACACTAGGCCACACAAGGAAGCTTAACTTTTATCAATAAAAGTGATATATCGATTTCCTGTCTTCCAGTCCTGTTTTATATCTTTTTCAAAAACATGTGGGAAAGAAAACTTATATTCTAGAAGAATCTCCTGGTATTCCAACAGTTGAAAACTGCCCATTAACAAAAGCTACATAATAACTTACTCCAAAACGCAGACGTTATTTTAAATCAACAAACATGTAGTATCTCACAGTTTCTGTGGGGCAGGAATCCAGGCATGTCTTAACTGAGTGCCACTCCCTTAAGGTCTCTTACAAGATTACAATCCAGTTGGGGCCAAAGGTGTGGTCTCATCTGATGGCTTGATGGGGAGCATTCATTTCCAAGATAGTTTACGTTGTCAGAATTCAGTTTCTTGCTGGCTGTTGACAGGATACCTCCCTCAGCTCCTTGGCACATAATCCTCTTCCTAGGAAAGCTCACAACATGGCAACAGGCTTCCATCAGAGTAAGCAATTGAGTAAGACTGGGTATGCACGACAGAAGCTAGTTTCTTTGTAACCAGTTCTCTCAAGGACATCCCTATTACTTTTGCCATATTTTTTCTCTAGCAGTGAGTAACTACTAGATCCAATCCATACCCAAGGGGAGGATAACCTGCAAGGTTCGCTGAGGGGAAGAAAGCCTATTGGGGGACAGGAGAAAAAGATTTCCAGATGAAGAAGTGGGCAACAGTGTTGAATGAAGGTTTGAGGTCAGGGGAGTTGAGGAGTGAAAATTATCGTTGGTATTTGGTGAAAAATATATTAGTAAATATAGGGACAGCCTTTACAGATTGGAATGGGTTGAGAAATTAATGGAACAGGAAACAGAGACCACATATATAAGTAAATTTTAAAAGATATTTGGCTGTAATGGAGAAAGAAAAAAATAATAGGTTGGTAGAAGACACACCTATTATTGAAGACAAAAGTAAAGCCAACGAAGAGTTTTGGATGCCTTTCTTTCTTCTTCTTCTTCTTCTTCTTCTTCTTCTTCTTCTTCTTCTTCTTCTTCTTCTTCTTCTTCTTCTTCTTCTTCTTCTTCATGGGAGAAACTACAGTTGTTGACATTATAATGATTTTGATCTTGTAGTGAGGAAGGAAGGAAGGAGGTGAACTGAAAGTGAGGGGCGTTAGGAAAAAAGTGTCCTGGTGTCTGAGAAAGAGGTTGGGAAATAGAGCCCACAGAAATCTGAAAGAGACTGAGCTTCCTTTAAAGTCCCTATTGAAAGTCTTATTCTTGTGGTCCTCTTTCTTTCAAGGAAGCAAAAGGAAACTAAGATTTTTAAAAATGTAGATGGTTAGGATTTGGGAGCCATGAAATGAAAACCTAGAGATTATGCCTAGAGATATTTTTATTATTCACTTCACTTTTTAAAGCACTTTTATATGAATTTATAATTTTTATCTCCACGACAGCCTGATGAGGTTGCCAGGACATACGCCAATCATTCATGTGACTTATCTATGGCAACACAATGTCAATCTTGCTATTTATAAAGTAACAAGAAACCCAGATCTCTTGACTGTCATACCAGTGCATTTTTTTGAACCACACAATGTCTCCCTAGTCTCCTAAATTTATTAAGTACAACCATAAAGTTCATAGCTTGAAAATACTAGTTGAAGACAGTGAAGGAAACATCAGAGAGAAAGAAGTTTTGGCTCATTGATATCTTGAAATCAATTAAATGTTCTCTTTACCCTCATCTGAAGGAAATTACTTTAAATATAATATACAAAGTGTGCTCATGAAATACATACAATGCCTTCCACATGAATTGAAGCATATTGTAAATAATTGTCTACTCGTGTTCTTTTTCCAAAAATCTGCTTTCTCAGTACATTTCATCTAAACCAATCCTGGGAGACAGAAACTTCCAGAGAGCTGATTCATTCAACCTATGAATAAATCTCTTAGCCCCCTTGTACCTCTTGTTTAACAATATGAGCAACACAGAATTTAGACAACCTTTGAAGTTTAATGAAATTGTATATATGCTTTTCACTAGGTGTGTGTGTGTGTGTGTGTGTGTGTGAATATTCTGAGAAAAAAACAAAACAAAACAAAAACAAGTTTAGCTATAGGGAGGTAAGTAATCATATGAATAAAATTAAATCAATATTAACATCTACTGAGTACCTACTATTTTGTGTTTTCAATAGGTTGAGAAGATCTCACCCTCATGTTTTATTATTATTCTATTTTTAATGCTTAATCAAGAAGACAGCATTAATCCTGTTATCAAAAAAATACCATGGCTGGTCTAAGAATGTAGACCAGGGTTTTCTTGGAAGCACAGGTAGAGCATAGCCAACTGTTTGGAGGCAGGCTGTAGCTTTTTTCAACACATGATGAGGGTCCTAGAAAATAACTGATCTTTCCAGCTCACCATTGTGCTCTAAGATACATTCAAAAGCACAATCAGTTCTTCCCCATCTTCTTTTCCATACGTGCTGAACTGCACCATGTTCTCTTTTAACTCCTGCTGTCTGTAAATCCTATTTCTATTTCTTGAAACGCTCTTCCTCTCTAATCTCACCTCCAAACACCATCTTGACCTCCATTAGTCTGCCTAATTCCAATTCACCCCTCAAGTCTTTTTCTGGAAAGTTTCCTCTGGCTTTTTCTCCTCCAAACTCCAAGGCTGCATGAAGAGTGTCTGAGGTTTTCCTACAGCACTTCCTGTCTCCGTACCTCAGCCAGATGTCAAAGGACTAGAAGCTTCTTGAAGACAAAAATTATGTCGTGGTCACTGTCAAATGTTCAGAGTCTAGCACAGTGCAGGTATGTTTAGCATTTGAATTTAGGATTGTTGGGGTCTTTGGTCCATTGTTCCTTTCCTCTTCTAATAATTCCAGTTCTGTTTAAGATGAACCAATACTATCTACTTTGAAAGATTGTAAAAATTAGTTACTGTTCATTGAGGAACAACTTATCATAATTTCACGTGAAAATTATTTTACTTTAGACCAGTGGCTCTCAACTGGGACATGGACCATTTGGAGATGCCAGGAGACATTTTTTGATTGTCACAATCTGAGGCTACTGGCATCTAGTGAGTGAAGGCCAGGTATACTGTTAAACATCCTACAATGCACAGGACAGCGTGACAACAGCAAAAATTATCTGAACTAAGATGTTAATATTGTTGAGATTGAGAAACTCTGCTTTAAGAATGTTCTCAGTCTTTTTTATGTGAGCCCATCATCTCTTCTTTGCTGTAACTCACCAGCTCATCATAATATGCACTGTCCTCATTTACACCCCACTGATGCCACTTGCTAGGCTAACAGGCCAGGTGTGGTTGGCAATGGAATTTAGTGCATAAGAATAATCCTTTCAAAACTTTGAACTGAGGCTGTAGAATCAGGCGTTTATTATGGATGGTATAACTGCCAAACTTTAATGTTCTAAAATAATCACATACAAAATGCTCTGCAAGTTTTCGAAATAAATTCATTATTAGCAAGAGTTAATTTAGTTCTTTTTGGTTACCTTGGGTAGTGTAGGAAACAGAAAAACAGCGGAAGTAATGAGATAAAGTTTATTCCATCTTTCTATGTAGGTTGTAGGGTTGGGATTTACTTTCAAATGCAGCTGCTGTGCTACATTTTCTAAACAAGCATGAGGATGTGCGCTCAAACTTCTCAAAACTCTTGAGAATATGTTTTATTTGACATCAAGTCATGTAAGGAGTTCAGCTAAACCTCATGTACTGGAGAAAAGGCCACTCTGTAGTAGATATGTTTTAATCCTGTCTTAAAATGGTTTGGCTCCTAGTCTTGCAGTGATTTTACAGTTATTTTTGAATTGTTTTTGTGCTTCATTCATAAATTGTATAGAATTTCTTTGTTACAGAAGGCAACATTCTGTCTATGAGGGTTGGTTATTCCATTACAATCTCCTCCTCAAAATTCATGTGGTATCCTTTTTCTTTCCCGTTGATTCTTTCTTCTTCTACAACTAAATATCTTATAAGAGAACACCAGGTTGAGCATTTATCTGATGCCAAAACTATTGTGGTATGGATCATTCCACCAAACAACTCTAGTATCCAAGTGTATTTATTACAATTAACCTAACTTAAGTGACTAGCCATATTGGTCCGAATAGCAGCTTTAGTAGCTAGTGCATACAGAAGACTAAATGAAAGACAAGTCTTGGAATCTGGATTCCATACCCTAGTTTCACATGTATAATTAATTGCTTTCAGACACAAATCAAAGAAAATAGGGAGAAAATTGAGATAAAGGAAAGTTTAATTATGATGGAAAGCCTATGTAAGACACAGCTTCATAATTGGTTTGATTCGGCAGCTCGTCTTTCTATATGAAGAAACTGGTTCTTTCTATTTCTCTTCTTTGCTTTCCATGGTATTAGATATTTTCTAAAACTGGATGATCGAAAAATGTTGCAGTTCTGGGCTTTGATCTGTACAGCACACAGACCAGAAGAGAAAATGTTTCTTTTCATAGCTTTAGAGGAATAAGTTTCTTTTCCAGAAATTCCGAAAAACTTCCCTTGTTTCTCCTTGACCCTAAAATGTGTCATGTGTCCTTTTCTAAAACAACGTCTTACCCCTGGAAGTGAGGGTGTACAGCTTTATCAATGTTCTATTACAATTGCATATTTTGTGTATTTATGTAACTAACCAGAATGTGAATTCATAAGATCAGGGCATCTGACTTACCAGGTTTGACAATTAAGTTCACGAACTTGTTGCAACTGTGTTACTAACCTTTTTTTAATATCAGAGGGATTATTCATTATGAATTTGTACCAACTGCACAAATAGTTTACCAAGCTTATTATTTAGAAGTGCTGAAAAGGCTGCATGAAAAAGTTAGATGAAAACGACCTGAACTTTTCGCCAATAATTCATGGCTCTTGAATCATGACAATGCACCAGCTTACATGGCACACTGTCTGTGGGGAATTTTTAGCCAGTAAACAAATAACTGTATTGGAACACCCTCCATACTCACTTCATCTGGCCCCCAATGACTTCTTTCTTTACCTGAAGATAAAGGAAATACTGAAAGGAAGACATTTTGATGACATTCAGGACATCAAGGATAATATGACCATAGCTCTCATGGACATTCCAGAAAAAGAGTTCCAAAATTGCTTTGAAGGTGGACTAGGTGCTGGCATCAGTGCATAGCTTCCCCAGGGGTGTGTTTCAAAGGGGACCATAGTGATATTCAGCAATGAGGAGTGTAGCACTTTTTCTAGGATGAGTTCGTGAATTTAGTTGTCTGACCTTATATTTCTCTTCATATTTCCAGATCACAGCACACTTCCTTGCACATCAGACACTCAAAATATTTGTTCAATGTGAATAAAATAGCAACATTCCAATATAAGCTGCTATAGGCTTGTTCACATTCACCAATTCCAACATCAGTCAATTAGCACCTACTTTATACCAGGTGTACAGCAGTCCCTGGGAATAAATGAGGTGAATGATGATCCAGTCCCTGCTCTTAGGGAACTTACAGTCATATGAGAGAGATAAAGGTAAGTATGTAAACAATTTCAATAAAATGCACCAACACTGGGGTAGAGTGCTGCGGAGTTCACAGTCAAGGTGCTTACTGGACTTTTTTGGAAATGAGAAGGCATTGGAGAGAAAGTCACATCTAAATTGAGGTTTGGCCCACTTATGGAAGTTCTCAAAGGGAAGAGGGGCTGAGGAAGGGCCAGGAATGGCTCACTTTGGAGAGGGATATGACAAGACCCGTTATGATGCCTATAGTTTGTTTGCTTTACAAAACTTTGCTGGAGACAGTATGCTATTGTCTTTATTATACTGGGGTGATCAGTTGCTCTAATCAGAAATGCACATCTCAGGAGTATTCAATAGTGTATAATGAAGAAGATAATTCTGCAGAAGCAGCTCCTATAAGTATTTCAGCTTTATTATTTTGCATCAAAAGGGGCTTGTTACTTAGCACAATTTACCTTAGAAATAAGTTTTCATGGGTAAAATTAGAGTTGTGAGGGTTACTATAGTGGATGCTAGGAATAAGCTTCCATTATTGAAATTAGTGGTGTTTAGGAAATGTGGATTGGTAGAAATATTTTGGAGGCATTCTCATCCTTGACATTCCCATTTCTGTAAGAACATGGTGAAAATATGATGCAATCCATATAACCTGATCCCTTAGGGTTGGTGCCTGATGCCTGACCCCTGACCCATTAATGATTCTGTGTCCAATTTTTATTTAAGAGGATACCAACTGTGAGGTGAACTGGATCTGATCTGTAATATGTTTTCACTTTGCTTCCAGTGAAAGTTTTTGTGAGCGGTATTAGTAACACCAAGTAGGATGGGAAACTGGGACTTTATATTAGCTTAAGTGATATATAGTAAGAATTGTTTTGAACCTGTTATCGAATCCTCACTCACCTATTTTTATGTGTTGACAGTAATCATTAAGAAAAAAAACAACTTGCGTATGTGTGTGTGTGTATGTGTGTGTGTGTGTGTGTGTACCAATTGACTTAAGGCATTTTCAAGGAGCCCAGAGTCAAGAATGACTGTGGCATAATTAGATACACCGTTGGTTCTGAATGGGGATAACTAACATATGAGATCAGGAGAAAATGAGGATGGCATGGCATGGAAGCCAAAAAAAAAGAAGGCATTACAAGGATAGGTGGTAGAAAGTGTCAAATGCTGCAGACAAGTTTAATAACATGAAGACTGAAATATGCACGTCATATTTAGCAGCATGAGGATCACCGATGACCTGGGTGAGTGGAGGGCAGTGAGATAAACAGAAATAATAGTTCATAATATATAGTTAATCGTTGCTGTTTGCTATGTGTCTGGCACTTATCTAAGTGTTTTAGCTATATTAACTCCTTTATTAAGATAAGTAAGACTATATGTCCTAGCTGCCAGATGAGGAAATAGAGAGGAGTTGAGTCACTTGTCTGAAGCCATAGAGATAATGAGTGATAGACTCTGGATCTCAAGCTCAGCTGTTTGGCTTTGGAGCTACCATAGAAGCAAGGGGTGAAGAGGTGTCTTTTAGACTGGCTATCTCAGTTCTAAGAAAAAGAAAGAGAGTATAGTAGTTGGAGAGATACAAAGGGCCAAGGGACATATTTATTTTCTAATTAGAGAAATTTGAGAATGTTTACAAAGTAATGAGAAAAAGAAAAACTAGTATATATACAGGAAAGAAAAGAGATAGTTGAGCAAAAGATTCTCAGGAGACAACAAGGATGAAATCCAGGTGAAAGGAGAAAACTTCATAACAAGAGGGAAGGAGGAAAGGATTAGAATGGAGGAATGTGGGAAGATTGCAGGATAGGAGGAGTGGCAGGATGCTGAGAGAATTTTTGGCTGATATATTTATTTTCTTTAGAAACATGAAAAGAATGAAAAGGGGACTGGAATAATAAAAATACTGTATGATCTCACTTATATGTGAAATCTTAAAAACAACAACAACAAACTCATAGATACAGAGAACAGATTGGTGGTTGCCAGAGGCAAAGAAATGTGGGCGGGAGAAATGGGTGGGTTGGTGGGGGATCAAATAGTTAAAAAAAAAGTTGTACATATTCTGTATTAAAAATAAATATTAAATTATTTTTTCTATATTTTTTGTGTTGGGAAATCATTTTTCCCTTTCAATCTAAATACTTCTGCACTTCTTTAGTTCTTAGACATTCTCGTTTATCTTATCTTTGATAATTTATTTTCTTTATGTTTTCTTCTTTCGTTTATATCTTCTAATCTTGCTTCTTTAAACTGTTATTTTAGATTCCTTTAAATTTGTTTTTTAATCTTTTGGTTAAGTTACTTCCAATATTATATTTAAATTTCTTTTATTCTTCATTTCTTTTACATAATATTTTGTTTCATGGATATAGTGTATTTTAAAATCTGTCTACAAATGATAATCTACATTTTTAAATTAATTTTTTCATTATCTTCTTTTCTTCTCTAAATTAGTTCTCTTCACTCCAGTGCCAACTATTCTTTCATGTTGATTTTAAATACTTATTTTACTTTTATTTGCTTACTCTCTTCATGTATCTCTGAATAAGTCAAATTTCATTCTGAAAAAGAAACAACTCAGGGTATTTATTTATAAGAAGGTATGAACACAGGGAATCAGTAGTTTACAAAACCATAGGAAGCACTGGGGCTGTGTTTTGGTTCAGGAAGTTGTTTCCTGGTCTTCAGGATATTAGCTAGTGCAGGGGCTAAAGCAGTAAGTGACTTACATGAGGACCCTTGCTTCGTGCTGGCAAATGTTAGCCTCCACTGTCTGCTGAAGCTACTGCCACCCACTAATGCAAGAGTGAGAATGGCTTCTTGTTCTTGCATGCCTTCTAGATCTTGTTCAGGTGCCTCCTATTGAGTCAGTCTAGGAAATATAGCTTCCAGGTTTCCAGTCTATGCATGAAAAAAAGCAGAAATGTTGCTGAGACACTAACAGGCAATTTGCTGATTAATTCATATTCAAATAGATGAGCAAGAATCTGGAGTGCATTTCATCATTCCTGCTCTGTAAGTCTGGCTTTTTTTCTGCCTTGCTTTCCCACTGCCTGAAAAATACAACGTGGAAGTATATGAAGGGAGGCATGCTGATTATCAGGTCCTCTGTTCACTAAGTGGACAAGGAGTTAGTTGTTAGGCTAAAAATCTCCCAAATAGCAGAACAAAGAAAGATTTATTCTGGAATCCCAACATCCATGTTGGGAGGCATGATCTTTTCTCAAACATTTACTTCAATTTCTTTAGAGAACTTCCGGGGTTTGGCACTGGGGTGACACTAGCTTTTATTTGCTTTTCATTTTGGATAAGGATTGAGGGATATAAATGCTGTTTCAGTGAACCTCTGTCTCTTTAGCCCCTCAAACTCAGCCCTCAACTGGAGTTACTGACCAGAGTCCAGCACCCCTTCAGAGCTGCACAGGTGGACAGGCCCTTACCTGCTCCCTACCCCCCTATCAGTGGAGCAGGCTTTGCAAACCCCTGCCCCTCAGCGACTTACAGAAATTTGTTGAAGTCATTCATCATTGTTGACCCTCATCTGCCATCATTGTTTTTCATAATTTGTTTATTCCTTATTGTACTTTTGGGCTTTTATTTCATTCAGGTCCCAAGTGCAACAGAGGACAAATGCAAATTTTTAATCTGCCATTTAATTTAGAAAGTTTTGCCTGCTTTGGAAGTCATATTTAGGTCCTTGAGATGGGCCTCTATCTAATCTTCATAACTATACGGTACATGTGCAAAATACTGTTTTTCCAACTAAGCTTGAAATGCCTCTAAGCTGAGATGTTCACTTTGACTCACTTTCATTGTAGCCTTGGAGGACCCTTCTGTCCCTTTCTTCATCTGTGTATATGACTAGTAATCCATCGAGGACAAATAAATTATTTCCTTCATCAAGGTGAATCCAGCTAACTGTGGCTTTGTCACTTCTTTGAACTATAATCAAACTCTTATTACATGATAAAGACATGAGTCCATACAATAAAATGTGGCATTAAATATAATTTCTATTATATAATTATTCACATGGCCTAATTAATTAACTAATGCCCTACTTGATTCCAGATATTATTTAAGACATGTCATACATATCCTCGCTGCAACTAGATTAAGTCTGCTAAAATCACTGTCACTTTTAGGGCAGAGCATGGTGCTAAAAGTATGATAAAATATCAATGCACGTATGTACAATTTATTGATTACATAAAATGTACACTGAACCAACTTCTCTCTCTCTCTCTTACACACACTTTCTTTTCAATTTTCTTGTTCACTGTTTTTTTTTTACTTTTCTGAATCTTCCAGAGGAAATAACTGAAGAAGTCAACAACAATCAGAGATTTAAAAAGGAGAAACAGAATTTTAAAAAATATTAGTAATTGATGCCTGGCTAGTCCCTCCCCTTTTCTTTATTATTTTCATGAGCTGTGCTTATTTTTACTTGTGTAGCAATGAGCATTAGCATCCTTCTATGGTAGGTTAGTGAGAGATAGCTGAATGAGCATTCTTATAATTTTTAGGCAATTTTATAGCATGTCCTCTTAAATTAACATAACTTCAATGAGCTTTACAGTTTGGACTTGTTCTATAAAGTTTTTTATTTTTATAATCAAGAACTGTCTGCTGAAAAATAGTGCAGCGAAACTCTTTTCATTCTGATGGCTGGGAAAAGAGATGGGATCAGTATCTCCACTGTTTGACACAGTATATATCTGTGGCCAGACTCCGTAAGACATTGCTGTGGGTTTTTAATAGATTTGCTGCATTGTTAAAGTCAAACTGTATACTAAAAGCATGTAGCAGTACAACAGTAATCTCAGTAGGAAACCCTTCTTCCTGTTTTTGGCTGGAGGCATCCCCTGCATCTTTGAAACTATTATTTTGTTTGTTAATCAGAAGCTCCCTCGACAGCCAGCAGTTTTCCCCTTGTGGTATTTGAGCACCAACCCTGAGCAATTTTTGTGACATACTTTTCATGAATCGTTAAAAGCATCCTTTGATCATTTTTCTTATCTAATGTTCATACTGAAACTAAAAGTGAGAAATTATGAATGACATGAAGGGAACATTTCAGTAGGGCCAATAATTACCTTTTTTTCACTCTATTTCATATATTGCATTTGATTTTCATATATTGCATGAAATTTTCTTAGTCTTCCCTTCCTCTAATTTAAATTTCATATAGTACATGAAATGTTCTTAGTCTTCCCTTCCTCTCTCCGGAGCGTAGGTTCAAACTTTGTATAAAAAATAATGTACACCTTAAATTAACATACCACAATAGTAAAGCATTAATTATAAATTTGTATATATAATTTTTGAAACATGTAATGCTACCATATAAATGATGCATATTTTATCTTTATATCCACCTAACATTTACTTATTACATGAAAATAGACGATAATGTTCATATGTTACTATTTTATGTACTACGCAATTTAGAATTATGTCTGGATATTTGCAGAAAGCTAGCTAAATCCCTAATTGAAATTAACATTCTCAGCAATGTAACACTATAGCACACAGGCTGGGTATGTAACAGAAAGCACGCAAATCTTTGAAATAAGTGGAAAAAACAATGGAAAAGATACCTAGTAGGTGTACATGAACTTGAATGAAAATTTAGTAAGCTAGAACTGAAGAAATAAAATGAATTTGGTGTAAGACATTTGGAAATGTACTATTTTATGCAAAAATCTTTCGATCCTTTATTTTCCCTTTTGGCCTTTGTTGTAGTGGATCCTAAAATCTATTATTTGGAATAAATGAATGGGATATATCCATATTCTTCCTAAAGAATCTATTTTTTTAACTTTAAATTCTAACATTTAGTGCTATAGACCAGCACTGTCCAACAGAAATTTCTGCAATGATATGATAGCCATCCTCTATATCTGCACTGTCTAATAAGGTAACTACTAGCCACATGTGGTTATTGAACACTAGAAATATGGCTAGTATGACTGAGGAACTGAATTTTCATTTTCATTTAGTTTTAATTCATTTAAGTTTAATAGCCACGTGGTTAATGGCTACCATATTAGTGGAGCTTTAGTCTATTCAGTGTATTAATTTGACAGTTTTTAAGACTAGCTGAAGTGTAAGATATTTCTTAATTATACAATAGTAATTTTTTCAAAAGAATATTTAGTACTTTTTATCATACATGCATTGAATTAATTTTAAAGTAGCTTTGAAGTAGAGAAGCATATATAAATATATGTTGAATATATATATATATATATATATATATATATATATATATATATGTATAATGAACTCTGAAATAGTTCATAAGACTTGGTTATATAACATTATTATACAAAAACTGAAAAAGTTGTTATAAAGACACATGATTCAAAAACATGTTGTTGTCGTCAGTGAATATTGGTGCATATCTAGTAATGAAACACAATAAATTTAAATTTAAAATAAATCCTACCATACATGCAATCCCAAAAAAGCATAGGTGGTACTGCATTTCAATGAATCTTGGTAACTAAAAAATAAGGCAATGTAAAATAAATGTGATTCAATTCCTCTTAAGGTAAGCATAATTCATGAAGACAATCCACCAAAAAGCAGCAGTAAGGATACATGTAGTAATTTCAAAGAAAATTCAATGTTGTACTCTGGCATTCAGAAAAGTAAATATATCATTCATTATTATTATGTAACTACTATGAGCTTTAATTATGGTAGTAATATATTTTAATATAAAATGTTAATCAAATAGCACAAATTTTATCTTTGATCAGCTTTGTGAAATAAGATTTATTGCGTAGTTTTAAAAAAGTAAAATGACCAATAAGCTCTGAAATCCCCATCTTTGCTGTGATGGTATGTGGTGTTTCTCGTCAACAGTAGGGGTACCATGTCCCCCTCCCATATTTCATCTTTGATGCTGACTGTTCCTTTATTAATACTTGTTCCTCCAACACACTTAATTTATGAAGAACAGATCTTATTTACTGGCAAATTGATTCACATATGGATTTTTTCATGCATATCTAATAATCCAATCAAGGTGTCAATATTGATGTGGGTTCCCAGCATTTGGGAAAAGGAAGGTTGAAAATGTTTTGTTTGCTAGAGTCATGAGGTAAATGATGCTGGTCTGAATCTAGTTTCGGATGTTATTATACTAATAAGCAAAATCCAAGCTATTGTGATAAGTTATACTTAAAAAAATATTTGTGGAACCAAATAAAAGCTTAACAGCCTATTTGGGAAAGTGAGATGCTAGCTCCTGTAGCTCAGAATATGTATCTTGATTGCAACTAAATCTGTAGCTACAGTTGGAAAGGATGATAAAGAATTGTGCATTTCTTCTTTCAACTACTAGTTTTAAATTTCTTTGCAATAGTGTTCATTAGCAAAAGGTGCAAAACAAGCAGTCAGGAGATTGTATTTTTTTGACTCTTCAGGACCCTTTATATCTCTGTGATCTTCAATAGATACTATCATTGGATTTCAGTTTCCATGTCCATAACATGAGAAAATTATATCGATATTTTCTATAATGCATTCAATTAAAACATCCTTCTCTGGAATGGAAGAAACAAAGTATTATGTAAACACTAATGTTTGCAGAAAAGACATTTGTATTAGTTTGCTAGAGCTGCTGTAACAAATTACCACACACTAGATGGTTAAGACAACAGAAATTTATTCTGCACATAGTTCTGAAGGTTGGAAATCAGAAAAGAAGGTGTAGGCAGGGCTATGCTCTCTCTGAAGGGTCGGGGCGGGTGTGGGTCCTTCGTTACCTCTCCCTAACCTCTAATGGTTGACCACAATCCTTGGTATTCTTTGGCTTGTGGGTGCATCTTTCCAATTTTTGTTTCTTTATGTGATCTTCAACCCTGTGTGTCAGTTTCACTGTGTCCAAATTTCTCTCTTTTTATAAGAATACCAGTCATATCAAATTTCCTTCTTCTTATAAGGATAGCACCCTAATCCAGTATGACCTCATCTTAACTTGATTACATCTGCAAAGACTCTATTTGCAAATAAGGTTGCATTCACAGGTTTCAGGGATTAAGACTTGAACATGTCTTTTTGGAGTGAGACAATTCAACCCAGAACAACACCTTAAGGCACATTCTATTTCTGTTGAAGGAGTAACAAATCTCATAGAAAGTAATGGTATAGTCTTGATATCTAGACATAGAAGAAAGAAAAATGAAAACACAGTATGAATATATTTTGTATCTTTTTGATACACACATAGACATTCACTAACATTCATTGTGGATGCTAGTAATATAAAGTAAAACAAAAAGAAAATTCTATTTTAGTTTTAAATAAAATCAACTTGCACGAAGGTGGTCTCAACAGGGGAAATCAGCTTGAAGAGACTGACAGCCTCCACAAGGTTACATTTAACTTGGATTCACAACAAACCCATGTCTGCCCTCAGCCTTGAATTCTCAGAGAGTGGGATCTTAGTATTTTAGAATTGCTGGGCCTCATGTATACACTCTCAGGTTAGTGTGATTCAAAAAAAAGTTAATACTATAGCAATACAACATCCCTGTGAATTTCCAGTGATACAACTCACAGCCAAGCAGACCAGAACTCACAGTAGTTGTTTATAGTCTCATTCTGTAGTAAGCTACAGGGCAGCCAGAAAAAGTATGAGTCATGTGTTACAATATTTAAGGACATAGTGTTTTGCTAGTCAGGTGCATCTATCTCCACGATAGGTAAGTATTTGTTAAGTGGTCTAGATACTTGAGTCAACCTGGCCTACATAGAAAATTAAATTATTTGTACCAAATAACCACATAGAATATAATTTCTGAATTAAAAACACATTTTCTCAATATTTTCTGAAATTATTTCTATGATTGAGAGAGATTAAGTTAGTTTGGGGGGCAGGGCCAAATGAATTATATTGAAGGCTCTTACAGGAGGACCAAGAACTAATCATATTCATCTTTATTTTCCAATGTTTACGCACATGCAATTCTTCCTCTCAATAGATGCCAGAGACAAGGATCCCTGAAGCAAAGTTGATTCAGACTGGCATCATTTAACTCATGACTCTAGCAAACAAAACATTTCCACCTTCCTTTCCCAAATGCACCCCTCACACTCATACACATCTCTAGAAACCCACATCAATGAGAATTGTCCAAATTCTCATTTGGACAATTCTCATTATTACTACATTTAAGTTTTTTTCAAGTTCACCCATTTGCTAAAATGTATTTATAATCCCCAAATAAATACTTGTGGTGCTTTCATGGTCATTCGTAGACATGGGCAGAGTAGCAAAATATTTAAGTCAATCTACACACATGTTCCCAACTTAAGTGGAACAAGAGGACACTGTCTTGTTCCTGCTCTCATACTGTAAATAAGTATCCTTTTTGTGGTCTGCTTAATGCCATTTTAAAAACATATATTCCTTTTTATTTTTAAGCGATTTTTATTAAAAATATAGCTAACATACAATATTATATTAGTTTCAGGGGTACACATAGTTATTCAACGTGTACCTACCCAAAGAAGTGATCACCGTGATAAGTCCAGCAACCATCTGACACTGCACTATGCTATCACAATATCATTGACAATATTCTCTATGCTGTGCATTACATCCCCATGACTTATTTGTTCAACGTCTGGAAATTTGGACCTCTTATTCCCCTTCACATTTCCCCCCCTTGTTTAAATTTTCAATTATAGTTGATATTCAAATATTATTTTACATTAATTTCAGGTTTATAGCATAGTGGTTAGACATTTATATAATTTAAGAAATGATCTCCCTCACTGGTCTAGTACTCACCTGACACTATGCATCGTTATTACCATATCATTAACTATATTCCATATGCTTTACTTTATATCTCCATGGCAATTTTGTAACTACCAATTTGTACTTCTTAATCCCTTCACCTTTTCCACCCTGCCCCCAACCCCCTCCCATCTATCACACCAATAAATCTAGTACCCATCTAACGTTATACATAGTTATAACAATATTATTGACTATAATCCTATGCTATATCCTACATCCCCATAACTACTTTGTAACAACCAATTTGTACTTTCTAATCCCTTCCCTTTTTTTCGCCTACATCCCCAAACCCCTTCCCACTTGGCAACCATTAAAATGTTTTCTGTATCTATGAGTTTGTTTCTGTTTTGTTTGTTTATTTTGTTCTTTAGATTCCACATATAAGCGAAATCACATTGCATCTGTCTTTGTCTTACACTGCATTAGCAAAATATCTGCCATGTCCATTCATGCCACTGCAGATGGCAAGAACTCATTCCTTTCCATGGCTGAGCAATATGATATTTCATTGTATATATGTACCACCTCCTCTTTATCCATTCTTCCAAAGACACACATCCAGGCTGTCTCCACATCTTGGCCATTGTAAACAATGCTGAAATGAACATATGGATGTGTATATCCCCTCAAAATAGCATTTTGGGTTTCTTCAGCTAAATACCCAGAGGTGGGATTACTGGGTCCTCCTTTGTCTCATGTTATAGACTTTGTTTTAAAGTCTGTTTTGTCTGGTATAAGTATTACTACCCCAGCTTTCTTTTTTATTCTTTTTTTGTTTTTTTTGTTTCCATTTTCATGAAATATTGTTTCTCATCCCTTTATTTTTGTCTGTGTATGTCTTTCAATCTGAAATGATTCTTTTTTAGGCAGCATATATAAGGGTTTTGTATTTTTATCCATTTAGCCCTCCTATGTCTTTTGATTGGAACATTTAATCCATTTACATTTAAAGCAATTGTTGATAGATATGTAGTATTGCCATTTTATTATTCATAATTTTGATTTTTTTTTTTTCCATCTTAGAGAAGTCCCTCTAACATTCTTTGTACTACTGGTTTGGTGGTGATGAACGACTTTAGCTTTTCCTTGTCTGGGAAGCTCTTTATCTGTTCTTTGATTTTAAGTATAGCCTTGCTGGGTAGACTAGTCTTGGTTGTAGGTCCTTGCTTTTCGTCATTTTGAATATTTTGTGCCAGTCTGTTTTGGTCTGCAAAGTTTCTGTGGAGAGATCAGCTGATAATCTTATGGGAGCTCCCCTATAAGTTACTAATTGCATTTCTCTTGCTGCTTGTAGGATTCTCTCTTTGTTTTTAACCTTTTCCATTCTAATTATAATATGTCTTGTTGTGGACCAGTTTATGTTCATCTTGTTTTGGACTCTCTGTATGTCCTGGACTTGTATGTCTATTTCCTTCACCAGGTTAGGAAAGTTTTCCATCATTGTTTCTTTAAATATGTTCTCAGTCCCTTGCTTTCTCACTTCTCCTTCTGATACCCCTATGATATGAATGTTGTTACACTTGATGTTGTCCCAGAAGTCTCTTAAACTATCCTCACTTTTTTTTTTTTTTTGATTCTTTTTTCCTTCGTGGCTGTTCCAATTGGATGTTTCCTGCTACCTTGCCTTCCAAATTTCTGATTCGATCATCTGCTTCATCTAATCTGCTGGTGATTCCTTCTAGTGCATTCTTCATTTCGGTTATTGTATTCTTCACTTCTAATTGGCTCCTTTTTATGGTTTCTATGTCATTTTTTATCCTTGCTACCTCTCTGTTGAAGTTCTCACTAAGTTTCTCGATCATCCTTATAACCATTATTTTGAACTCTGTATCTGGTAGGTTGTTTGACTCCATTTCATTTCATTGTTTTCTGTAGTTTTCTCCTGTTCTTTCATTTGGGACATATTTATTTATTTCCTCATTGTGGCTGCCTCTCTTTGTTTCTATGTATTAGGTAGTAGGTCTGCTATGTCTCCCAAGTCTTGGCTGAATAGCCTTATGTAGTAGGTGCCCTCTGGGGCCCTGACACAGTCTCCCTGGTTACCTGGCTTTGGGTGCTCCAGGAGTGTCTCTTGTGTGGGATGTGTGTGTCCTTCTGTTATAGTTGAGCCTTGATTGCTATTGGCACATCAGTGGGTGGGATTGACTCTCAGGCTGATTGGCTGTATGGTTTGGCCACAACCACAACTTACAGGTTGCTGTGTAGGGGGCTTACCCCACTGAGTCAGACTCCCGCCAGCAGGCTCTGGTACCTGTTGAGACCGCTCTTTGGGTGTTCCACTCGTGGAGCTAATTGGGCAATGTTCTGCTGTGGACTGAAGCCAACCTCCAAATATGTTTGTTTTGGGTCCTCTTGGAAGGGATTTTTGTGCAGGCCCTGGTCAACTACTTCCTGTGACTGGCCAGGGATACCTGGTAGGAGCTACAAAGTGATCCAAGTTGTTCACTGCCTGTACTGGACCTGGAGGACCATAGGAGAGGCCATGCTGTGAACTGAGGATGGCTGCCACCAGTACCGCATCTGGGGTAGCTCTGCAAAAAGGCAGGACACCCTGAGGCTGGCTCCCTTAAGGTTCAGCCACTGATAATGTCTCATGTGGTACTCGAGTTGGGTGAGGCAGAGAGCACACTGAGGCCCGTCACTGCTCACCTGGGGCCCATTGATTCCCATAGTTTTCCAAGAAAGAGTGCAATGAGGGTGCCTGCTTGCTTGCAAAGTAAGTGCCTCTGGCATTGGGGGAATTAGGTGGGGCAGGTTCCCAGTGACTCACCAGGCCAATCAGATTCAGATTTGGCCTGTGGGGGAGGGCTCAACACAGGAAAGATGGTGTTCATCTGCTGGTTGCATGGGAGAGGCCCCCTCACAGGGAAAATGGCAACTGTATTCCAGCCTTTGCCCAAAGGCCATATACCTCAGTCTGTTCCCTGTATGCATCAGAATGCACTCTCCTACGTCCACCCCCCACTCATGGAGTTGTCACTGTCTCTCTGCTGGAGCTCAGGATGAGCACCTTCCATTGAGTGAGTCTGTGCACAGGCAGTTTAAGGGGATTTCTTGCAGCCTTCCATCCTACCTGGGTAGTTGGAATCCCCAGTGTTCTTCACAGCCAGATGTTGTGGGGGCTCCTCTTCCCAGCACCAGTACTCTGGGGTTGAGAGTCTGGTGTGGGGCTGGGGTCCCTTGCTACTCTGGGGTGAACCTCCAGGGCCAAGATATCCCTCATGATTCTCAACCACTACCTGGAGGTTTGGGGTCCGTTTTGCATCTCCATCCCTCCTACCAGTCTTAATGTGCCTTCTTTATATCTTTTGTTATAAAACTTCTGTTCAGCTAGACCTCAGATGATTTCTCGGTCAAATGTTCTGTAATTTAGTTATAATTTTAATGTATTTAAAGAATGAAATAGGCACAGTGTTTATCTAATCTACCATCTTAGCTCTCTCTTTTTTTTTTTTTCTTTAAAAAAATCCTTTAAATTTTTTTGGTTGACATTGGTTAATAAAATTATATTAAGTTCCAAGTGTACAATTCTATAACACATCATGTATATATTGTACTCAAAGTCAAATCTCCTCTCATCGCCATATATTTGACCCCCTTTACACTCTTCTACCTCCCTCCATGTTTACACTCTGGTAACCATTTAACTATTGTCTGTGTCTATTTGTTTTTGTTTGCTTGTTTTCCATATAAATTTATTGTTTTCAGTTTTATATCCCACATATGAGTGAAACCATATGATTCTTGACTTTTTCTGTCTGATTTATTTCGCTTAGTGTGATAATCTCAAGACCCATCTATGTTGTCACAAATGGCAGTATGGCATTTTTTCTTATGGCTGAGTAATATTGCACTGTATATATGTACCACATCTTCTTTATCCAATCATCCATCCAAGGGCACTTTGTTTGTTTGCACATCTTGGCCATCATGAATAATGCTGCAATAAACATAAGGTTAAATATATCTTTACGTTTAAATGTTTTCAGTTTTTTTTGGTAGATATCCATAAGAGGTATTGGTGGGTCATGTGGTAATTCTATTCTTAATTTTTTTGAGGAAAGTCCATGCTATTTTTCCACAGTGGCTGTACCAATTTTCATTCCCACCAACAGTGTATGAGGGTTCCTTTTCCTCCACAACTTCTCCAACACTTGTTCTTACTTGTCTTATTGATAATAGCCATTCTAACAAGTGTGAGCTGGTATCTCATTGTGGTTTTGATGTGCATTTCCCTAATAGTTAGTGAAGTTGAGCATCTTTTCATATATCTGTTGTCTGTTTGTTTGTATTCTTGGGGGAAGTGCCTGTTCATGTCTTCAGCCCACTTTTTAATGAAATTGTTTGTTTTTTGTTGTTGAGTTGTACGAGTTCTTTATATATTTTGGATATTAGCCCTGTATTGGAGCTGTTGTTTGCAAATATCTTCTTCCATTTTGTTGGTTGCCTCTGTGTTTTGTTGATGGTTTCTTTTGCTGTGTAGACACTTTTTAGTTGGATATAGTCCCTTTCGTTTATTTTTGCTTTTACTTCCCTTGCCTTTGAGGTCAAATTCAAAGTCCTCTCTAGGGCCAAGTTCCATAAATTCAATACCTATGTTTTCTTGTATGCAACTTATTGTTTCAAGTCTTATATTTGGGTCTTTGATCCATTTTGAGTTAATTTTGGTGTATAGTGACAGAGAGCAGTCTAGTTTCATTCTAATTCATGTGGCTTTCTACAGCCATACCACCCTGAATATGCCTGATCTTGTCTAGTGCCATTTAAAAATATTTTATGCTTTTTTTCTTTAGAAATTTCACAATTTAAAATGGCCCCCAAGCATATTGCTGAAATACTGTTTAGTATTCTTAAGTGCAAGGTTGTGTTTCTTACAGAGAAAAATCCCTGTGCTATATAAGCTTCCTTCAGGCATGAGTTATAGTGCTGTTTTTTTTTTTGGCTATAGGTTCAATGTTAATAACCCAATAATATATATTAATAGGGAGTCTTTAAATCGAAACACACATAAAACAAGGTTATGTATTGATCAGTTGACAAAAATGTGACAAGAAGCTTGCAGAAGACTAATCTTGTATTTCCCCTAGAGCAATGGTTCAGTATACCCTGATTCAGTGTTCACAGTAATTGTATAGAAGAACATAACTACCATGAATAATGAGAATCAATGGGATATACTGTATTTTGCTGTGTGTAATGCACACTTTTTTGCCCACATTTGTGAGGGAAAAATAAGTATGCACATTATACATGGGTAGTACTAATTCTGTATCTATATACATGTTTTTAACTCTTTTATTTATGCTTATGAGTTAAAAGTGTAACTCTAGAAATCAATAGTGATATCCGTATGCAAAATAAAACTCTGGAATACAGTCATCTGTTTTGTTGAATTTAGGATGAACTTGCGATGACGAAGAGTTCTTGGCCTTCTATGATGCATAAATATCATAAATTTGTTACTAGTACATAAATTTTTTTGTACTTTGTATCTGTTCTAGTGTTTTTTAATTATTTGTTACCTAAAATTTCTTGTACCACAATATGTTAATAAAATATTAGGTACAAAAACAAGTACCTAAATGTAAACAAATAAAAATTTGGATTGAAAAATTAAAATGAAAGATTTTTGGCCCCTGAAAGTTTGGGCCAAAAACATGGGTGTGCATCCTACATGGCAAAATATGGTACATCCACACACAAAAGAATGAAGTTGGACTCTTTCCTTATACCATATACAAACATTAATCAAAATGGATCAAAACCCTAAACATAAGATCTAAAAGGCTAAAAACACTTGGAAAACAACTTATTTAAATATACCAAAAGCACAGGCAATGAAAGTAAAAGTAGATAATTGGACACATCAAAATTTAAAAACTTCTGTGCCTCAAAGGATACTATCGACAGAGTTTAAAGGCAACCCAATGAATGAGAGAATGTATTTGCAAATCATATATTTATTAAGGGATTAATGTCTAGAATATATAAAAAACTAAAACTCAACAACTAAAAATAAATAACCTTATTAAAAAATGGGCAAAGAGCATGAATAGACATGTTTCCAAAGAAGATATACAAATGGTCAATAAACACATGAAAAGATGCTCCACATCACTAACCCTTAGAGAAATGGAAATTAAATTATAATGAAGTATCACCTCATGCTTATTAGTAGGATGGCTAAACACACACACACACACACACACACACACACACCAAAAAAACAAAGTAACAAGTGTGGGTCAGGATACAGAGAAATTTTAACACCTGTGCACTATTGGTGAGAATGTAAAATGGTTCAGCTGCTGTAGAAAGTGTATGACAATTCATCAAAAAACTTAAACATAAGATTACCATATGATCTAACACTTCCAAATCTATACTTCTGGGTATAGGCCCAAAAGAACTAAAACCAGGATTTCAAAGACATATTTGTATACCCCCTTTTCATAGTAGCAATATGCACAATAGCCGAAAGGTGGAAGCAATCTAAGTGTCCATCAATGGATGAATGGGTAAAATATGCCATATATATACTATGGAATATTATTTAGCCTTAAAAAGGGAGGAAATTCTGACACATGCTACAATGTGGGTGAACCATGAGGACATTATGCTAAGTGAAATAATCCAGTCATAAAAAAGACACGATTTGTGTAATTCCACTTACATGAAGTACCTAGAATAGTCATATTGAGAGACAGAAAGTAGAATGGTGGTTTCCAGGGGCTGGGGGCAGAGAGTAGTGGGGAGTTATTGTTTAATGAGCACAAAGTTTCACGTTTGCAAGTTGGAAAAAGTTCTAGAGATGGATAGTGGTGATTCAGTACAATGTGATTATACTTAATAGTACTTAGCTGTACACTTAAAAATGGTTAAGATGGGAAATGTTATGTTATGTGTATTCTGCCACAATTAAAAAAATACATGGCTTAATATAACGGAACTTAAGATTATAATATTTAATACATTTTTCTGTCATTTTAACTGATAAAACGACCCAATTTCAATGACTTCTAACTGATAAGAGCAAAGAAAAAAGAACATAAAGATTTATAAACTCTGATGTTTCATATAAATGTTTTCTGAACCCAATAAAATTATTTAAAAACAAAAACAAAAATCTTAAGAAATGACACTGGATAACCTCATTCCAAACACCCTGGGTTCCGAGAATAAAGTCCAATGTTTCAGAAAAGCTTATGTGTTTGAGACCAAAAAAAAAAAATCCTGCTGTAATCTGCCATTCATAGAGAATTTTAAGAAAGGCAATAAACTACCTCCT
Source organism: Rhinolophus sinicus (assembly GCF_036562045.2). Classification (NCBI taxonomy): domain Eukaryota; kingdom Metazoa; phylum Chordata; class Mammalia; order Chiroptera; family Rhinolophidae; genus Rhinolophus; species Rhinolophus sinicus. The sequence goes on along the minus strand of NC_133754.1, from coordinate 74,700,550 downwards.
GCAAAACACACACATAAAATACTCGTGCACACATTAAGAGCAGCTGTAAAATTCTTGGAATTGAAGAGATGAAACATCCATGTCCTAACACTTTATTTGCACAGTTCATGCCTGTATGACCTCAATTTGCATTTGCTAATGACTGAAAAAAAAAACAGTTTGTATGCTGTTCTTTATTTTGCATGTTTCAATTCATATTGGGCATGCATAACAGGCCGTTCGTGGTACATGACTGTTACTCAGGTGCTGATATTTGCAAGGCTTATCAGTTAACATGAATGTCCCTTTGGTCCACTGGTTTCCATTCTGCTCAGCCATGAACCCCTGGTGATGGTGAAGGGGTGGCCCTGAGGGCTTAGTTATGAGTGGCATGGTGTATGCAATGCTTTTGTGTCTTCAGCTGATTACAGGTGAAATGCCCCTGGGAAGACATTTCTCAGGTTACAGAACAAGCTTTAGTATTTGGGGAATGATCTGAGACATGGAAGAAGAAAGCAAGCTTGTGCCTTTATAACTGTATTTATTCTAATATACTACTTCACAGCTTCCACGAGGCCCTGGAGGTGCCTTTTTCAGGCAAGAGTAACATAGTGGAAAGAACAGGGGCTTTGGTGACAGACAGCTCAGTAGCTGAATTCGTCTTCTTTGCTTAAGAACTTTGTGACCTTGTTCAGTGAATTAACCTCACTAATCTTCAGGCTTTTCCTCTTTATGTTGGAAATAACAAGACCTCTACTTATGAGATTATGGTGTGAATCTAAGTAAATGCTGTATGAAAAGCTGGTGAAGTGCTTGATATGTAGTATGTGCTCAGTAAATGATGGCTGATACTACCCTTTTAATTTTATTTCCTATCGCGTTTGAGAAGGCTCTCTAGGGAAAGTAAGATATTCTTTTAGGGTTCAAAAGAGGCCCCTCATCATTGAAGGATGAGAGAATCACAAAGGAAACTTTGGCTCTTTACTTCCTGTAGCAGGGAGCAGCTGAACAGGGATTTGATTGATTTGGAGCTATTAATTAAACTCTGATTATTTCCAAACATGCTGAGAACAAGATGGAAAAATTCAGAGACCACTCTCTGTAAATGGGTTCATCTTATGGCTTAAACACAAATTCCTGGAGGGCAGACCCAAGATTGTTGGTATAATTTATTCTTCTTCTCTACAACTTTCCTATGTCTAGTCAGATGTACCCTGCTAATTGAGTAGAATTGAATTCCTGGGAAACAAAAGATTGAATTACTCATAGATTTGCTACTAGAACTGCATGAAGATATAAACTTACTGCTTTACATGAAATCTGCTAGAGAGATTTAAATTTTATCAATCCTCTTAGCTTTGCTCTTTTTAAGAGCACAAAAAAATGGCCTGTCTTGGGGAAACCTTGCATATTACAATTCAGTTTTTAGACATAGCAGGAGCTCATTCATGGTGGAATTTATTTCACATTACATTTGGGGCATGCATGAGATTTAAAACCAATGCTTTTTCTCTAAAGTACTCACTACAAAAGATATATCACACATACTTAGGCTATTTAAAACTCAGCAAGGGGAATATGAACAGATTTTTCTCCAAGTGTGCTCTCTGATCAACTAGGGAAATAAAATCTTTCTTATGAAAAGCGACAAATTGAAACAATTCTCATGCATTAAAGTCTAGGGGTACCTGTTATATTTGGTTGGAATTTTTGGCAGCTTCAAATATAAAAGTATTATATATATTTATATATATACATATATATGTGTGTATATATATATATATATATATATATATATATGCCTTTATGAATGGTTTTCTAGCTTAGACACCTTCAGTGCTTTTAAGAATATTAATGAAATAAAAGAATATTTATGAAAGAACAAAATACTATTAATGATATTTTTTTGGCTTGGGTTACTTAGGCATTAATCAAGAACCCTTCAGTTGTAAGTAACAGAAATGAAACTAATGTTATTTTTCTTAAAAAGGAAATTTATAGGCTCTCCAACTGGGGCATTCAAGGGATATTCAAGCACAGACATGGTATGATCTGATTCAAAATTATCATCAGGAATGTCTTTTCTCCAGGGAACTGTTGTGCATTGTTGGTGGGAATATAAATTGGTGCAACAACTATGGAAACAATTATGAAGATTCCTCAAAAAATAAAAAATAGAACTACAATATGATCCAGCAATCCCACTTCCAGGTATATATCTAAAGGAAATAAAACAGGATCTTGAAGAGATATCTACACACCCATGTTCATTGCAGCACTATTCACAATAGCCAAGATATTGTGAAAGGAAACAACCTAAATATCCATCAATATATGAATGGATAAAGAAAATGTGGTATATATACAATGGAATATCATTCAGCTATGAGAAAGAAAATACTGCCAATTGCAACAACATGTTTGGAACTTGAGGGCATTACACTAAGTGAAATAAGTCAGACAGAGAAAGGCAAATACTGAATGGTGTCACTTGTATGTAGAATCTAAAAATAAAGTCAAACTCATACCGTGTTTCCCTGAAAATAAGACCTAACCGGAAAATAAGCCCTAGCAGATTTTTCAGGATGACATCCCCTGAACATAAGCCCTAATACATCTTTTGGCACAACTTAATACAAGACCCGGTCTTATTTTTGGGGAAACACGGTAGAATAGTGGCTTCCAGAGGCTGGGTGGTGGGAGAAATAGGGAGAGTTTGTTAAAGGGGTACAAACATGCAGTTATCAGATGAATAAGGTCTTAGGGTCTAATGTATGACTTGGTAACTATAGTTCCACCCTGTATCGTATGACTGAAATTTGCTAATAAAGTAGAACTTAAATGTTCTCACACACACACACAAAGGTGAATATGTGAGGTGATGTATGTGATAATTAATGCCGTGTGGGAGGGGTATTTTCACAACGTATATGCATAGCAAATCATCACAATGGACACTTTAAATATTTTACAATTTTATTTTTTAATTATACCTCAGTAAAACTGAATAAAAAACATGCTTCTTCCCCCCACCCCCTCTATTCTTGACTCTGAGAAAAAGAACCAATAGGAGATAGATAGATGATAGATAGATAGATAGATAGATAGATAGATAGATAGATGATAGATAGATAGACAAACTGAGAATTTTACAGGCCAGGCCAGCAGGCTTGCAGCCCAGGGAGGAATTGATGTTGCAGTTTAAGTCTGAAGGTAGTGTGGAGGTAGAATTCCTTCTTCCTTGGAGGATCTCAGTTCCTTTACTTTAAGGCCTTCAACTGATTGGGTGAGGCCCACCCACAATATGGAGGGTTAATTTACCTAAAGTCTAGTGAGTTAATTGTTAATCACATCTTAAAAATACCTTCACAACAATATCTAGACCAGTGTCTGACAATTGGTAGTTCTAGGCCTACATTTTCTTTGTAGTTTATCAGTCCCAGAGAAAGAGAATGCTTCTCTTCAGATTGCTTTGCACAGATCTTGGATTGACTTGGCTCATGTGTCTGAATTAAGAACTGGGGCTGAGAGCTGAGGTCTACTGCCTGGGCATAACTCCATCACTTCTACATCGCTGTTTCAAAGAGGCGTGGTCAGTCAGTGCTATCATAATGTGAGAAATGTTTTCCTCATTGAAATGGGCCTAGTCCCCAAGGAAGGACATGGGAAAGCATGCTGGGTAGACGAAAAATTACCTCCACTGTCTCTTAGTGCAAACAATGAAGTGCAAGTCAACCTAGCCCACTGACTATTTTTGTGTGGCCCATGAGCCACGGTTGGAATTTACACTTTTAAATAGTTGGGGAAAGAAATCAAAAGAATAACATTTCTTGACATGACAATATTACATGAAGTTTAAATTTCAGTGTCCACACATAAGATTTTATTGCAACATGAACGGATCCACCCATTAGGTGTTCTCTGTGGCTGCTTTCATACTTCAAGGATAGAGTGGTTGTAACAGAGACAGTGTGACGTGAAAAGCCTAAAATTTTGATTATAGCAAATATTACTTTGCAGAGAAAGTTACTGGCTTGTGTTATAGCATGCAATTGGTACTGGAATTTGGAATGCTAACCCTTTTAAATTCATTTTGCAAGTATTTGTTTATACATGGTTGTTTATTTATTTTAAATCTAGTCCCTCACAGAGAGTATCAATAATTTCAATAGTGAAGAAAGTTATAAATTGAATTGTTAGATTGTCTTTCCATTCCCATCCTGAAGTCCTTTCCAGATGTAATCATTTTAACCATGTTATTTTAAAAATGCATTTCTTTTAAAAATGTATAACCGTGTTATTTTAAAAATGTATTTCCAACTATTTAAAATTCAATATTATGCTTTCATATGTTTCCCAGTTGATCAACTTTAAGCACCAAATATATCCTATAAAGATGGGGAATTTAGTTCATTTAAGCTATCTCCTCTTCTTTCCTTCTTATAATCTCTTACATAATATTTTTAAATTTTAATCATATGTATTAGTTGTATTTATAGCATCATATAGTATATACTAAACCCTTTATTTTTTGATCTATGAAATTTAGGAATATGTCTTGTCCTCTTGCTCTGTAAAGAGGACTTTATGCTCCTACGAGTATGTCTCCCTCCAACTCATCTTCTTGTCTTCATATTCCAGCTTCTGCTCTTATTATTTAACACTTTGAAGATTAATGACATTTACACTCTGTTCTGTAAAATTAATCTCATTCTTTATCTCTACGTTGAAGTAATTTTTATCTTACTTAGGGGTGGATGAGCCCATTTCATCTGAAGATGTGTATACGTTTTTCAACTATTACCTTATTTTCCCCTCTATGTTTTTTTCTATACTGTTCGATGAGTCTTCGACTGATATTCTAAACTCTAAATTTTCCTCATGTTTTTTCCTTTTTTTCTGGAGCATTTTCTGGAGCATTTCCTTTGATTTTATGGACCTTTCTGACATTGTTTTTTAACTTTAGCTATCATAGTTTTAATTTTCATAAACATTTTCTTATTTATTTGTTCCTTTTCCACAGAGGCCTATTATAATCTTATCTCTTTGTCAGAATCTATCTCCTCTTTTGCTTCTTGAATCTCTCTGAGGTTACCATTTGCATTACTTTAATCTTCTCTTCTTTCCCCTCAGTTTTATTTCCTTCAGTGTGATTTGTTCTATCTACCTCTCTTGGTTCTTTTCTTTTGTGTTACTGCTATCTCCTACACTTCTGCTGACCTTTGGTTGTCCCTTCAAATCTGTAAGTACAAGTTCGAGGCCTTCAAATATTCTTAGACTCATTCTCATCTGTGTAATGAGGAATAATAGATGTTTAAATGGATTGGTGTCCACATCATACAGATTGTTTTCCTCTGCTCTTCTTGCCTCTTCCCTGAATGAGAGGCTGGCTAATACATCTGTGCATGCTTACGGACTTGTGTCCTGCCAAGTTTTCCTGAATGATACAGGCAGGCTATACCTCTCACTATAAAGAATATGACTGTACTCCAGTGTGCTGATTCCCACTCTGGAAGTGCCAAACTCTCAGGCAAAAAAGCTTGGTTTAGTTGGCAGACAAAACCACTACTATATGAATGGAGTTGGGAAAGGCAAGTACATTACTTTGTGTAACCATCCACTGAGCTATTTTGCAGATTTTTCTGCAAAAATCTATCCCCTTGTCACATTCCAGTGCTGTGTACCAATTCACACTTGAGGGCTGTCTTGTGAAAACAGCATTTTCTGAGCTATCGTTCTCTCTGTTCTGATTTATCCACTAATGTAACAATAATAATAGAAAATATTAATTGAGTGCTCACAATGTTGCAGGCACTATTTCAAGCAGTTTAGCTAGATCATTTTATTTAATCCTCATAACAACCTTAGGAAATAAGTCTTACTTTTATTCCCATTATACATATGCAGAACCTGGTATAAAGAGGTTAAATAACTCATGGAAAGTCACACAGATTGTGATGGCAGACCCAGATTCCAATTTTTAGAAATCTAATTTTCTAACGATAGGATGTTTCCCACTTCTCAAAAATACAAAACATTAGACAAGCGTTATATCTACTGGTGTGAAGTTTTTAAACACGTGCAATAATTACCCTTCATTGGGCAGGTGCCAATGATTCTCACAACATTGGAAACCCCTTTCTTCAGTCTCAGAACTAGTTAGCTGGGATTCAAACTCAGGTCTTCCTAGCCTAAAAGCACCTGCTATTTTAGGTACTACAGTCCTATGTTCTAACATCATACATAAAAAAGGCTCTTCATTTGCTTTCAAAATTAATACTTCTGAATAATTACATTAAACATTTTAATGTGATGAAGCATAAAAAACGTATAGTATTTGGAACATGGAGTTACTGAGCTCTGGACAAGTCCCTTGGCCATTCTTTCAGTTTATTATAAACAAACAAACAAAAAAAACAAACAAAAAAACAAAACAACAACAAAAAAACCATAAATACTAAAGCCTACCCAACAATTTCATGAAGATTAAATGAGATAATATTGGTTTATTTCATTATTTTTAATTCTCTACAAGAGCTTAGATAAATGGGAGACTTGGTGCCATAAAATTCACTGCTCAGAAGTACCACCCCTGAACATATTACAAATGAGAATTCCTCTTGAGTTGAATACCAGATGTCTTTTAGCATACAAACATCCATCGACTAGAAGGTTAAAGATTATTTTTCATAATCTCCTGGGCAAATTATTGTTATCACATGAACATGTAATTGACATAGGATCTCTGAATGGAATTTTTATAGTGAAAAAGGAGAAGAGGAGAATGGGGAGCCTGGGGTCCTGGTGATGGGAAAAGCAGATTTTCTTGGTAGTGGCATCTGGGTGTTTTGTGCTGAATGAGAGATTTCATAGGGGAAACTGGGCAGGGCCAGGAAAGAGCTCTGACTACATTGCATTAGTCTAGGGCTCGGGTGGTGACCAGCGCCACTCAGACCTGTGGCACTCTGCCCTGGGCTCCCTTCTCTGCACAGCAGCCAGTGCCTGATTGGAACGTCAGGACTTTGTGGAAGGGGGCTGCTCTCTTTCAACCAAGTCCTGGCTGCAGACTGGTTTAGGGGTCTGCTGTCCACACTCTTCCCTTCAGTCAGTGTTTGTCTATCTCTTCTCCTTTCCAGTGTTACTTGGAGGAAGAAAGAGGGAAAAGGGCAGAAAAATGAGGGACAGAGAGGAGAGGTTCACATCAGCACTTGTTCCTGGAGAAAAAGAGAAATGATCTCCTACTGTCCCAGGTAGGCTTCCTAAGCTTCATGCCTTTCCTTCAGGATACCCACCTTCCATGCCCAATCTCTATCCCCAAGTACCCATAAGACAATATGGATTTCTGTTCTCTTACAAAGAAGGGAAAGTGTAAACAATGTACATTCACTTGGTACTTTTATATTATAAAAAATAGCAGATAATTTACTAAAAGTTTCCTGACAAGTTCTTCTTGGCCCAGTAGTCTTTGTATATGGGAAGTGTTTATCTTACAGTTGGACTGTCTTCTAGGAATTCAATTCTAAGTAGGTTTTGTTAAATCGACAAGAATTTCTGCTTTCTTGGAGCTTACTTGCAGAACTGTTCAGAGTCCCCCTGCCATCAGGCGCATAGGTTAGGATAAGCAGGGTTACCTGATTTTTGTACCTGGTAAACAAACTATAAACAAGTGTCTGAAGCTTTGGAATTTCAATTGCAAATCATCACTGATTCTGTGTGGAAACAGCTTTTGCTGTGAAAATAAGCAGAAGAGCCTGGAGAAAATCTGACATAAAATTCATGTGGCCATTTTACCTTCGCAATCCTAAGAAACTCTTTCGTTCATCTCTTGTTTTCAAGAGAGTGCTGTCATGAGTCTAAGCAGAAGGTAACTGCTGTTTGTCCACACGTCTTTCTCTCTCACATGACCTTTGTGACATAGCGTCCATGGGAATATCAAAACCTAGGGACCTGTTGGCAGTAGTAAGGGAAGGGATGCCTGACGAAAGGTGGCATCCAAAATTCTCATTTCTCACGCACTGTTTTTGTTGTGGTTGTTTTGTCTGAAGTGTCCTTGGGAGGGAAGCCAGGTTGAACGTGACTAGAACATTTGGTTTGTCCTGTTCCTAGAACAGTAGCGATTTCACTTATTGGAGATCGCTAGTTCAACTTCCCATTTTAGAGAGAAGACAACTCTCTTTATCATGGAATAAAGCAAATGGTCCTGGATAGATCAGGGCCATAGTCCAGACCTGCTGACCTTTATCCATAGGCCACACTGCCATTGACCTTCTGTATATGACTCTGGCATGTTAGTAGAGCTTCAGGTTCAATGGCTTGTCTGTCAAGAAAACGGCCAGGTTGGATATGCTGAAACTCTATTTCAAGTTCAATTTGGCAAGTCTTGAAGATGTAAACTGAAATAGTACTGTTAAACAAGGCTCAAACTCTCTATCCATCACATTTGAAGGTTTTTTCATTAGGGTTACTACTGAACTTTCTTTATTCAGAAAACCTAATCCTTAATAAAGAACCTGATTAATCAGTGGAATGTGCATTTTACTGCTGTGTAGAGACATGGTTTTATTGTGCCGTCAGGAAAAATGAGATCTAATTGGGGAATGAGTGACTTATAATCCTCTCTGCATCGTTCCTGCTGTCCATTAAGGCACCAAGCCAAAGACTGCTTCCTCTTAGACTTGATGTGATTTTTAAACTGTTCCTGGACTTCTTGTTTCCCTTAGATCCTATATCTGACATGAACCTAATGCATCTAGCACACATTTTGGCTCCCTAACAGTTCTTGAAAATTTTATTATTTTTTTCTTTTTTGAATGCTGTGAAAAGATAAAAAAAAAAAAATGGAGTGAAGGAAGATATTTAGAAGGTATATTTTAGATCATCAATTCACATTGCTAGGCTGGGTCTACCCATGTAGAAGCAATGGAGACATGAATCAGTAATTCAATGTTAAAAATGTAATCCTGCTTCAATTATGTGACTAACTTAGGCAGAGTAAACCTGGCATGTAGACGATGACTCCAATTTTCCTGGTCCTGAGAGTCTGGAAGGTACTGATTCAGCCTCCACTCAAGTACACAGGACATTGCAGCTGGAGCCTTGAAAGGAGAGGAAATTGGTAGGAAAGTAGGTCCGTTTCCAGCTTTGCTCTGTTCTTTGCACTCAGTGGGTCCCGTATCAAAGTGGATGTGTTCCTGAGAAAGGCAGAATTATCAAAATGTCCCTTTCCTCTGGCATGCCTGATCCTCAGATGGCTTCCCTTGTGCTTCATCCAAGTCCAGTCACTCTCACACCAGTGGTTCAGAAAATTAGGCTCATTTCTCTTGGAAGCTATTGTTTCCCACTGCGTTGACATATGCTATGCTATGTTGCCTTTTACATCAAGGTATTTCTAAACAGTTATGCCCTTATTCATACGTTTATCTGTTGGAAAAGTGTAATGGCTGCATCATCTTGATGGAAGACATTGCTGAGAAGGACAAAGCCTTATTTCCAATTTTGAAAGATAAATTTGACCATCTAATTAGCCTTAATAAGTGTGAAAATCTTTGGCTAGGAAAGTAATGTTTTCTTCTGATCTGGAGCAGTTGAGCAGGTTTTCAAATCAAGTAGGAGAGAGGAGAGATTTCCGAGTGTATCCAGAGAAGACGCAGATTTGTTTTACACAATCAAATTGTAAGGACTGCAAGAACAGACATGAGCATCCCCAGAGATTTTTCAGTTACTCGAAGCCAAGTTGAAAACAAGGGCTTCTTAGCGGGACATGCAGTTAAGTATCTTCTAATGTAATAAACAGGCAGGGACATTTTAGCTTTTTCCCAAAGAACAGTAAATAAACATAACTGTACCCAACTCTGTAACCTGAGCTGATTCTCCCAATCTTATGAGTCCCATTGGAAGTGGCAAAGGGAACCCTAAAAAATGTGGGTAATGAGAATTGAATCTGAATGAAATAGCAAGTCTGGGAAAATGCACCCAAGCACCCAAAGAGTTAATGAATTGGAAGGGCCCATGTATCGCCTTCACACAGTTAGAACTGTGTAGTAAAATTATAGTTGAACGGCGGTAAAGCAAAGTTTTATAAGATTTTTGATATCATGCGATTTTTTTCTTTGCAGTATAAAAGTAGCAATAAAAACAATAAAATAACATTTCCCTCCTTCTGTAGAATCACACCAGATTTAATTAAAAAAAAACTACTATCAAATTAAGCTGCAAAACAAAGCAAGTAGAATTGAGAAATATCATCTTAGGAGGTAGAATTTTTAAACTAGTAGTTAATAGTATAAAAGTAAACTGAAAAAATCAGTCAACTAATGATGAAACGTCCTTCCAGAGGTTAGAAGAACTTCACTCCAGTTTTAGCTCAACTGAATCAGGTATTTTGCCATCTTTATAATGTCACTTAATCTTTTTAATCTTTAATCTTTTTTTTAAGTCCGAGTTTCCTTATCTACAAAATGAGGCCATTAGACTCAATAGCTTCCAGCTCTAGTATTTCTCTGATTTTTAAAATGTTAAATCTAACAAATATTGACTCAAATTTGGGGAATCTGATTTTTTTTTTTTTTAAACTTTTTAGGCGGATGGGATAGGAAGATTGGTCTAAGTTATTCAGAAATCTGCCTTAATATTACACATCATTGTAAAAGAATAAACCGAAAAATCATGAAGAGTTAGAAATCACTGGAAGTTATCTAACAAATTAAATTCATATTTGAAATAATTTTGTTGTGTACTGGTGTAAATAAATGGACTACAAGCTGAACAAATACTCCACATTTTACAAATATTAAATGGTAGAAATACTTTTTCAAAAGAACATAAAAAGAACATGTAAAACTACTTGTAAGTGGACAATGTTGTCCTTTTTGCAGTGTTTCGGTTTTACTACAGAACTGAGGATTTATGGTGAAAAGGAATTTCAGTTTCTGTTGTGAAGAGTGTTCCTTCAAAGATACCTTAATTTACAGCAAATTTTACAAAAAGAGATGGAGGAAATAAAAAGTAAGTACTGGATTTTTAAAAGTGTAGCAGAATTGTCCCAATTAACTTCTCTCACACTGAATGACAGCATTTTATGTCACCTCTGATCATCAGCTTTAATATTTGCTTTCAGTACACACTAGAAACATTGATATTAAATTATTTTCTACATGAGGCTTTTTGTTTTCCCTCGTTAGTAAACTGGACTGTAAATACACTAATGTAATAGCTGTTTTGCCAGCCTTCTGTTTCTTCCTTAAACTCAGTGAGTAAAGTTTAACCTTAGATGATTCCTTACACATTTTTATTAAGCATATGAAAAATTTCCTGGCACAGTTTTCTCTACCTCTGATTCTCCCCCCACCCACACACACATTATAGCTGTAGCAATACTAGACTTTCTCAATTCCTGGTGGAGTAACTTATTTGAATGGTAGTTTGTAGAGACCTACACTTTTCCTCTTCATTTTCTCTTAAAAAAAGAACCTTAGATACAGAAGACGTACAAGGCCAGACAATTAAGTTCACAAATTTGCCACTGTGCACTTACATCGGCAGCACTGTACAAACAGCTCAATAAGGTTTCATAACCTTGGTATATCCATGTCTCACAGCTGGGTTCGTGTCAACATGTGGCGGTATCTTGCTGAGTGGCGTTCATTATTATTGTTGCATGTTTTTGTGTGCCGTCGCAAGAATGTCTGAGCTTGAATTAGAGAAACGAACAAACATTACATTTCTTGTTAAACTTGGCAAGAGTGGAAGTGAAATCAGGGACATGTTAGTCCAAGTTTATGGGGATAATGCCATGAAGAAAAGGGCAGCATACAGATAGATTAAACATTTTTCTGAGGGAAGAGAATGCATCACTGATGAAAAGAGGTCAGGGTGGCCAGTAATGAGCAGAGCTGATGAAAACATTGCAAAAATTAATCGAATTGTGTGTCAAAATCATTGGCTGACTGTGAGAAGCATAACAGGCCAAGTAAACATCAATAGAAAAACAGTTAGGAAAATCTTAACAGAGAATCTTGGCATGAGAAAGGTGTGTGCAAAAGTGGTCCCAAAGGAGCTCAGGGATGAACAAAAGTAAAGGAGAGACAAAGTTTGCCAAGACATTTTGAAGAAGCAAGATGATGTTTTGGGCCATGTTATCACTGGTGATGAAACATGGCTGTACCAATATGACCCTGAAACAGAGTGTCAAAGCACACAATGGAAGTCAGCCAATTCTCCACGACCAAAAAAGTTCCATCAGTCCAAATCAAGAGTCAAAACGATGTTGGTAACCTTTTTTTGGTATCAGAGGGATTATTCATTATGAATTTGTACCAACTGGTTAACCAAGTTTACTATTTGGAAGTGCTGAAAAGGCTGCGTGAAAAAGTTAGATGACCTGAACTTTTCGCCAACAATTAATGGCTCTTGCATCATGACAATGCACCAGATCACACGGCACTGTCTGTGAGGGAGTTTTTAGCCAGTAAACAAATAACTATATTGGAACACTTTCTCTACTCACCTGATCTGTCCCCCAATGATTTGTTTCTTTACCCAAAGATAAAGGAAATATTGAAATGAAGACATTTTGATGACATTCAGGACATCAACGGTAATATGATGACAGCTTTGATGGCCATTCCAGAAAGAGTTCCAAAATTTTTGAAGGTGGACTAGGAACTGGCCTTGGTGCAAAGCTTGCCAAGGGGAATACTTCCAAGGTGACTGTAGTGATATTCAGCAATGAAGTATGTAGCACTTTTTCTAGGGTTAGTTCATGAGCTTAATTTTCTGACCTCGTATAATTTCTGTACATCAATAATACTCTATTCTTGCAATTACAGACACAATTTAGTTTCTCTTATTCCCACATGGTCTACTTTGACCCGAATAAAATTTGGTTAAGGTGCTGGAGGCTTATTCCACATCTTTCTCCAGAGTCTATTCTTATTCCATAGGATTTACAACTACAAAGAATTTGCTGAAGTGGAACAAATAATGAAACAGCACATTTAGTGAGCTCTGGAGAGGGAAGTGATGCTGACTGGCAGTTTGGATTGAGGGGAAATGATGAGGATTCATTTTCCAGGGTAGGGTGTGGTTGCTCCACTCTGCTGCTGGTTGTATTCTGAAAGACACCCTTCTAGGTGGTGGTTTCTTCAGGGAGGTATGTTAACTGAGCAAAATTGTTCTCTGTTGTGGTTGTGGGAGAACAACTGGGTAAGGTCACTGTGTTTAAAGAGCACATTTGTTTGGTCTAAACACCAGTGTCTGTCCATAACTACACCCACAGTTTAGATCAGTAATTCATTTAATTTCTGATTTAAACTCATGCTTTGATTCTTACAGAAAACTATGCCTGGGGAGAAGAAAGTTACCAGAGCATCTACCATTTCCAAAACCCTTTGGGCAGCAGAGGACTTCTACTTGTTTAGCACTTAACTGTAGAGAAACCACAAAGCTTGAAAATACTAATCTTTTCATTAAAATGCCAGAAAACTCAAACCAAGAGTTTTCAATAGTGGTTTTTATATATACTATTAAAAACTCTATAATAAGCAACTTTTGGAATCAGGATGAAAGCTAATTATAGAATTTCTTTGCCATAGCTGTTTCTATTTACATCTGCAAAACCACAAAAGCAAATAATGTAGACTTTCCTAACACATCAGCATCTTCTCGTCCTTCTCTTAAGTTTCTGACTTCTTTGAAGCTGCTCTCAAATCTTTCCTTTGAAAACACATTGTGGTTGAATATTTCCAGTTCAAGGACAATTCCAGTTTACTGTCTTTAGGCTAAGTGAAGCAGATTTTCCTTCAAATCTCAAGACACAGTCGAAGTGGACAAAAGATCAAAATTGTTGTATGCAGGTGGCATGCCATCCATTGTGTTTTGTATGTGCTTAATCCTTTTGTGAATGTGTGCTTCCTCGGTAGCAGCAAAACACAGAAGAAACAAAATAAAAAAAAACATGACATTTCTGCTATGTAGTGATCTTTTCTATGACCAAAATGCAACTGTAACATTTGGGTTCATTTTTAAGAAAAAGAAAAAAAAAAATTGAAAGTGTAAGTTAACTGTCCAGAGAAAAATTTCAAGATATTGCAAAGTGTAAATGGACTGGATGTTTCGGTTTCAGTCTTACTCAGAAGGCTTTGTAGCCAATTTACACAGTGGCAATTAACTCAGATGGCCTGGAGAGTCAACTGATTATGAAAGTCATTCTCTGTAGTGCCTGGCCTCACAGACACACCCAATTGACCCCACATTAATCAGTACCCACCTACACCACAGTTCCCAGTCTTGGCTGCACTTTAGAATCACCTAGGGAGCTTTCAACAATCCCTGTGTCAGATAATTAAATCAGACGAATTAAATTACCATCTCTGGGGGTGTGGCCCAGTCATCAGTGGCTTTTTAAAGTTTCCCAGGTGATTACAATGGACAGCCAGAGTTGTGAAACCACAATTCTCTCTCTACAGCGCAGCCACGAGATTCTGATTACTTTGGCTTGTCTCTTTTTCATTTTACCCAGAATGGGATAATAGGCTGCCTAGGACTCCCAGAATTTTTTTCATTTAAAAAAATAATCCCTGAATTAGACAAAGAGACAAGAGAAAAATGAGCAAAGGAAATTGAGCAAAAGAAAAAAATATATGTCTATCAAAGATTTGTAATCTCATAAATTCAATCTCATAAGAAGTCGAAGTGTATTTTTTCTAAAAGGGAAATCTTTAGCTACCTATTATATTATAACAATGATTATAAAGAACTTAATTCCCAATGTTTTGGGGACTGTAGGAAGAAAAAATATGTTTATATATATATCTGGGGTGTTAAAATTGGCAAAATTTAGAATAACAAAAACTACTACTGCTAAAGAAAATGCAATGAGTGATAACAATGATCCAGGAATTGTTCTAAATATTCCATTTGATACCCCTGACAGTCAAGTGAGATTAATATTGTGGTTATCCCCATTTTCAGCAAGGCACCGAGGCTGAGTCGCAGATTGAATCACACATCTAATTAGGTGGCACAGAGAGGCACATACCAGTAGTTTATACCTAGAGCCTGTATTCTTACTCAGAGAAAAGTAGGGAAATTTGAGACTCTCTGTCCATAGTGTTAAGCAGGACCCAGTATACCAAAATTCCTCTTTCTGGAAGATGTCTTAAAAAATAACCAGATATATGTACAAGCATGTCCACTAGAAATATAATAAAATATTGGAAAAAATTGAGAAACGAGATGAAAGACCACTAATAAAGGACTGGTTAAATTAACCATATTATAGCCATGAATGGGACCATTAGAAATGCATTAAAAGAGGGGTTCTTATGGTTTCCATTAGAAACCATGCTGTAAAGGGGTTCTTGCCAATATTTTTCGCACCATGACACATGAAGAAAAGTATTTTTATCATATAGTAGGGTGAACAGCCAAGTTGGCTTGAGGTGACTGCTTCTGGACAATGGTGAGACATGTCCATCTAGCCAATGCAAGAGGTGAAGAGATCACTATCTCGGCATGCCTACAGCTCATCATCAAAGACCAGTTAGAAAGTTCTCCTCCATAGGAAATAATTTTCCATAGGAAAATGTTCACAAGATTTTGCTAAAGAAGAAAACAAAACCATAAGAAATTGTAATATCTCCTGGCTAATAACCCCATCAATATATATTGGTACAGATAGCCATACGGCCATACCAGTTGTTAAACTATTAAAGTACCTTTGCATCATTGGTAAATAGCCACTGCAGCGAGAACACCACCATTAGAACACACAAAGCGTTTCCTTTAAGCCCGCTAACCCTGGGTCTCCTCTTTACCTACCTACAAAGTAAAGCCTGGGACAGGGGTTTGGAAAGTGGGCTTCAAGATCCTTCTCCACCATCCGTCAGCAATTTGTTCTGATTGGCTGGTGCCTGAGCTGTGCGGGCGGTTTAGAATGTCAATCCTCTCTAAAAAACAATCTCGGTAGAGTATAACACATGTCACAAGTGTTAATGTCTCTGCATTTTTCTGAATTTTCTACTCATCTGCTTTGATCAAGTATAGGTTTGTAAACAGGAAAAATAAAGACCAACAATAATACTTTTAGAAATAATTTTGTGATTATGGTTGTGTCTGAGGCCTTAAATCCTGATATTTATTTACAAAGGGGTCTTTGGCCTCCTGAGCAACAGCAAGTTCCTAAACTGACTGAATGCAAGTTCCCACTGACTGGGACGAAGAGGATAATGGATATCACCATGAAAACTTAAAGATAAGAGAGTCCTTTCCCCATTTTCTAGATACTACAAGAAATTCTCATATTCTTGTACAACCCAGAGGAGAGGAGCCCCCAGTAATAATTGAGATGGAGTTTCAAAAACAAAATATTTTGATTCAAAAACAATAAAGGACTACAGTCTATCTCCTAATGCTGGGCTTGGGGACCAAAGTTTCATATAAGGGCATCGCTAGGGAGAGCTCCTTCCACACATTCGGGTCCAAGGGCTCTTCCAACCTCTGATGGGGTTGGTGCTGCTGTGAACTGGGACCACCACGACTTACACCACAGGCCACTGCTGCCTGAAGGATGAAGTTCATGTCTCAGCATGGCCCCCAGTCTGCAATGACCCCCTCTGCCTGGCATAACGAAATATCACCTTCTCCTTTGTGTCTTCCAATTTTCTTGTTACAACTTCAATATGACCACAAAGTGGGCTCTTTAGTACCATTATCAGCCCTCAACTCTAAATTCACAAAGAAATGTCTAGCTTTTCCTGATCTTTTAAAAAACATGTACAAACAAATATACTACTGACTCTCTTTCCTGCAGCATAGCAGCAGTGCCTTAGGCAGAATTCTGAGAGAGTCGGACTGTGTTTATTCTGTCTTTGATACTGCTTTCAGGGACACTCTTCCTCTCATTGCTCCGTCCCTCAGGGATCTTGATGCTGCCCCAGGCTACCTTTCCTGGCAGCACCCACCCCCAGATTTTCTGTGATCTTCACTTCTTAGGACAATTTACTTTGCTGAGTTTAATTCCTTTAGGGCTTTATCCTAGGACAGGAGAGATACTGAGAAGAAAAATGGGAAAATCAAGAGTCTTGGGTGGCTGGATGGCACAGTTGGTTAGGACGTGAGCTCTGAACAACAGGGTTGCTGGTTCGATTGCCACATGGGCCAGTGAGCTACACCCTCCACAACTAGAGTGAAGACAACGAGCAGCCACTGAGCTGCCAGTGGGGCAGTCAGACGGCTCAATGGTTAGAGCGCGAGCTCTTAACAACAAGGTTGCCAGTTCAATTCCCACATGGGATGGTGGGCTGTGCCCTCTGCAACTAAGATTGAAAACGGCAACTGGACTTAGAGCCAAGCTGCGTCCTCCACAACTAGATTTGAAGGACAACGACTTGGAGCTGATGG
This sequence comes from Rhinolophus sinicus, assembly GCF_036562045.2. Classification (NCBI taxonomy): domain Eukaryota; kingdom Metazoa; phylum Chordata; class Mammalia; order Chiroptera; family Rhinolophidae; genus Rhinolophus; species Rhinolophus sinicus. Next base: position 74,683,171 of record NC_133754.1, on the reverse strand, counting down.
TCTCTGGAAAAACACAGTGTTCCCCAATATTCCCCAATTAAAAAAAGGAGAGTCCTAAGGTTCCAAAAGGTAGAAACACACACCCAAATATCTCATTGGCTCTTAGAATCCAAGGAATAAGTTTATTAAAAATTAGAAGAGCAGGGAGAAAATCAGGCCTGAGAACAACTGGGACATCTCCCCATCTCTTGCCTCTGCTTTAGTCTGTTTTTTCAGGAAAGCAGCCTTTTCCTGATGGCAGAGACATGGCCTTATAGACACTAACAGCTCCCAAGGTGTACTGTTATAGCTACCCAAACTAAAGGGGGACTAAAGGGGGATTGGATATCTTAGTTCCAGTAAAACACACACACACACACACACACACACACACACACACAACCAAAAACAAAACAAAAAGCTAATGAATTGTAATCAGTAGGAAAAAGAATTGTGATTGTCCAGTTTGTATCACATCCTTTGGAATGAAGGGGTCCTATAAGAACATGGAATCTCCCAAAATAGCCAGGTAGATACATGGAAGTGTTTTGTAGGAGAAGGAAGAAGAGTTACTAGCAGATAATAGCATAATTATCTGTATGGAAACATGGGAACATTCTGGGGTGTCTACTAAGCAGGATGTTGAAACAGATGTTTGCACATGCTATTTAAAAGATCAGGAAAAGCTAGACATTTCTTTGTGAATTTAGAGTTGAGGGCTGATAATGGTACTAAAGAGCCCACTTTGTGGTCATATTGAAGTTGTAACAAGAAGATTGGAAGACCAAAGGAGATGGTGATATTTCGTTATGCCAGGCAGAGGGGGTCATTGCAGATTGGGGGCCATGCTGAGACCTGAACTTCATCCTTCAGGCAGCAGTGGCCTGTGGCGTAAGTCATGGTGGTCCCGGTTCACAGCAGCACCAACCCCATCAGAGGTTGGAAGAGCCCTTGGACCCGAATGTGTGGAAGGAGCTCTCCCTAGCGATGCGCTTGTATGAAACTTTGGTCCCCAAGACTGTAGTCCTTTATTGTTTTTGAATCAAAATATTTTGTTTTTGAAACTCCATCTCAATTATTACTGGGGGCCCCTCTCCTCTGGGTTGTACAAGAATATGAGAATTTCTTGTAGTATCTAGAAAATGGGGACAGGACTCTCTTATCTTTAAGTTTTCATGGTGATATCCATTATCCTCTTCGTCCCAGTCAGTGGGACCATGCTGGCAGCCAGGTTAGGGACTTTCTTGGGGTTGGGGGACACAGTCCATAGAGTTCATCCTCCTTTAGGGTACACACAGCCATTCCCTTTGAAGCCTTTTCACCTCTCTGGGGGCCTTCCCTTGGGTGAGGCAGAGGTCACTGCTATTTGGGGAATCCATCAGTTTGTATGTCTTTTCACAAGAGAATCTTTTCTTTCTTCTTAACTGCTCAGACTACTCCCCACCCCCACCCCACTAGTTTGCCCTAGCAAAGCACTCTAACGGAACTCAGGCTTTTGGAACCCCAAATCCAGGAAAGGAGTGTCTTTAACCACCTTCCGCTTTCCATGTGTAATCCAGTCCTTCTCTATGAAAAGAGAACAATGAAGCCCACCTGGTCCTGGGTGGGGTGGGGGTGGGGAAATATGAAAAGAGAGCAAAAGTAAATTTCCATTTCAATAAATATACTTTCACATTCTTTCAGCAGTGAGCTGTTTTTGAAAAACACTGGGGAGAAAAATTTCTGCCCCATTACTGTTGCCTTTATATCTCTATTCCATAAAGCCCAGTTTCCTCCCTGCTCTGGTGAGATTGTCAGACTTTGCCTGAAGCTGAATCTCATGTTAATTTGGTGTGATACTGACATTGCTCTTTCTTTTTTAATTCAAATATTTGTTATTGTGAAAAAACAATCATATATAGAATCTATGCAATAATGAAATAGAGATTAAAATATTACCCAATTAGGTAGTTTGGTATTAGGTAATTTTTAAAAAATCTCCAAGATAATTTGTTTACTAAATCTTATGCTTTGAGTGCCTGCTTTCTAGTGAACATGTGTCTTCATAATGATTCAATCTCTCCTGTTTGTTTCAGACAGGCAGAATTATGCAAAAGGTCCTATAGTATTTAGATGACTAGAGGAGGCGTGGGAGTCAGATGTATTCCAGTAATTTAACTTAAAACCTGCCTCAGGGGAAAGACTGGAAGAGTAAAACAGAAGCAACCGAAATACTCTAGCTGAGTATCCAATGTGCATGCCTGAATAAACCATGTGTGCATGTACAGGGAATGTGTATCATACACAAACATACATATGTTCATAGCACTATCTGTGGGCCATCATTCCATAACAGTACTCATTTTGGACCTTCTGTAGAATCGTAAGTACACATACTTTATCAATATTTACCATTGAATGAGTGTATTGAATGAGTGGCGTCCAAGAATATATTTGAACAAGGAAATTGTTATCACAATACCTCACTGATTTGGAAGTTGTTTTTCAGACAGCTGAACTATCTGGAACACAGCTGAGAATTGAGAAGAAAACAAAACACATGTCTCAGAACACTTCAACACTGAGCACTTTATTTACAAAAGCATCATTTTAGTTTGTTTACCCTTATGTTACTTACAATTCAAGTCAGCCAGGTTTTTGGGTTTTTTTTTGATGAAAAGCGTTGAATCTGGGAGTGAGAAGGACTTGGGGTTGGATTAAAGTAAAAGAACCCTTCTGAGTCTCTTTTTCTTAATCTTTAAAGCAGAAACAATGACATTCAACTATAAAGTTATATTACGAGAATTAAAGAAGCTATAGTATGAAAAGACTCTAATAGAATTTAACAGATAGGAGGTATTCTATAACAGTGATTTCCTTTTTCTTCTTTTTCCCAGCCCATGGCAGATTAGAAGCAGAAGAGTAGGGGGTTTCAAAGATGGACAGACCAACAATAGCAAGAAATAAGAGATCCAGCCTGACCATTAGAGATATCAAATTAAAAAAGTAACCATGGTTCTTACTCCCTTCTTAGGCCATCACTAGGTCACAGTAACTAAGAAAAGCTGAAATTATACTCAGTCTATCTCCCAGAAGTTGGTGAGACATGCTAGACATGGTAGAACTACTTCTACAAGTAAAACTTTACTCAGGATAGAGAAAAACTTAGGTGTTCACATTAGAAGAATAAATATGTTTGAAAGTCTCACGTTAAACTTCCACAGAGCAGACAGAGGTCAGCAAACTCAGTAAAGTGTCAGACAGTACATATTTTCAGCTTTCTGAGCCACATGAGGTGGTGGTCACATATTCTTCTCTTGTGTGTGTATGTTTGTTTTGCCACACTTTAAAAATGTAAACAACATTCTTAGCTCATATACTGTATAAAATTAAGCCACAGACAAGATTTGACCCACAAGACATAGTTTGCTGACATTGAACAATGATAGACTGTGTAAGATTGCAGTCAAGTGCCTTTTAAAATGCATTCCATAAATGAATGGATAAGGTGTATATGTCTGTGTTTAAGTTATCCTACTAGAAACAAAACTATACTCACTGGTATTTTTAATAAATGCATTCATTGGGGTTTGCTCATGTAAATTTGCCTCTACGTATGAACTGGAATTTTAACCTGATAAAACAGTAAATGTTGAAACTAAGACTTATATGCACATCTAGGAGAAAAGTAAAACTATATCACAGAGTAAGAATTAATACTTACTGTGAAGTTACCATGCATCAGGTACTGTGTACGTACTTGCTATGGATTAAATTGTTCTCCCTACTCCTGATCACCAAATTCATATGTTGAAGCCCTAACCCCCCCAATGTGACTGTATTTGGAGATGGGGACTTTAAGGAAGTAATTAAGGTTAAGTGAGGTTGAGAGGGTGGAGCCTCGATTCAATAGGATGGTGTCCTTCTAAGAAGGAAGGCCCCTTCTAAGAGGAAGTCCCACCAGGAGTGTGTCTGCACAGGGAAATGGTGACAGGAGATCACAGCCAGACGGTTGCTGTCTGCAAGCCAGGAAGGAAGGCCTCATCAGAAACTAACTAGGCCAGCACATCGATCTTGGACTTCCAGCTTTCATCACTGTGAGAAAATAGATGTCTATTGTTTAAGCCACATAGTCAGTGGTATTCTGTTACGGCAGCCTGAGCAGACTAATACAGTACTATTTAAGTTAAATACTAAAATGTCCTCATAAGGAAGGTGGTATTATTATCCTTAGAGGGAAAAACTATTGGCAGAGAAACGTTAAGTAACATATCAAATTTTGTCTAGTTAGTAAGTGGCAGAGTGGGGATTTGAACCCAGGCAACCTCACACAGGGTTAACCTATGGTACAGTGTCTTTCAACCGAGGTGAGCAGGTTACATTGTTGTTCTTCCCTACTTTATATTAAAGATGGCTTCCCACTTAAGTAAACAAATCCATAGGAAGGGCTAACGAATGTAAAATAATAATACTTAAAGGGCTTTAGTACATGACCACCTGAGGACTTTTCTAAATCTCAGTCATACAAATTTCACTGCTTCCAAAAGGAGCGAAACAAAGCAGAGATCAAATGGCATATTGCTTGGCAGGGTGGTTGTTGGAATCTGCCCAAGGGAAGAAATATGAACCAGATTTTATTTCTCTCCTTATGCCTTATATAATATATATGCATTTATAATGTATACCATGGCAACTTTTGTATAGACATTTTTATATAAGCTATTTCTTTTGTGCAAAATATGATGTCTACGAAAGGAAAGATTAATTTTCCAAAATAAACTAGTCACCAGAATTTTATAGAAGTGAAGGGAATAAAGCAGACAAGCCCATGTGAGCCAACCTTTATTTTGGCAGTCCTTTCTTACTCTCTTTTCGCTCCTCTGTTGCTCCTGACCTCTGAATGCAGAATCCAGCTTTGGCTAATGCTCCGTAGTGTTACATTAGAGAAATGCGCAGGCTCAGACTTCCAGATTAATCCTGTACTGAATTAAATTCTAACTGATTACACGGTTGAAAATTATTGCAGTAACGGGAAAACCATTGCTAACACAGGCAGAGAATTACCATTAAAGGTTCCCCACGTTGTCAACTCTTGTGCTTATTTGGTCTGCAGTTTTATAGTAAAACATGTAACCTATGTGGTCTTGAATGGGCTCATCTGAATACTCTAAATGAAAAGTGCCAAACCAGAATGCTTCAGGAGGCCATGAAAAGACCCACATAACACACCGGCCCTCTTTGGACCATTGTTAGATAAAATGACATTCATTTCATTGAGTCCTCAAGAGCCTGTAATTTTAGTGATGTATAAATAACTTTCTAAAATGTCTAAGCAGACATTTTTTATTCCTTTCCTGTAAAACATACATTGAATACCTATTATAAATATTTGGTTGGATTATTGTGGAAACAGAGCCTGAAACTGAAAATATATTAAACTTTATTATTTATTAGAAAGGGAGAATTTTTTGATAAATATTTGTAAGCCTTACTGACTAACCCAGTGTAAAGGTAATTAATGTTATCATTTTTTTCCCTCCCACTGTTACCTTATGAGGTTGATACTACATAATGTTAAATCTATAACTGGTATACTTTGATGCTGGAAAAAGTAGAGCTGTATGATTGCTGTATATGTGTAAAGAGGCAAGAGTAGCTTGTGTTATTGATAGTGTTAAAAATGGGAGCCAGGACTTTTTCATTCAACCACTGATATTTTAAAAAGCACCCCAACTGTGTCAAGCACTCATTGTTCTAGCTACTTAGGATATGTCAGTTAATGATACAAAGATCTCCCTTGGGGAGCTTATATTCTACAAGTGTGAAATAAAAAATAAGCCATGAGCATGCCACATTAGTAAATCACATGGTATGAAAAGTTTTGGAGGAAGATTCTAGATGATTGAAAATGCCCCATGGTAGGACTTGATTATTTGGGGAATCAAATAACGTGGCTGGAGGGCTGTTAGCAGGGGTGAGTGGCAGGACAGGTAGTAGAAGATGAGATTGAAGAGGTGGCAGGATAGATCAGGTGGCACACTGTAGGATGAGATATGACATGGAGTTTTATTTGATTTGATTTACATGCAAAGGGAGGAAGTTATTGGCGAATGCTCAGTGAAATGTGATATAACATAACTTGCATTTTAACCAGATCACTTGGGCTCCTTTGTGAGGAAGGCCTTAAAGGGGTAATGCAGTAAAAAGAAGAGCCCTCAGGGGGCTTTGCTGAGGTTTAGGTGTGAGCCAATGGTGCTTGGACTGGAGTGGTGGGGATGGTGAGAGGTGGTAATTTTGGAATATAATTTGGAGAGAGACCAACAGGGTTTTCTAATGTGAGGAGTAAGAGGAAGAAAGAAGTTTAACTCCCAAACTATACCATGATAACGTTGGGGCTGGGATCTTTTTATCTGTATCAGGTAAACCAGCCATTTGGAACTAGTCAGAGTAGCGGGGTTTAGGCACTATTTAGGAAGACATTCCCAGTGGTCCTTTGGAGGCAGATTGGCCAAGTCATAAAATCTAGATAATGGTTTACAACCAGCATTCAAAAAGAAAAGAAAATAATAGAAAAGAAATAGAATGTAAAGTCTCAGAGAATACCACACGTATTAAGGAAAATACACATATAAATGTGTGTATTTAAATATCTATTTATCTATATACACACACATACATATAGAAGGAAACAATGCATATGTATAGGTCAGGGTTAAAAATTATTCTTACTATGAATTTAAGTCAAAAACATTTGAAAGCCCTGACCCACTATTCATCCCAGAATACAGCACATTATAGGTGATCCAATGATTTTGTTGAATTAAAATGAAAATAAAAGGAAAAATATGAATTTATATGTAATAAAAATCATCTTCCCTTTGACCTAGGGAAGAGACAGGGAGAGAAGAAATGTAATAATCCTTCCAACACATTAATTATAACCACAAACCCAGGAAACTATATATACACAGAAACTTTTAGGTAGCACTTTACTATTATGTAATTTTCAGGGACAACTGTGTCATTTTGAATCCATAAAGAAACAGACTGAAAGGTCTGGGTGGCATTCAGTTTTGTCTTATTTGAGGATGATAAAGTTTTGAATGCTTGAGCAAGATATTGAATTGGTTGATACGAGCCAGGAGGCTTAAAAGTCCATATTCTTTCAACACTGATACTATCCTAAGAGTATATTAACTTGAACACATTTACACCTTTGGAGCATGAAAAATTGTTGTGTTTGGGCTAGTGGAGGGAGTGACACAAACTAAATTGAAAAGGTCGGTTGGAATTTATGGAACTATAGACATGTTAGTCTTAGTATCATTGATGTTGGGAGGTCACTCAAGGGTTGTTTGAACAGGGGAATAACATGAAGAGATCTGCTTTAGAACAATCCCTCTATCGAAATAACAGATTAAACATTTCCATCCATGCTTTTCTTTTCTAAAGTTTCTTCTGACTGACCTACTGTTTCCTGGATGAATAGAAGTAGCCCTTGTCTACCAGATGAGAGTTTAGATGGCTATACCGGAAAAACAAAGAGAAAAAAAGCTGGCATTTCTTTTTTCTTCCAAAATAGGTTTTTGAGGCTCACCTCCCTGCCCCATCAATACTGTTGAAAGTCAAAACAATTTCCTTTGCAAAAGGTGTTTTGTTGAAAGAAGATAAGATTCTTGAGACTCAACAGCAGAACCCGAATGAAGCAAAGGATAAAGTTTATTCTAAAACATTAGATTGGAAAAAGCAGGAGCACACAGTAACAGTCACTTTGGCTGAGATGAAGGATCATAGGAGAGGAGACTTGGATGATTGTTATTTTGGAGGCAGGCAGGGCCAGAAAGGGTGTTTGAATGCAGGAATGAGGTGGTTGTAAGGGTGGTCGTAGGGGGTGCCTGATCACGGGAGTGGGGTGGTTGTAGTGGTAGGGATGAGAAAGTTGGGTGGGGGATTGGCCACATACAGACTAATGGTGTAGAGAATTAAATACAGCTGGTTTCCACCTCTGAGATGTCAAGACAGGGCCTCAGAACATCAACCCCAGGTTGACTGAGCACTGCAATCCCCCCATGTTGAGCAGCACTGTTGTCTGTTCTCATTGCTGTTTGGAAGGTCATCCACTGGCGTGATAATCACCTGGACCTATCTATCTGTAGATCAGCAGAGTGAAAATTGGCCATCTGGACTACACTATCTGGACTTATTCTTTCAGTGGATTATAATACTCATACAGTATTTTGATATAGAGTATGGAATCCTTGAGGGATTAGTGGTGATGTGAAAGGAAACAACCTCCCCCACCCCAGAACCTGAATTATGGGTGAGTCAGGACAATGGATGAAACTCATCACCTCCACCCCTCCACAACAACTGTGCTCTCTGGCTACGAGGTAGAAGAGGAGGCAGACTGCACAAGGGGGAGAATAATGGGGAGTCTGGTTAACAGGTAACGAAGGTCTGAATCAAGGCACAGGAACACTGGAGAGGCCACATTTTCAGAAAAATATGTTTCAGGTGTGTAGTATACCAAATTCATAAATTTTATCTTGAAGATTTTAAAACCTAGGCTGCTTTCCTCTGCTATCTATATAATGTGAAATAGCTTTTTCACTGGCATGAGAATTAAAAAAAAAAAAAATTAGTCCAAGCAAAATATAATTAGAAAGATAAACATACTTTCTTCTTAGGCATATGATATATGCAAAGCCCTAACAGACAATGTTTTGCACTCTTTGCTATTCAGTATTATCTGTGTCACAGCTACCCATTCCCACCCCTCCCTGAGGCCCATTAGAGCAGATAATTATGAGTTCACTAGATACAGGGAAGAGTCAAATTAAGCAGTGATGTAATCAGCGGGAGCCACGCTAATTCTTTCCTTCCCAGTCAGCAGTTGATTCTCTCATAGGTTCTTTATTAGGTTGGTGGTTGGACAAGTTTTAGAAATGCAGTCACAATTAATTGCTGTGAACCTAGGCAACTATTCAGCCTAAGAAAAGATTGCCAGTGTCCCCCCCCCCCCTCCTCTTCTTCCTTCCCTCTTCTTCTTCCTTCCTATATCTTTCCATCTTGGGAGTCTGGCATTATGTTGGGATGCTTGGCATTCTGATTCAGGGTTGAATTTCTGAGATGTTTCAAATGGCCCACTGCTGGCATGAATGGGACATCTCATATTGTATGGAAGATCTGTAAGGTCTCACTACAGGGCATCAATATAATAATTCTGATCACTTGACAGTATTTTGGTTCCATTCACAATAGTTGCTTTATGTAAAACATTGTTTTGTCTCCATCAGTGTAAGTATGCAGAAAGTTCTCTTAGATATTTTCTTTTTTAGTGTAAAAGTTGGAGAATGCATGAGGAAACTTCCTATATGTATATCTGAATTTTCATGTTATTTCCTTTTTTAAAAAATAATTTTAAGTCCATTTAAGCCAATATAAATTACACATTCCCCAAGCACATTTATATGCGAAAGCATTCTGTAGTCCATAAACAAAAATTATATGACTGAGTCACTGTCAACAAGGCCTACATTAAAAATTATTTTCTAGGATTGAGAATGAATGCATGTTGGCCCCACCCTATTCCCTGCCAGGTCCTGCTAGCTGCAAAGCTTCATTTGTAAATCTGTTGGTTGAGAAAATGGGGATGTTACTAGAGACTTGAGAATAGAGAAGAACTTCACTTATGTTAGCGTAATGTTTTGTCATAATTTTTTGTCCAGTTGAACCTAAGAGCTTCATCAACAGTGTACAATATATATGGTTATTATTCACTTAATAAAAAGTATACCAAAGCACTTGAAACAACCTGAATGCCCAATAATAAAGATAACTGGTTAAATAAATTTTCAACTTAACTGAATATTATATGATTATTAAATAAAAATGATGAAACTATACAGAGACAGAAAAATGCTATAATGTTAGAAAAGGAAGCAGAATAAAAATTGTATCATTCTGTGATTACAAGTATGAAAAACATTATGGAAACTTATGTTCATAGAAAAACTTATTCATTAAAATGGCAGAGTGATTATTAAATTTTTCTTTAAAATGTTTCCCTTTGTGTGTCTCCTCATATAATGCACTGAGAAGGATACAACATCCCCTATGTTAGTATCCATACTAACATGTTAGTATCCATGTTAGTATGTTAGTATCCATACTAACATGTTAGTACATGTTAGTATCCATGCCAAAAATGCATAAACTGATTCTAGTCACGAGAAAACATCAGACACACCCAAAGAAGGGCCAGTCTACAAAATAACTGGCCTACTTGTATATTGTTCAAAAATATCAAAGCCGTGAAAGACAAAGAATGATGCCTCATTGTTGATTAAAGAGACAGAAGGGACATTAAAAACTAAAAGCATGTGTGATTTTGGACCAGACAAAAAATTGGTGCACATCTGATAACTTCAGAGAAAACACATTTCTTAACAAAAATGATTGAACTTTTAGTTAATGCCAACTTATAACAGAACACTCTTGTAGAATATAATTCAATAAATGATCAGATACATTATATTATAGTGAAAATTCAGTACCTAAATACAATGTGTAAGTGTTGGTGATATAAAAGTAAGCTTTAAATTTCTATAATAATTTTATTGATTATTTGAATATAAAGTTTTAAATTTTATTTAAAGTTTTTATTGTATTTTTTTCATTTGCCTGATATTTTACAAGCAAAATTTTTTGAAATGAGTTACGTTGCTCTATGTTGCTTTATATTTGTCAGTATTTATATTTGTATTTGTCAATAGTCCAGTAAAAGATAGAATGTTAATAGTCTAACAATGACAAATACTGGGTCAGACTACTGCTTCTTTTCTTGGCTTAGTGATACTAAATTTGTAATGTATAAAATTTACAATGGCAACAAGGGATATTCTTCTTTCTTAATAAAACAAAGAGAATTTATTGTTTCAGATTACTTGATGAGAAAAATCCATTTGCAGTTGAGCTAAAAACAAAAGAAAGCGACAACAACAATAGGGAAAACAAAGGAAAAGCATTCCGTCATTATTACAATGTTACACGGAGGCAAAAGAGAATAAGACTCATTACACTAACTCTCTTTCTAGATTGGAATTTTCTGTATAAATTAGGCTTGGGAATCAGTTCTGTAGTTTTTTATTTTGTCTTATAGTCAATAAATAAGGCATTTTCATTTTGTATATGACAACTGAATCTATTTTACTTACCCTAACAGCAAATCTAATGAGTTAGAATTAGGGTTTAATAAAGATGTCACTTTGCTCTTGTGGATGTATTTTCAGTTCAACTTTAACAAAGAAAAATCCCACACTAGTACCTTACTTAAAAGATTGTTTAATGTTTAGTTTTGCTCCTTTGATTAGCTGTAATTGCAGAAAAGTCTTCATGGCCCAGAATGACAACTGTTACAGCTGTAATTGCTTCTCCCGCTGTAATGACAGGTTTAATTTAAAACTGTACCCTCTTCTCACTCAGATAATTTTGAGATAAACAACTCAGAATTGCTGTTTGGAGTTAAGAGTTGGCCATGGTATAAAGTAAAGATAATTTGGTCTCCATAGGAATTCAGATTCTGATTTGGGCCCTGCTGTGTTCTAATCAGCAAAATGGATGAACTATTAATATATACACCATAAGTCTATTGACTAGGAAATCTTGGATTTCTCCTAGAGTCAGAACAAAATATTTTAACTGGTAATCAAGTTTGCCTTGTCATTGCTCATACTTGATCATTAGAAAATCATGTCTATTCATATCTATATTTTTTGGAAAAAAAATCTTTGATTCCATGTATATGCCTGTCACTTGCCTGCTAAATGCAAATGGACCTCATAGAGTTATGTCACATTGACTTTTTTCAACATTTGGTATAAAGTACACACTTTTCTGGAGTCCTTCTCTTCAGGGACATTTTTTTACACCTAAATTTGCATTCATTTAAAGTGGCATGAAGAAATTTATTACTACTAACATTGACACATCGTTCTGTATTGTAAAACATGAAAATTATTATAAGGTTTCTTGCTTGGAAATATTTGACTATTTTACTCAACAACTATTTATTAAGAAGCTTTTGTGTCAGGCACTGTGTCACATACTAGAAGATAGCAAATGTGGAAATAAGAGTAAGGGAAAGATTGCAAAGGAAACATGAATAACTTTATATTCAAGGTTTATATTGATTTACCTCATCAATAGAGTTATAGATACGATAAATCTGAACTATAACCATCAGGAAACAACAGATAGATACATATATTTATTGGTTTTATTAGTTAACACTTGAAAATAAGGTAGTGAAGATTTTCCTTCTCTCTTGGTTCATAGAGACCACTCGATGAGATGGTTTGAAAGTAACAGAAGCTACCAAGTATTCCCTCTGCACTGTGAGTATTCTTACAAGAAAGTCTAGTTCACAGACTTACGTCTGTATATTTTTCCAGAGGACTAGAATGATTTTGTTAGAGATTTTAAAAAACAGGAAATTGTGGGTGAATGTGTCTAGAAATAGAACTCATACTAGAAATTGAAGTTTTTGCATTAAGATCTTAGAAGAGACTGTTACTGACAAAACAGAAAAATCTTTGCTCTTGCAGATTTCACATTTGAGGTTTAACATTACAATCTGTCTGTCATGAGACAGGGAGTGGTTTTGCAAATTGTTAGATATTCAACACTGCAATGGAAAAATAAAATAAAACTTTTGCAAAGTGAAAGGGTAAATATTGTAAACGATGCAATACTTCAAGGCCAATAAAAGTGATACGAAAAAACTGTTTAGATCACAACAAACTCAATGACAAATGAAAGTCAATTAGCTAGATCAGCTACTAACTGAAGAAAAGGAAAGGGAACAAAGTTGATGAATGACAGGTAAGTAAAATAGAATGACTTAACCATAAAAGAATTAAGAAAGGTCATGGGAAAAATTGATGAAACGTAAGAATTCTTATAAGGCATGATAAATGATTTAATTTTGCTTTTAACTCAAACTTGAAGTAGTAAGTCCTATACCTCTATAATATAATGAGAATAAATAAAAGTCCAATCCATCAACTAACATTTAATTAATTTTATTGTTAGAACTAATATAATTATAACTCTATTTTTATTAAAACTTATTTTATAATTTATAATTTATTGGATTTATGAAGAAAGTCTAAGGAATGCCTTTTTCGACCCCATCCCCCAATGTTTACTGTAGTTATCAGTCTCTTTTATACAGATTTATTTTAAGTGGCTTTTATCCAAGATCATTCAGATTGTTGGCATAATTCATTTTCTTGAGGCTGTGTGACTGATTGACACTCCTTTCACTGGCTGTCAGGTGGAGGCTGCCAGCAGCTCCTAGATGCTGTCTACAGTTCCTTGCCATGAGGGCTTCTCAACATAACCACTTACTTCATTAAGCCCACAAGGTAGAACTCTATCTAGTGCACTCTGTAAAAATAGAGACTTTCATAATATAACATAATCATGAAAGTGACATCTATCACCTTTGCCATATTTTATTGTTTAGAAGCTACTCACAGATGCTAACCAAACTCAATGAGAGGGATGGCATCAAAGTTACCACCACGAGGTGGAAACCAGTAGGAGTCACGGTAGGGACTCCCACCATCAAAAACAAAAACATAATGACCCTGGAAATTGAAGTTCAAGGTTATGTAAAACTGGATTAGTTCCCAGTTACATCATTTTTGGATAGTCAGAACAATTATATAAAGTTTACTAAAAATGAGAACAGTATCTTTTTTAGATTTTAAAAATTCTTCACATTTTATTAAATTAACTTTTCAATTTGCTATCCTACTTAAATTTCCTGAAGACTCTGGATGTGTTTAGCAGTGATCTAAAACTGCAGAATGTCACTTTTTTCTAAATCTTCAAATAAATCCTATATATACACATATCTTTTTTAAAAATGACCAAAAGAGATGAGGAAGTGAAGAGATAAAAATATTGTTACAAAATGCTCTGGTCACTTACATAGAAAACTTAAGAAAATTTGCACAGAAAATTATTCATGCTAATAAAAATTCAGCAAGTTTCTAAGACTTAAATCAACATAAAAATACTTCTTTACATCAGTAATAATAAGTTAAAATGTAATAAAAAAATTAAACACCATTTATCTCAAATATAGCTTAACAGAGAATGCATAAGACTTTCATAAACATACACACACACATACACACACACACGAACATACTTTTAAAATTTTATTAAATAATTTTAAAGAAGACCAAAACAAGTGGAACAGAACACCATTTTGTGTCAATTCTCTCCAAATTAATGTATACGTTGACTATTCAATATTCTCAATAAAAATTCTAGCAAGATTTAGTGGGGAATTTGAAAAATTGATTCTAAAAAAATATATTGAAGATGAACAGCCCACAATTAGCTAAGACAATTTTGAAAATAAAGAAACCCATACTATTATAAGACCTTACAAATGTATGCTAAGTATTAAAAGAGTATAGCATTATCACAGAAATAAATAGATCAATTAAATATTTTCAGAAATAGACTTTACGTTGAAAGGCCCTTGGGCCCTCTGAACACTTTTATCATTTTTTACAACTACCCAACCTCTGCTTAAAACTTCTAGTCACATGGAACTCGCTACTCCTCGAGAGAGTCCATTCTTCCTTCTAAACACCTTACTATTAGAAATTTATTTTTGCAATGTTAAGTGGAAACTATCTTCTGTCCTCCAGCTCTTCTGTCCAAAAGGGCTGTTCTCAAGAACAGCAAGGCAATGAGAAAATCCTCTCCTGCTAGATACAATCTATTCTCTTTGTGTAAATTAACTACAGCCTTCTTTTTATAGAAGGTGACACCCATACAGAATGCTTCCTATTCTCTAATCCATGATTTGGAATATTGGATGGATTAGTTTGTGTATCTATGACTAAATTCCAAAGACCTCAAAGATATTTTTCTAAAAATAAAACTCTTACCATTAAGAATGAATCATGAAGAGAGAAAAGCATACATTTAATTTTCTTGGCAAAAATATATCCCTCTATAAACCTCTTTTCCTTATGACCTGTTCCCTTATGGAACCAAATAGCTTGAGTTTATAGCGCTTTCATTTCAGCATATTCACAGCATGTGCTTAGAAGATGACAATACAGCAATTGAGAAGGGAAGAGTGGCAATCATTATTACCCTTTCAGGAATCATTCACCACAGCCCGGCTGCAAGAGCTTGCTTTGTGAGGGAGATAATGTTAGTTAGGACTTTGGGGAAAACCACTGATTGTTGAAAGTAGTTGACTCTTATTACACAAAAGAGTAAACCTAAGCTCAGAGACCAAAATCCAAAATGGTTCCAAGTTTTGCTTTGGCTACAGGAGGATGTCTGAATCTCTAAATAAAATAAAAGTAAGCATAACAGTTCTGTGTTTCTCAATGTCTTGGCGAGAAAGATATTTGTTTGTTGCCAAGTGTTTAGTCAAGCTGAGTCTACCTATAGAACATCCAAAATGCTTTGGGTGCTTGTAAGACTGTGCTCTGAGCTGACTAACGAAAAAACGCTTTCTCTAAAGTTTCAAATGAATTACTGAATACTAAATTTAATGGCCTCTTCTAAACCTATTCTCTCTATATTTAAAGGGTTGGACACTCTCTGTTCGAAACTCTATCCTCCTCTTAGATGTAAATATACCAAGAAGAGCTAGACTAACACAGAACTTCAATCCAGAGGTTGGTTGTTTGTGAAACTAGTTGACCAATGATATTTTTAGAAATCTTTTTACAAAAATTGATAGATATGAAGGCATATCTCTCATTAGCATTATAGATTTCCTTTTAACATTTAGCTCTACAGATCATTTGGAGTTTATTTTGTAAAATGATGTAAGGTAGGCTCACAATCATTTTTCTCTACACCATGGAGTCTATTTTTCTAATATGATTTCACAAATATTCTATCTTTTATCATTGATTTTGTAAAATGCCAGCTCAACTATATACAAAATTCTCATATATTAAAGGATTTGCTGAATACACTCTTCTATTAATTTCTGAAAATTCATTTGGGAGCTATAGTTGTATATGTATCCTCATCATTTACATGTAACTCTCAGGCTTTGAGGGTCCATGGATTAGGCTTAAATTTCAATTGAATCAGACAACGCTGGAGGGAACAAACAGAGGCTTTCATATTTTCCTTGGCTCCACAGTGTATTGCAAGAAGTCCAGGACAGAACTAGGAGGAATTATATGAGAAATGAAGGGCATAAGAGTCTGTTATGGGTATAGGACACTTTTGCAGTCTTTCCTGCATAAGAAAAAAAAGATGTGGCACAAGTAAACAAGAATACTTCTCAGTTCCTTGTCAGCCATTGTGTTTATACCATTCTTCCTTGTTTCAATTCCTTTCCTCTCATCCTATCTCTACCCATGGAAATTCAACCAGTTTTCCTGTCCTAAATCAAATGGGACTTTGTCCATAAAACACTTCCCTGATTAGTAAAATAAAATGAATATAATAATTTCCTGATTCATGTTTCCCATATAGCTGTCCTTTCATCGACTTTATTTTAGCACTTACCAGGTGCTTTGCTTGCAGCCCTTGGCTTAATCTATTACCTATTAGTTTTATTTTTAAAATATTTTTTCTTACCTACTAGAATCTAAATTTTTGAGGACAGAGATTGTGTCTAATAGATCCTTATATCACCTAAAGGTGTAACTCTATCTTATAGCTAATCTCCATAGAAAGATTTTAAATGATTGGATAGAACAGAGGAATGCATTCAGAACAGAGGAATAATTGCCAAGTTACCTTGCTGTTGTAGGATACCTCTCTCCTTCTCTTAGAGCTTACATATATGTTCTGTTATTTCAGACTTTGGACTGGAAAGAAAATATGAGGGGTGGA
Organism: Rhinolophus sinicus; assembly: GCF_036562045.2. Lineage (NCBI taxonomy): Eukaryota > Metazoa > Chordata > Mammalia > Chiroptera > Rhinolophidae > Rhinolophus > Rhinolophus sinicus. Next base: position 74,666,311 of record NC_133754.1, on the reverse strand, counting down.
AAGTTGGGAAATTTGTTGGGGGCATATGCAACTTAGTGAAATATCAGTTTTGAAGATCAGGTTACATTTTCCCCCACTTTCAGATAAAGAAAAGAATGTGTGAGTGGAGCTAGAAAGGGGGGAGAAAAGGTGAAGTTTAATCATTCATCACGAAAGGCATTAAAAACCATTGAGAAAATTATTGAGAAAAATGACTTTTCTTCAGAAGATAAACCTTGTCAATGGCATGAGGTAAACCTCAGTCAACAACAATGAATGTGAGGTAAAAAAATTTGAAGCCACTTAAATATTATTGTGGTGATCATTTCATATGGCATAGAAATGTTGAATCACTATGTTGTTCACCTGAAACTAATAAAATATTGTATGTCAACTATACTTCAATTTTTTTAAAAAGTAGAAACAAAGCTCTGTAAAACACCATGACTCTTTTCCACAGTTTCATTTAAACTCTATCCATAAGAAAAATATTCCCCTGTATTCCACAGCAATATATCTTTTTTTTTTTTTTTTTTAATGCAGCAACTGCCAGCAGCCAACTAGAAGCTGAGGCAGAGACATTGAACAGCTACCTTGGCACTCGGTTCTTAATATATGTTCCGAGGGTTAACACTCAGCAAAGCAGAGAGGATGATAGCCAGATAAAACAGTTACGATCCTCAGGGTGGAAAATAACGTTGCCAGGCAAGTCAGAATATAATTTCTCCTACGACCTTTTCTCCAGGAAGTGCTTCTGAAAAACACCTTTCCAGCACAATAGTCATTGAATCCAATTATATATTTTTAGACACCACTAACCATTCTTTTTAAAATTTCTTCCATTTCAAGAAAATTCTGCACATCTGGAAAAAACAGCAATGAAGAACAGGAACTGGAGCATTTGTGCTCAGCCCCTACCGGGCATGTTTCATTTAATTTCCTCTGTTTTTATGACACTTTCCTATGCTGCTACTCCAGACATTCAATAAAACACCTCACCATGTAGAAACCATAAGAGAAGGGAAATCTAAAGAAAATCTGACTGAAATCCTGTGTCTGATCACCACAAAGATTGGCAAAGGCAAGCAGAAGCATTCGCTCAGGCTTCTGATAACTATTTCTCTGGGGTCTTCCTTTGGTCTCTGTGTATAAACTCTCCTGCTCTTTTGTACCTCTGATCCATTGCCAGGCAAACTGTCCTATTATGTTTGTCTTGTAGAGGCTGCCCATCTTCTTAATGTCAGAAAGAAAGGAAACACAAAAGGCCGTAACTTTGATCTGGCTTTCTGTACTTCACCCATCTAGTCTACAATCAGTTTTTCCATCGGGCAACTGATAAGTCATTTCTTTCTATCTTCATATTGATAAAGAAACAAGAACTAGTTATGGATACTATTTAGAGCAAGATCATAGTCTGGTCGAGTGATGAGATATGAGATAAACAGGTCAAGAACCAAGTCATGACATTAAGCTTTAATTAAGCATGATGGAGAAGCAAGGAAGGGTTGAATTACTGGGTACCTAGGGAAGCCATTTGTTTAGGAAAAAAGGTCTGAAGTAAATAAAGAATGCAGAGGGTACCAAAAAATGTATACATGTTTTAGGAAAGGAAAAAAAAAAAAAACTATTGAAATTGTAATACTCAATATATATCAATAACAAAAGATCAATACAAGTCATGTGTATACATTTTTTTGGCAACTCCGGTACTTAGCATCTAGTGTCGGGGAACTGATTATATAAGATGGGATTGACTTTTGCTTATTGATAATACATGAATGAGTTTCAAATCCTTGCCTAATAGGTCGGTGCAAGGTAGGGAGACTCAGTGATGATACTAGGTGTCCAAAATATGTGAGCAAGCAGAAAAATGCAAAACGGGGAGGATGTGGATGCTAAAGCCAAATTTTGGCAACTCTTTAAACTTTTCAGGGGACAACTCTTGGCCTATTTTAAATATTCTAAATTAACTGTTTCCTTCACTATACTTTCCTCCTGACACACTAACTAGCACACTACCAGTTACAAAGAGGGGAAAAAAAATTCCCTGTCATCTCTATTGGGAGAAGTGATAAATAAGTCCCTTGGTTTATTTTTAGTCTTTTATTCATCAAATATTTATTACCTTGTCTTCAATTCATGCACACTCTGTGCTCGACACTGGGACTAGAATGATACTATTTAAAAATTTTTAATTTTTAAATTTTATTTTGGAAAAATCACTTAACATGAAATCTCCCTCTTACATTTAAAAAAATGTACAATACATTATTGTTGACTATAGTTGCAACGCTGTACACCTTTAGATATATCTCTAGAGCTTATTTATCTTGCTTGACTGAAACTTTATGGCCGTTGATTACCAACTCCCAATTTCCTCCTATACCCAACCCCTGACAACCACTATTCTAATCTCTGAGTCTATGAATTTGACTATTTTAGATACCTCATGTAAGTGGGATCATTCAGTACCTGTCTGTCATTGGCTTACTTCACTCAGCATAGCATACTCAAGGCTCATCTATATTATCACGAATTGCAGAATTCCTGTCTTTTGAAAGTCAAATAGATTTCTATTATATGTATAGCCAGACTTTATCCATTTACCTGTTGATGGACTTTTAAGTTGTTTCCACAACTTGGCTATTGTGAATAATGCTGCAGTGAACATGGGTGTGCAGATATCTCTTTGAGATCCTGCTTTCAATTATTTTGGGTAAATATCTGGAAGTGGGATTGCTGGATCACACAGTAGTTCTCTTTTTATTTTGTTTATGAATAAAATTAATTGTATATATTTAAGGTGTACAACATGATGTTTTGATATACATTTATAGTAAAATGATTACTACAGTCAAGTTAATTAACATATCCATCTCCTCATACAGTTACCATTTTTTGTTGTTATTGTTGTGAGATCACCTAAAATCTACTCCCTGAACAAATTTCCAGTATATAGTATAGCACTATTGACTATAGTTACTATGCTGTACATCAGATTTCTAGAACTTATTTAACCCACATAACTAAAACTATACCCTTTGACCAACATCTCCTTATTTCCTCCACCTCCCTGCTCCTGGTAACCATTGTTCTACTCTCTGTTTCTATGTATTTGACTTTTTTTCAGATTCCACATGTAAATGAAACCATGCAGTATTCCATGTGGTATTTTTCTTTCCGTGTCTGGCTTATTTCACTTAGCATAATGTCTTCCATTTTAGTCCAGGTTGTCACAAATGATTGCTTTCTTTTTTAAAGTTGAATAATATTGTCTTGTGTATATATACCAACATTTCTTTATCCACTCATCCATCAATGTACGTTTAGGTTGTTTCTGTGTCTTGTCTATTGTGAATGATGCTGCAACGAATATGGGAGCACAAATATCTTTTTCAGTAGTCTCCTTTATTCAGTAGCCTCCTCTTTACCTGAGGTTTGCTTTCCTGTGGTTTCAGCTGCCCATGGTCAACCATGGTCCAAAGATATTAAATGGAAAATTCCAGAAATAAAGAATTCATAAGTTTTAAATTGTGCGATGTTCTGAATAGCTTGATGAAATCCTCTGCCGTCCTGCTCCTACCTGCCCAGAACATGACCATCCCTTAGTTCAATGTATCCACTCTGTAGTTTGCCAACTTGGTTAACAGATATTTTGAGAGAAAGAAATAAGTCACATGACTTTTATTACAGTATATTGTTATAATTATTCTATTTTGTTACTAGTTATTGGTAATCTTTTACTGTGCCTAACTGAAGAGTTAAACTTTAGCATAGATATGTATGTATATGAAAAAAATAGTATATATATAGGGTTCAATACTACCCATGGTTTCAGGCATCCACTGAGGGTCTTCAAACATATCCCCAGCAGATTATGGAGGTCTACTGTGCTGACTTCATTTTCTTTGGGTATGTACGAAAAAGAGGGATTTCTAATTTATATGGTAGTTCTATTTTTAATTTTTCAAAGAACATCCATACTGTTTTTCATAAGGCTGTACCAATTTACAATTCCATCAATATTGTATAAGAGTTCATTTTCTCCTCATCCTCATCAATACTTGTTATCTTTTGCTTTTTTGATAATGGCCATTTTAACAGGTATGAGGTGATGATATCTCATTGCAGTTTTGATTTTCATTTCCCTGATGATTAGTGATGTTGAACACCCTTTCATATATCTGTTGGCCTTTTACATATCTTCTTTGGTAAAATGCTTATTCAGGTCCTTTGCTCATATTTTAATCATGTGTTTGTTTGTTTTGCTATAAAGTTGTATGTGTTCCTTGTATATTTTGGATATTAAACCCTTATTAGATGTATGGTTTTCAAATATTTTCTCTCATTCCATATTTTTTCCCATTTTCATGTTGTTGATGGTTTCCTTTGCTGTTCAGTAGCTTTTTAGTTTGATGTAGTCTTACTTGTTTATTTAGGTTTTTGTTGCCTCAGCTTTTGCTGTCATATCCAAAAAAATCATTGCCAAGGCTAATGTCCGGGAGGTTTTTCCTATGTTTTATTCTAGGAGTTTTATGGTTTCGGGCCTTATGTTTAAGTTTTGAATCTACTTGAGTTGATTTTTGTGTATGATATAAGATAAGGGTTCATAAATCCCTTGGTTTAAAACAACAAAATCTTTCTTTTCTTCCCAACTTTCTTTGCTCCTTCTTTACTTCATTTCCTTCTTCCCTCCATTCCTTCCTTCCTTTCTTCCTAATTTTGTCAACAAATCATTAGGTAAAGATGTAAAAAACTGTCATCTACATAATAGAGGAAGCAGCCTGGTGGGAGCTTTCAGAATCTGAGTGAGGTCAGGAGGTTGTCTCGGGGGTTGGGTGCACTGGTGGCAATGTGGCATTGGTTATTAGAGCACAAGTGAGTTGGGGAAGATGCCTGACAGAGGAAGTGAGTAGTAGGGGTCTACAGTAGAATATTGAAGATTAAGTGCAGTGAGGATGGCACCCATGAGGGGGAATGATAGTGATAGCTGCTGGTGTAGGCTGTTGAGAATCCAAGCAGATCGAAGAGTTTGTCTATACTGGAGATTGGGGGATGAGAAGGGTGGGGAGAAGGGTGCTGATGGCTTTGATAGGACTTGAGTATATATGAAGGGAAATGACCAAATGATTTATATATTTTGATAATAACTGAGTCAGATTTATTGTTGCTGGATAAGAGAGTGACAAATAACGGAAAAAAGAGAAAATTGGAATGAATCCTGTGATATTGGATTGGAAATGGGAATATCAATGTGAACTCATAGTTTTTGATAGATAGCAATAAAAAAGTGGAATATAGATATAGAGATACATAATACAACTATATATAATATAATTCATGTATATCCTAGCTCTGTCCTGAGAGAGCTTGGGAGCAGAGATTCCCCAATAGAAATGAGCATATCTTTCACTCAGATATTGCTTTATAAATACCATTCTCCCCTAAAAAGAACCAGGGCTCCTTGGAGAAAATGTTGATTCTTGGGCTGGGGAAGGGCAGAAACAGATAAGCCAGGGACATCTTGTACCAGCAAAATAAGGAAATGCTCCAAAAATGGTAGAACCATATCAAAAGGATACACAAACCAGCTTTAGACTCCTAATGTTCAAATCTGGGACAATGTGAGCACCAAAATAACTAATATAATAATAGTAACAGATTCTACCCAACTGAATAAAACAGAAACCCATGAGCCCATGCAAATATGAATGAATGAATGAATGAATGAATGAGAAAGATTTAACATTGGAATGACAACTAATATAGAAAGAACTATAGAATAAGAAAATAATTTGGCCACCATTACAGTAATAAAGTAACAGCCAAAAATATCAATGCATGTAAAATATTTGGGTGAAAGTTAGATGAAGCACAAGATATTTACATTTATTCGAAGAACTTCTGTGCAAAATACTATCAATGACAAAGGCGAAAGAGAGAATCTTTACAATAGGGAAACCTGGAGGAAACTAACTTAAACAAGTGTTTATGTTTAATATCACCAGTAATGGCACAAACTGAATTTGCTTATAACTTGATGGGATGAAACGAGAATAATATGGTTCCACTTTTCTGATATTTCTGCCAGAAAATACTTAACTTGAATCTAGCCATGAAGCAAAATCAGACAAACCTAAATTGCAGAACATACTATGAAAGAACTGGTCTATAATTTTAACTCTGTCAACTTACACAGGTCAAATTAAAAATGGAGGAATAGATCCAATGTGAACAGACTACACAGACAAACCAACTAAATAGAATTGGATTATTTTCTGTAGAGGATATTGATGGAAAATGATGAAACTTGAATAAAGTCTATGGATTAGATGGTAGTAATGTATCCATGTTAAATTCACGATTTTGATGGTTATATTTAAGTTATGTAGAACAACGACCTTGTTTGTGGGAAATTCATACTAAAATATTTGGGAGGTGATGGGGCATCAGGTTGGCAACTTAACAAAAGAAATGAGGAGAAAGAAAAATATGCTCTTGGTATTGTTCTTTAAATTTTTATAAATTTAAAATTATTTTTAAATAAAAACTTAAATACACACACACTATACACATAACACACAGACACGTATAGATGAAATTAGATAGATCTGTGGCTTGTATCATTGATATATTTTGGTTGTTTATGTTTGTTTGTTTTTTTCAACATGTTTCCATTGAGGGAAATTGATTAAAAGGTCTAAGAAAATTTCTGTATTATTTTTTTGCAACTCCATGTGAATCTACAATTATCTGAAATATTTTTCAATTATAAAAAAGTTTTTCAAAAGTAGATTAAAGAAAATAGTATCTACTGAGCATAGCCTTTCACTGAGTCTTTATCAGGGCCTATGACACTGGTATTATACTTATTATTCTGATTAAGAAAATAAAGTGAGAGAATTTAACTAATGATTAAAATTTGCTTGTTAATAAATAAAAGAAATGGGTTTGGATTAGAATTTTTTCTGGTTTTACACCTAGCAGAAAATATTGCTAAAAAAAAAAAAAAAAAAAAAAATCTAGAAAAAAGATTCCAAATACACCAATCACTATTACTGATTAAATGCATAATTTTTGTCAAATAAAGTTGTATCTAAATTTAAAAATAAAATAATACCCACTAAATTCTTTGGGAGTAAAACATGTTGACTGCTAAGACACCACAAAATTCAAATTTCAATATAAACCTGCAAAAATTATTTTCACAATTCAACTACAAGAAATGTCCTAACACCCTAAATGTAGTGCAAAGTGCAAGAGAAATATCTTTGGTATTTTCATGGCAGAAATTACAATTTTATAAACCAAACAGATAACAGTAAATATGAAAGCACTTAAGAGAACAGTAAATATGAAAGTACTTAAGAGGAGTATTTGAGTACAGAAATCAAAACAAGACTTTGGAGTAAACATACTGATTATCTAATTAGGAGATTCTATCCTCTAAAATTAGCATGTTAGTGTTGTACATAAAGAACATGCTTTCTGGGGGAGATAGATTCTTCTAAAAGAAAATAGAGCATCACAGACAAATTAAGTTATTGCTGGTTATCTGTTTTCTGGACAAAAAAAAACAAACAAAAAAAAACACAAGACTTCTAACACTAGAACTCCAGATGCAGCCTGTAGAAACATCATTATTGACAGAAACATAGGGTATACAGTAGCTGAAGAGTGGCTATATCGTGGGAAAATATCACATGTCCATCACATGTCCATATGTGGAAGCAAATTGGGAGGCTAATAAAATAATAAATGGCATTAAAATAGGAAATTAGATCTTCTTCCTGGTCACAGTAAACATATTTCTGATTTTCTCTCTGCCCTAACAAAGAAAAAATACATTGTGGCATCTGAATCCATCTAGGAATGTTCGAGAATGCCATCAACTTTCTCCTCCTAACCTGCATAGAATGTAGAATATTATTCACTGAGCGTATGCTTCAAAGATGAGGAATCATAATCATAGTAGCATATATTGGTGGGCTCCATTAAGTTTTCTAAAGTTACCAGCTGGCAAAACTGATGTAGCTGAAAAGCTGAAAAAACAGCTTGGATATATTTATAGTGATATGATATTAAAAATATAGTATATTATGTATTTTGTTGGCTACAAGTGAAGGGTTTTTAAAAATTTTATCTTTTAGGCATGATACTTTAAATTTTCATATTTATCTACCAGGTGTGCGGAGATATCTGGGCTAAGTACTCATATTAACCTCTAGACTTCTATAAGCATGAACTGAGAGATTTAAATCAATGTTCCTTTTCAATTCTCTTAAAACACAAAAAGTGCTTAAAAGAACTACATTTAGTGTCTGCTAGAATTACTATGTAGTGCATTTAAATAATATATAATTTAGGTAAGATTTTTTTTTTAAAGGTAAGTGTGATTAAATACATTTCCCCTTAATCTCAATTATTATTCATGCTGTTTTTCTCTCATTCTTCAGTAAAATTAGCTCATTCCAGGCCTTTATTGGGTCATTCTGATTTTATGGTACTTGTCACGGGCTCCTCATGTGGGACTTAAAATACTTTATTCAAGTATCACAATTTTTATAGCCTTTTTCTCTATCTTCTATAGACATCCACTTCCCCTTACTATACTTCTATTAAGACAGACAAAATTGATTTCCTCTTAGAAACTATAAGTGCAAAGTCATAACTTATCTTTCAAGTTCCAAGCTTTCCCTCTGCTTGCCCACTTTCATATGTCCCAACAAAAATTATGCAACTGAGCAATATAATGATCTGGAAAAATAATGGTAGTCTTCTAAATTTTCATATAAATGTTATTTGCACATTAAATTTTTTCTCTAAGTGCCCTTCCCAATCAGATATTGCACAAATTGTTTATACCTCCTCCCCTTCACTGAAGTCCAAAATTTTCTCAATAAATTGGAGTATATTAAAAAACTATGAAAACCTCTTAAATTATTTTTCTCAAGGAAAGGGATGAGCTAAGATAAATAAAAGAAAAAAAAACAACTTTGAGATGCTGCCAGTTAATAGGCATTATTATGCAAATATCGGGAAACAATCTTCAGACTGGCAAATGTTGAACTTACTTTCTCTCCCCACACATCTGTCTTCGGGGAGAGTTCTGAAATGCTAAGATGACACAGTCTACGTAGTCACTCAGTGATGTCCTATTTCAGCTCTGCCCTCGGAGAGCACCAGGTCTTCAGGCAGCAAAAAAAAGAATGTCTGAGATCATATATATATATATATATATATATATATATATATATATATATATTTTTTTTTTTTTTTTTTTTCCTTTTCCTTTGCTTTTGAGGCTCCTTACCTCAGGGAGAACTTAGAAAATTCAGGGTGTGGTCCAAGTACTACTAAGCAAGGGTATATATTCTTTAGTTCTGGTTTAGGCCTCAAGAACAAGGGAAATTGCAATTGTTGAGGCTTCCACAGCTGGCCAATTGAAGGAAGATTAGGTGAGCAGATAGGATTTGGGGAAGAAGCCCAACCAGGAACAAAAAGTTGTATTTGTTGGGGCATACCCTTCACAGTTGACCCTTGAAAAACACGAGTTTCAACTTCAATGGCCCCCTCACACAAAGATGTTTTTCAATAAATTCAGTCCGGGCTTCCTATCTCCAGGTTTTGCATCCACAGATTCAACCAAACCTAATTTCGGAACAGTATTTTCACCTGTAGTTGGGAATGGTCGGTTGAGAAAGCAATAACACAGGTGGTGGAATCCTGGGATGTGAAGGGCCGACTATACGTCGGGTCAAAAGTTACCTATGGATTTTCAACTGTGCGGGGGTCCGTGCACCTAACTTCTGAGTTCAAGGGTCAACTACATTACATGCTTTGGAAACAGGAGTAATCAACAGGTAAGTGGTTGTAAATATAGTTCTAACAGAGGCAGACGGATGTAAATGTAATTCCTGCGGGCTTCACCTTGCAAAAGCAAGGTGAAGTCAGCGGGATGTAACTCCCAAGTCTGGGAGATGGTATACTGTTTTCCATATTGAGTTGTTTTGAGAACAGCAATTTTCTTGAGTAGTAAAAAATCTTTAGTGAGGGAAATGCTGAGATCTGATATTTCCCTGATTTTAGGTGATAACTAAAATAGGAAACTGATTCTGGGTTCATTAACAGAGAGAATCAAAAATTACCCTCTCTTATGCAAGATAAGCCTTCTTTTACTTTTGATAAAGAGTGTGTCAGGGAATTTTAATTATCTATTGCCTAAGATTCTTAAGAACCCTTTTTGAAAACAAAACACTTGTGAACATGAAAAACAAAGATATTCGCATTCTATAAATTTATATTTCAATTCTTGCTAATATTTATGTGTATATTTTATACGCTTATAATTTGTTGAAACACATACTCTTATTTTGACTCCTGGAATATTTATGCTTCCATGTACTAACAAGTCTATAGAGCATTGTAATATAAATATTATGTTATAATATTATTCGTGCCGTCTGATTCTAAAATGTATTGTTGCACCTAACTAGGTTGCTCTGAAGTAGTATTGAGCCAGTCCATAGTGCCAGACGTTTAGGCAGCATATTGTGTTATTGAAATTTATTTTGAAGTCTTAACTACAATATGTAATAGTAACAAAATTGTTTTTATTTATACTTCCGTGCTTTTTTTGGGGGTATGGTTTCTGATTTCTATTTCCTTATGGGTAAGGTTTTTTGGTTTTTATTTTAATTATAATGACTATTTATCAGACTGTGGCTGGCAACTTTATATATTTGTGTATATGTGTTTGTGTCTGTGTGTTTGAGATCATGCTTTTATCAGTTGTATTGTCATATATCCTGTCACTTACATGTATCATTACTCTATTATACTTTTTAAGAATTATTTTCATTTTTATATACTTAAGCATTCATTGGCTGTGTTTCCTTTGATGATACTTTATATTTCCTTAATAATATGGGACTTACTTTCTTTGCACCCTGGCCTTTATTAAAACAATTCCCTGTAGTTCCATAGTGAAATAAGAAAACAGTCATACAGGAAAAATAAACTTATGTAGCAGATTATCTCACCAGAGTTGCAAACGTTTCTGAATCTAGCTTTAATTTACCATTTTTATAAGGAGCATTTGCCAGTTGACAAATGAGGTAAAATGCGTTTTTTACCAAAAATGTATAAATAGATATCCCTAACAACTTCTAACGTTTTAAACCACAATTACCTTTGCACCAACCTAATAATTCTTTTATTTTTGCTTCCATTATATGTTTACAAATTTACATAAAAATGTATTATTTTAGTAATTCTTTTTATTCCAGGATAATTTCAACTGCATAAGCATTTAAATGCACAACTTTCCAAGTCTGAAAATTTACAATTCTTTGATCATTTATCTTTTTTTTAAATTAAATTTATTGGGGTGACAATAGTTAGTAAAATTACATAGATTTCAGGTGTACAATTCTGTATTACATCATTTATAAATCCCATCGTGTGTTCATCACCCAGAGTCAGTTCTCCTTCCATCCCCATATATTTGATCCCCCTTACCTTCATCGCCCACCCCCCACCCCCCACCCCCCTTACCCTCTGGTAACCACTAAACTATTGTCTGTGAGTTTCTGTTTCTCATTTTTTTGTCTTGTTCTTTTGTTGTTTTTGGTTTATATACCACATATCAGTATTTGTGACAACATAGATGGATCTTGAGAGTGTAATGCTGAGCAAAATAAGTCAGACTGATCATTTATCTTAATATTTTAAGATTCCAAATATGAACTAAATCTATACAGTTACACTCTCTGAAATGGGATCCCTATTTCATTGAGAACTATCCACCAGAACAATATGTTTGTCTCTTTCTCTCTCTCTCTCTCTCTCTCTCTCTCTCTCTCTCTCTCTCGATAGTCCTGGGATAAATTTTTCCATCTAGATTAGGTTTTTCAAAAATTTTCCCCATGCAGTCACCCAATTCAGATCACAAGAGATGAGTATTAAAATGCATATAACTGGGTCCCAACAAAACCACTGAATTAGATTCTGTGGTGGAGCCTCAGGTATCTGAATTCATAACAATTTCCCTAGGTGATTCTTATACACACTAAAATATGAAAACCAAAGTTGTAGAGGTTTTCCTTTTCTAATCTAATATCAGTAAAGCAAAATAATGAGAATTATATTACCCAAATTAGAGAACATTTCAAAAAATAATCAATATTTGAATAATAATAATTTAAATTATTTTTCCACATAAATAATCTGGAAATTGTCAAATATCCTACCCTGAGATTTGAAATAAAGAAAATTACTTCCTTCACCTGCAATAATATACAAGGGAACATTTACTAATAAAGTTTCCTTAATTTACTACTTTTAATAAATAATAAATGTGAGTTTCCATAATTTATTATTTTCAGTAGATTTTATTGAAGGATAACATACATACACAGAAGTGCTCAAAACCTCAGAGTACAGCTTAATAAATTTTCATAAAATGAACACACCCATGTAATCAGCACGCATATGAAAAAAAGAACATAGTTGGAACCCTTTCTCCCCACTACCTGTCACTACCATCTTCCTAAGGGGGATGGCTCTCCTTTTCTCACTTGAATACCACAGACTTTACAAATATATATATATATATATGAAAAATACTGAAAATAATACTGAAAAAAATAAGCCACAAAGAGAAAAGCATACAATGTGTCATCATATATATATATATATTTATATATATATATATATATATATATATATATGTACACACACACACACATATATATGTATATATAGGTATATATATGTATATATAGATATGTATGTATATATGGGTATATATATAGGTATATATAAATGTATATATATACACACACACATATATATGTAATGTGTATATGTGTGTGTGTGTGTGTGTGTGTGTGTGTGTATATATATATATATATATATATAAAATGACACATTTTATGCTTTTTCTTTGTGGCTTAAGATCCATTCATGCTATCACCTCTTGCTACTTTATTCTTCTTGCTATATAATACAAGTATTCTATCTTATGACCATTCCACACTTTACCATATCATTCTACCATAGGTAGAAAAACCTGGCTCGTAGATGTCCCAGCCAAGAATGTGAGTATGGTTTACTTTGGTCAATGATGTGCTGATAATGTTTGACATCCAGGTCTCTGGGGGGAAACCACTAATTTGTAGCATTTATCAATATCCATGGTGTAAATATTCCCACTTTTGTCAATTTCAAGCACCCAATGGTGGATCTCACAAGCCACTTGAGTGAGCTCCAACATACCATTATAGATGGTGCCAAACCGTTTTATAGCCCTACCAGCCATTTGTGAGAATTCTATTTAATCCACATACTTGCCATGGATTTTTCCTGTTAGGGCAGTGGTTCGTTTTAGCAGTTCTGGTGGGTATGTAGTGATATCTATTGAGGTTTGAATTTGTATTTCTCCAATGACTATTGATGTATAACATCTTCTTATATATGTATTGGCCATTTGGATATCCACTCATGTGAAGTGCCTGTTAAAGTCTACTGTTCAATTTTCCTATTGAGTTGTCTGCCTTTTTCTTGTTGTTTTTTATGACTTTTTAAAATGTAAGTTAACTGAAATGTGAGTTTCTCTCTTATTTGTCATAACTCTCCTCTACAGCTGGATATCTATTAGGGAATCTCATAGTATTGGGCCTCGACTTTGTGTTGCAAATGGATAAGGCCCACTGAATATTTGCAAGAAAAACTCTCCTGATCTTTAAAAGCATACATCAGAACATAACACCCTTTACTTAAAGACCTTCTAATGACTTTTTTTTGAAGTTAGAATAAAAAATTCTTTACTAAAACATACATTTTGCTACATGACTTTTGTCTACTCAATGCCCTCATTTCCTACTGTCACTTTTATTCTCTGGTCCCATCTCTAGAATATGCTGAGCTCACTTCTGCTTCACGGTCTTTGAACTTGCTCTTTTCTGTGCCTGAAATGATCTACTCTCAGGTTTTCACGTGGCTCTCTGCTTCTCATTATTTTGTTCTTTACTAAAATATCCTCCGAGAGAACTTTGCTGACCACCAAGCAAAGGTAGCCACCCTTCTTAGAAACTCTTGATCCAGGTACCCAGCTTTACGCACATCATAGAATTCCTGACATGAGAAATGGTTTGCTTAAATATCAGTTTTCTGCCTCCTGCTTTTAAAATATGTGCTGCATGAAAGATACTTGGTCACCTTCATTTCACCCCTGTCTCCAGTGCTTAGAACATGGACAGGTACATAATTAGAATTGTCAAATGAATCAATAAAATATTTATTTAAAAATTGGTTTCTTCACAAACTTCAGCTCCTAGAGCATTGTAAACAATTGCAAAACATCATTTGGCCCTCAGCCATCTTTCTTAACAAAGAATTTTTCTGCATTTTCCAGAAGTGTTATTTTTCTTCCCTGCTTTATACATACAGAATTTTTTTTCTTTGATGATCAAAGTTGGTGCAGATCCTTTAAAGTACCTTAGGATACATAGTTAGAGCTGTTGGGACTGAGACAGGCGTAAAGAAGTATAGGATATAGCTAAGGTCAAATGGGTACATGCTCTATGGACCAAACATTGTTTTAAGTGCCAGGAAGGTAACAAAGTAAATAGATTTAAGAGTAACACAAAATTAGGGACCAGGACAATGTTCATGACACATCAAATAAGGGCAAACATGAGGATATACTCCTCAGGAAAATAACAAAAGTGGCAAGGACAGTGAGAGACACAAGGAGATTACACAGCATGTCCAGATGAATTCTTTTTTTGTTTTGACTACCCCTCTGAAATCATATATAGCTGTTACAATTCCATTGACTCTACTCCCTATGCTGTACTCCACATCCTGTGATGAATTCTTGAAGATAGCCTTATATATGGTGGAGTTTCTTTTAAAATTATGTGCAAAATCTTATTGCTACTATCATAGCACTTGAACCCAACATCTGATACATTTCCAGTGTTACTCCCTTCACTCTACTGTCAGTGTGAGTTCTGGTCCTCTTGTGAGGGGTGGGGAGGGGTGGTGGTAAAAGGATACCATGAAGTGTAGAGGAATTTATAGATGGATCATATATTCGCAGGCTTTCTCTTCAGAACTATGCAACTTCATAAGTACTGCAACCGGTCGTGTTGTGGCAAGACTTTAATATTGCTCAGATGACAGATTTGTGTTCCATAGTCAAGTGAGATGCTGAGTGTGATGCGGTTAGGCTGAAAGGGATTAATTCAAAACAGGATATGGGTTCATTCTAGAGTTGAGAGGAATTTGAGATGGAATGTAGTTGGTGATTGTTGTGCAAATTTCTGTTAGGTAGATGAAGCAAAAACTATTGCAAGGGAGCCAGACTTTTCTTCTGGTATTGGAATAGTATCTGGGAGCTTGTCTTGAGGTGAGGATGGTTTTTATTCCAATTTTAACTGTGCAGAAGTTATCAAGACAGATTATCCGGTTCTTGACCAGGTGGAAAAAAAATTATATATATGCACTGTGTCACCTAGTTTCTGCAGAGTCACATTAAAAGGAAACACAAATCTGAGTCCAGAAGCTTTGAAGTATTATGTTTGTTTTTCACTTTCTTAACATGTCCAGCCCATACATTGTACTCTGTCCATAACATAAGAAGTTTACCATAAATGCTTTCTAGATATCATTTCCTTTTTCCACAATTATACGTTCATGAAAGCCACACATACACAAAATAAAATAAAAATTTTCCTGTTCCTTTATGTCATTCTGCTCCTCTGTTTCACTTGCTCCTACCTCTCTTTTAACACTCATTCAATACACTCTCATGCACCGTGCCCACCACATCTCCCTCTTCCCAAACCCTCTGCCCTACCTTACTACACCATTCCCTAGCCCTACATGCAGCTACTCACAGATAGCCTACCTTTTGGATTTGGAGCTGCAGTGAAGAGGCCAATAGACAATCTTTCAAACAAGAATTTTGGAATTCATGGGAGAAAGGCTGTGAATGTCGGTATATCAATAATTTGTTTTTTCTATTACATTGCTATTATGAGAATAGCATTGTGTAGATATTGGGAATTAAAGGATGAAGCAATAAGGCGAGGAAAATCGAGCTCTCTCGGTATAAATGGGAAGCGTATGCTATCATAAAATTTTGCAATGGGCAGTGAAGTAGCCTAGCTGATTTGTTCATCGCTTATGTAGTACCAGAACTTTCACTTATTCATAAGCTCTTATTTTATTAAGAGTTCACTTGAAATGTTTAGTCTTCATCTCATAAAGAGAGGTAAAAAGATGATACATGAAATTTTGTTTGAAAAATGACTGAAGGGAACATCCCCAAACTAGAAGATAAACTGAGATTTGAGTTACACATTTAATGGTCAAAAAACCATCACTCTAGAGTGTTTCGGAAGATATGGCATGAAGAAGGTCGTCTTCCAAAGGATGTTTACGTTCACAGAAGAATTGCATGGTTCTGCAATATGTATTGATCGATGATGAAATCTAAGATTGAAGATGATGATGATGATGATGATGATGAGAGAGAGAGAGAGAGACAGAGAGAGAGAGAGAGAGAGAGAGAGAGAGAGAGAGGTCCAGATAAAATAAGAGGTAGAGATAGAGAAAAAAACTAAGCATGAGACAGAAATGGCTTCAAGATTCCTAGTTCTGGCCTTGATAGTGGCATATGATTTGACTATTAAGAAAAAAACTTAGAAAAACAATTTGTACAAATGAAATTTTATAGAACATATTGTTTTTGAAAGCAACTTAGTTAAAAGCAAGTTGGTCAGAAGGTCATTTAATGAAGGTTGAAATAATGATGGGACTTAAGTGAAAATTCCTAGACACTGGTTTTTCTAGTCTTAGTCATATTTGGTCTACTGTGGGACACTTTGCAGACCTTCATTCATCATTACATATTCTTTTTTCAACTTTGAGTATTTCACTACTTTTTTGCTTTTTAGTATCTAGCATTATTTTAGTCATGTTCTTTCATGTTTACCCAATCATTTCTTCTTATTCTCTATCTTTTTGTTTTTACATTTCTAATTCATATGAAATTATTCCTGGACACAATGTTTAAGATAAGATGTTAGAATAAAATAAATATCTAACATTTGGTAAACTGCTTAAATAAATTGTGGTAGGTTACAAAATAATAGTATGATCCCATTTCTGCTGACAAATAAGACACAAATATTTGTACAATATATAATAAGAATATTTTATATTTTAGAAAAGCATTTATACAGATACTAAAAAAGTTATTGGTTGGTTTGGGTAGGTAAAATTCTAGTTAATTTTTTGTGCTCCCTTTTTCTTAATTGTATTATACTATTTTAAAAATAAAACATGCATTTCTTTTGCAATATAGAAAAATAGAACAAAATCAAATAATGAGTCATTAATAACAAATAGGTGGCTTTTTTCTACTTTAAAAAAATATCAATTTGAAGACAATTATGCCTACTGTGCTATCTGGCTATGTTTTTATTTTTGTACAAGGGAACAAAGTAAAACAGTTACTTTTTAAAATTAAGCCACTTTTGTTTGACATTTGAGTTATTCTAACATTTCTCTATCAAAATAAAAGTATGGACATAATTGTTTAGTAATGAATAAGAACTATAGGTAAAGTAGGGAAATAATGAAGTAATGTAGGAATAATTGGCTGATAAATGGTATTGAAAAATCAAAGAAAGATTATATCTAGAAAATTCTAACATATGACAAAATTCAAACTATCTATAACATGCAAGAAAATAGCCTAAATGAATTATGGTGAGTAACCAAATAAACCTGGATCTCATTCCTACTGACAAATAAGACATAAATATTTATATAATATATAATACACACACACTTTATATTTTAGGAAAGGATCTGTACAAATATTAAGGTGGTTAATTGGTGGTTGTACAATATGCAACAGAATAATTAATACTTGAAAAATCAGTTTCTATATATTAACTTTTAACAAAATACTTGTACATATTAATTTTTGAACATATTGTTGATTTTAATAGCCGGGTTTCAGCTAACCTGCATTTAGCCAAATTTAAGCAATTTTTTTCTACTATATATATATTTTAATTGTATCGCACATTAGGTAGCCCAAGGCTACTAGAAATCATGAACAATCTAGAGAAGGAATCTTGCAAATCTGATTGAGACAGATGATTGAATATGGGAAAAGACAGTGGTCTTAGGCATACAAATTTATTAGGAGGACATACTGAGAAACACATAAATGGATTTCAAGGAATCTTCCGAATGTGTGCTGTCGATTGAGGGAGGAGGTAAGCAATTTATGGGAACATGAGTCTCTGATTCTGCTAATGTAAGAATGTTTAAGTGTGTAGGTCTTGGCAGGATTATTTTTCCTTCTGGGAAAATATAATTTCCAAGTATCTTCTCTGACACTAGTTCACTTTTGTAAAAGGAGGCATATATAAGGATATTGATTCCAGGGTAGTCTAAAATATATATATAGATAGATATAAATATTATAAATTTTCATCAATAAGTGAATGGCTGTATAATATTCCAAACTATATAAAGTGGCAGTTGAATGGTAAAGATCAAAATATAAATATGGAAGCATCCTTAAGACCTGTTATTTTGAGAAAATAATTTTGCAGAAATATTTATATTATTCCATTTATATTAAGACAACAAAACTATGTATTCTCTCTGTTCTAATTTTTTATCCATTTATGCATGTATCTATGTAAATGCATAGAAAAATATTGTAAAGATTACAAAGCACACTGCTTTCATCCCTCTGGGGAGGAAAATAAGATTGGGTGGCAACAGTGGAGGATTTGCACTTTTACCAAATATATATGAGTATTGTTTGCATTTATTACATATAAATATATTTGTATTACTAGCAGATGTAGCAAGTATAAAAGACTTGAGTGGCTCAAATAAGGAGCTGAACAGAAGAGCATGTAATATTCTTTTAGACACCTTACATCTAATTGAGTCTTCGAACCATTACCTCTTCTAAAAGATAATACCCTCACCACTACCTCCCCACCCCCACCACAGGGGGGAAAGGAGAGAGAAAGTGAGAAGATAACATTTGTTGAAGATCTATGACATAGTTCAGGATTATAAGGATTTGCTTCTTATTAGAGGTAGAGCCATGAATTATATTCCTATAACTATTTGGGGAGGTCTTAGCTAAATATTAGCATGTTATTTCCATGTTCTGGACAGGAATCGAAACATATTAGAATTGTCATTAAGTAAGAAAAATAATTCTCAGAAGTATTTTCTTTGTATGACTTTTCCCTAGAAAGTGTTGAGTGATGACCATAACTAATGCATTAGGACATAATGGTTAGCCAGTTGGAGTTTTCTTTCAAAGATGAATACATTTAAGTGCCTCAGGTTGATGAATTCTTGTCTACATATGCAAGATGGATTAGGCAATTATTTAATAAATCAGGGTGAAAACCCTATTACAGAACAAAGATAGGGGAGAGGGTTGTTGCAGTTTCTAAGATTGATGGCTTAAATTAGTTAAACTTACTATCTTCTTAATTTTCCTCACACAGGGATGACCAAACAAATAATTTTCTTAATGGGTCAGTGTCTTGCATATACAAGGCCCCCACTGAATATTTGTTGCAAAAAATTGAACTTAATGCAGGGATGCTTTCGAAACATTTCATATTCGTCTAAAACACTATCATTTTGTCTACTATATAGCACTTGTTCTTTTATATTTATTTACTCTTTAAAAGGTAAAAATAAGTTTTTAATGAATTACTTAACATGCATTTTTGAACCACAAGATAACAGAGAGAAACGAACCTGTGAAAGAAGCACTTGGATAGTTTGACTCAAACTTGAGCAATTAATGGACAACTTAAAAGAACTTCACGCAGACATTTTCTACACAAGCACCTTCAGAGACATCCCACTTTGAGTGTGCCTCGGTGACTTGTGCACTGCTCTCTTTCTTCTCTATGTCAGTGTTAGACAGCTTATCATGTGCATCTCACATCTAAAGTAGATGTGTCTTTCTCCCAGCCTTTTCCAGGGTACACTACTACACCATCCTTGTCTTAAAGAGAAAACCCAAAGTAATCTATTGATCCTTGGGGTTAATAAGGTAATTTAACTAGGTTGCTGGATAAAAGATTCAAGGTACCAAAATCAATTTTATTTTTATACACTAGCAAATAATGCTTAGAAATTGTGAAATAAAGGATGTATGTACAGTGGCAGCAAAAATTAGGCATGGGAATAATCTAAAAACAATGTAAAAGTCCTATGAAGTATAGTGTAAGACATTAGCTGAAAGATATCAAAGAAGATATAAATAAATGGAAAATTAGACTATGTACATTAATCTGGAGAACTCAATATCATAAATTTATCAGTTTCCCCCCAAACTGATCCAGAGATTCTTGGTATTTCCGATAAAATTTCCAAAATAATTTTTCATAAAACTAGATAAACAGATTTAAAAATATATATATGAAAAGCAAAGGGCCATAAGTAGCTAGTCACACCTGAAGAAGATTATGTCAGAAAGACTTGCCCTACCAAATATAATTCTTAATAGAGAGTTATATTTAATAATATAGTAGATAGTGATGCTGGAAAAGCCAGACAGATGAATGCAATGAATAAAGAATCTAGAAATAGAGCCATAAAATTAAGAACTTCTGTTCTTCATAAAACAGTAAAGAGAATGAGAAAATAAGCAAACTAAGGCACAATATCAGCCACACTTAAAATTTGTAAGTGATAAAAGTTAGTGCCCAGAACAAATAAAATTAGCTATATAAAGAAATTAACAACTCAATAGAAAAATGTACAAAAATGTGAACAGGCAGTTCACAAAAGTGGAATAATGAGGGGGTACTACCTGTAGGAAAAAAAATGTTAACCTCAATTA
Source organism: Rhinolophus sinicus (assembly GCF_036562045.2). NCBI lineage: Eukaryota > Metazoa > Chordata > Mammalia > Chiroptera > Rhinolophidae > Rhinolophus > Rhinolophus sinicus. The sequence continues at coordinate 74,645,412 of NC_133754.1, read as the reverse complement.
AAAGTCAGAGAAATAAAGGTAAAATCACGATTAGTTGCCATTTGACACCCAACCTACCAGGAACAATTTTAAATCTAAGACTATAAGTGTTCAGAAGATTGGGATTCTCATTAATCAGTGGTTCTTTGGGAAACAATTTGGCTTTACCTAGTCAAGGTAAACATGCACATTACCTAAAAACACAGCAGCTGTACTCCTTGGAATAGACTCTAAAGAAACTCTTGGCTATATACACCAGGAGACATGTACAATAATGTTCATAGCTGTGTTTGCACAAAAGTAAAAACCTGGAAACAACTCATTTTCTTCTAAGACAACAATGGACAAATGAGAGTCACATATGTAAACCAGCCTGAGTCAAAAAATTTTAATATTGAGCAATAAAATAAAATCACATGCACATAAATCTATATGCGGTATGATTCCCTCATTATAAAAATAAAAATCAGGCAAAACTAAATAGCATGTTGTTTAAGAATGTTCATATTTTTACATAACTTATAAATAGATTCAAAATAGTAGAATAGCAAAGGTATTGATAATGTACAATGGTGGCTGAACAGGTATTTGTCTTATTATCATTCTTTAAACATTGTATACATTTTTGGCATATATATTAAATAATATAAAATAATGTGACGAAAAATATCAATGAAGCTACAACCTTAATTTCTTTTTGGGAAAATTACAAAGAGAGTTGAGAGATCTTTCTTTTCTCTGTATCTAAAAGTGCCCTCTCAGTTGGTAAATATAGACTCCTGCGGTTTGGTTAAATTACTTAAACATTGGTTTCAACAGGGTTTCATGATTCCTCGATGGCTTGTTGTAAAAAAAAAAATCAAAAACAAAAATAAAACATACCACCACCACACACAAAAAAAAAACCTCACAAATTTCTATTTTTATGTCATTTCAATGTCTATAAACCAGTTTATGCCGAAAAAACTTAAGTTACTGCTACATTTATACTTAGTTTTCCTTTTCTATAAATATTTTTTGTTAAAAAATACAATAATGTGATATCATGTCATTAGAGACAGGTGAGAGGTGTATGGTGCCTGAATGGCTTTAGGTCTGAGCAGCTCTAGCATATACCAGGTGGAGATATCGTTCTTCACAGAGGAAGTGTGTGAAGTGCGTTGCCTCCCCCTTGCCCCTTGAAAATGTGAGGAAGATCAACTGAGGAAGGCCCGTGTGGTGGGGAGCAGAATGGCAAGCAGACTGCCAGCCAGATGGACACGGTCAGTACAAAATAAGCACAGACTCAGGGAACGGCACTGGACAGGCCATTTGATTGCCTTGTGTTTCAGTTAATCCAGCTCAAGGAGAGAAGAAACAAACAAAACCAAATCGCAAAACAGACACTATATCTAAATAGAGATTTCTGAGGGTAAATCCTTGTTAATCTTAAGAATTAATGACTGGGTGAAACCTACATCCCAAAGCCTGGGTCATCAGCAAGTTTATTTTAAAATCATTATTTATTCACTGTGACACCCCTGACTGGAAATCATTGCCTTAGGACAATAGCAAGTCACACATTGAGCTACAAGTGAAATATGCTAATCATATCTTTACTGTTTTATGAAGTATCTCACAGCAGAAGTTAATACCAATGATTTGGAGAAAGTATGATAGGGAAAATACTTATGTTGTGGATTTACTCATTTTGACAGCTCTTTCAAAAGTAGGCAGAAGGCATTATTGCTGAGATAGTTTCAAGGAGCTACTTATCATTTAAAGAAAGTGTGCAAGCATCAAAAAACAATTGGGCTAAAACTTCGGAGAGCCAAGGAATTACGAAACTAAAAAAGAAAAACAGGTAACAGTTCTCTCCTCTATTTTATTTGAGAAGCTCAGAAAGAAATACTGTCTCTTAGATAATGGAAGAGAGCAGTTTGATGCAGACAGAAAATGGTACTAAGTGCTCATTACTTTTAACTGTGCAATTTAAATACTCAAGTGCATCAATGGAAAGAAGATTTAAATAGCAAGCTTCACTGCTATTTGCTCCTAAAAGAAAACGATCTCTACAGATTACCACATTTCGTTAAAGTCAACATGGGGACGAATAGTAATTTTGCAGTTTGAGAAGAAGATGGGCATGTGGGAAAACTGAAATGTGAACAAAACAACAGTTGGGCTTTCTTTCGTTGTTTATTGGTGCTTAGGGACTTCTCTGCAGCTTTGTCTTTCATGGTTGCTTAATAAGTAAAAATACAGTACAGAGCCTACACATTTGGGGTGTGATTCACGAAACGGTACTGGTTCACCTAAGGGACCCTGCCTGGCACAATCAGGGAGCACATCTTCTAAGCATCTGGAACCACACTGGCAATTTTCCCAAAGGCCAAAGGCTTTAGTTATTTTGCCAATCATTTACATAAACCGGCTTAAATTATGCAGCCATCTGTATTCTTACGCACCTAGATTGAGTAAAATGAATTTACAGTCTTGAAAGCGTTTATCCTTGATATCTCCTTCACGCTGATTTTTATTCTTTTCAAACAACTGTGGAGTCTGAAACAGGCTGAACACTGTTAGTTCAGAAAGCCCATCCATCCTCATTTGCTTGGCTGCCCACCAGTCTGCCTTCTCAGTATTGTCCACTCAAACTACCAAGGGCAGTTTGCACTATTGCTGGGAAAGCGGCCTCTGGAATTAGGCTGCCTGGGTTAAAATCTCCATTCTGCTGTTTGTTCACGTATAACATTGAGCAAATGACTTAGTTTCTCTGTGCTTTAGTTCCTCACTTCTGAAAATTTCTAAGGAAAATACCATACTCTCGTAAGGTTACTGTGAAGAACAAATGAATTTAGCAAGTTGTTTGGCATGAGGTAAATATGTAATAAGTGTTAGGTATAATTATCAATATCACATGTCATTATTGTGACTCTATTCCATCCTAGATGGAGTAAATTTCTTTTGGCAGTCCTGACTCCCTCAATTGCAGTGAATGTCATCTATTAGTGACATAGGGAACTAGAACTAGGAGGCCATTGTGTTTCCCAGAGATGGGAGCTAATCCACAGGGGAGTGGCAAAGTATGGAAGCTCTTTAGACAGCATTCATACTATTGCAAACTCGATAATGTCATATGAATGCCAGGTGATATTTAACTGAAACTAGCGTGGGAGAAAAGCAAAGGGGAGAAATTAAAAACAGATGACTCAAAAATATGCATTACCCGAAAGGGCAACTTCAGGTAGAAATCCCACTGATGTTTTAGAAACCTGGGGATTTTGGTAACAAAGGATAGGTGGCAGCATATCACAAAGTAAAAGGACTTCTGACTTTGACAGAAGCACAGTCAGTGGTATATGAAGAAACACAATCAAGCCCTTAGGTTAGTTTAGACCATGAAGAAAGAAAACAAAAACATTCAGTTAAAATACAGATTGCAATAAATTTATTAACATTCTAAAGATGTCAGTTTATTTGTGGGCATCAGCTAATGACATGGCTATGGCAAGACAACTGGATTTTTTAATGATGTTTTGAGGAGGATGGCTTATTTGATTGCTGGAAAATAAATTTGTTAACAGAAGATATTGTCAGGCCTGAGACATGTATGTTATTCACTATATAATTTTTTAAAAAGGATTTGAGTTGGATCTTGCATACTAATAGAAATTTTAAATGAAAAATAAATGTTCAATAATTGGGGAGAGTTTTGATTTAACCTCGTGTCCAATCATTGTCATCATCATCTTCCCAGGGTTTATAGTTTTGTACAAGTCACAGTCCCAAGACAGGAAAGAAACTCCAAGAGAAGCAAACCTTTCTTTCTGGTTTGATGGAGTTAAAAATGGTTCACATACTATAATATGAAAGAAAATCTAGTCCCCAATATTTCACCTGCCTATCTGCCCCCAATGCATCCAGATAGAAATTTACTTGATAGAAATAGGCCTATCCCTTCTAGATTTAAGTAACTTCTCTAAAAATGCAATTCACTTGGTTGGCAATAGAAGTTGGCTAAATTATTCAGGAGCAAATACTATAGGGAGTATCGGTTTAAGAAAACACTTTCCTTTGACAGTTGGGGGTGGAGAAGCATTGAGAACTAGAAGCCAACCCCATAAAGGTAAAAAATAAAGAGCAATGGTGTTTTGAGCAAGGGCCCTGAATTAAGGAAGACATATATTTAATGTCTGACTTTGACATTTTCTAGCTGTCTACATGGCTTTGGGAAAGTTAATTAACCAAGCTAAACCTCCTCTTTTTCCATATGGAAAATAGGAACCATAGTTTTGTTTGTTTTTTGTAAGCATTATGAAATACATAATTAGCAATTATTATTAAATAATTAGTAAATCTGCTAATAACATGGCTGACTTTGCATGAGTAGAGACTGTAATAGGCTGACAGTATATAGGTCATGGATATAAATAAATTGATAATGTGAAGACAGAGAAAAGGACATGTAAATTCTCACTTCACAACAGTAGTCAAATAATATCTACCATCACAAGAAGCACAAAAGCACAAGCAGTCTGCATCCAGTTCTGAAGTTTCTAGACCTGCTTCATGCTGCTTAATGGCCTCGATTGGTGATATCGTGGCCCTGGTTAATGTGTGCTCAGCTGCCTGGGGCTTTGTTGCCGCTTCACAAGACACAGAGGCCATGTATGCTTGTAGTAGTGTCTGCCTAGATCTGTTTTCCTCCTAAAAGTTGATAATTTGATTTTTGACAATTAAAATCTACTTGACTTTTATTTTTCTTTTATGTATGTGTTCCTGCTAAAGCCATGAATAAGCACATTGTAAGGCTTTTTATCATATATAAGAAAGCAAAGAGAAAATTATAGAAAGAGATTACAGGTCTACTTGAATTATCTTCTGTTCCTTCCCTACCTTTCCCCAGCTCTCTTTCCCCTTTGGTAGACCCACCCCTTTGGTAGACAAATCACATCATCAATTTATGTTGCATCCAGCACGACATGAGTTGTGGGAAGCGAAAAGGGCGGCGCAGGGCTAAGAAAAGACAGTAGTCAAGAATAGAGTGCAAGCGGGGCCAAGGGACGCAAGTCTCAAGGACTGAGCCCCAAATTGAGCCAACGTATAGCTTTTATTGGTTAACTTCTAAGGAGGTAAAAAATTGTTAATCTCAAGATCTGTGTGTTAGTAGCCTGCTGGCTGTCTTTCCGAAAGTTCCCATTGTGTTCCAGCTTGTACTTTGGCTTTGCACACACACACAACTCCAAGGAATCCATTAAAGGGGAGGGACCGGTATAATTCCATTGAGTCTCAGTTTGCTGAGACTTCTCTCAAAGGAGCTTTTCCGATATCTTTTCATCGGGCCTCAGTTTGCTGAGGCATTCCGTTGTGAAATCCTGGGAAGAGCACGGGGAACAAACGGTTTGGCAGCTGTAAGGCAACAAATTTACTTCTGAATATCTTGAACATTTTAAATGAACAAACATATTCTCTGAGTCACAATAATTGGATAACTAAATGTCCTTTTTATATTTCACATTAACTATAGCTTTGGATTGAATTATACTGGAAAATTCGATCCCATTGAATTAAATATCACACTTCAATATCAATACTGCACTGAAAGCTCTGCCATTGAATTGGTGTAATTTTAACCTTTAAGAGAAGTGGTTGGTGTGGAGTTTCCATCCAGCCAGTACATGCTTTGACTTTAAGAATCCTTCTTTGAAGAGTGTCTGATTACTGTCAGGGGTTAGGTCTGTCTTTTGTCCTGACTAAGCTCACTTTTCCATGCTTGTTGCCAAAATTTTTTGCCATTGTGGGATTTTCCAAGCTATTGCTTGGAAGTCAAAATAAAGGTATTAGGCAATTTCAGCTTAAAAATGCCATGTAACAGACAAAATGAGGTGAGACTGAATTCTACCAGTAAGCAAGTTAGGTCAAATTGACACAGTCGTGGGTGAATATGGATAAAACCAAAACTTGGGGCTTTTTCAATTTGCTCTTACTTTCTAAGAAAGCCTGCAAAAAAGGAAGACTCTATCTTCCTATTGCTAGAGGAAAAATCATTCTAGAATTTTTTAACAGACTCACAGACCCTCAGGGTTTTTTAGGAAATACAACGAATGTTTAATTTGTGAATCTGAAACCACATTATTTCCTTTTTTATACACTGAGTGGAAGTAACTCTTTTATTGGGTCAATCTAATCTTCCTTTATACTTCTTGTTTCTTCAGTGTCTCATCTCAGGATGGTTTTTCACAATCCTTCTCTCCCTATCCAAAGGCTGAGTTGGCTGTTGATTAGAACAAGGTGGGAAAAGTGATTGGTCGTGGATGGTTTTAATACTTTCCTCCTGCCCCATCCCCACTCTTCAGAGCCTTATGTAGCTACTCAAAGAACTGCTGGAGCTCAACCTCTGAATTCTGAAAAGCTACAGAAGGACTAAGCAGCTAGAATAAAGAAGCATCACAAGTCAGAGATCCCTTCTGATGAATGGAGGGAGGGGTAGAGAAAAGGGGAAAGGCTTCAGAAAACCTAGTGCATGTGAAGAGGAGAGAATCCTCTTCAAACAACTTCCAGCGTCATAGAATAAAACCTGCGTACCACCGGGCCAGTTCAATAAGGATATTCTTGATCTTGCTGTCTGTTCTTGATCCCTTTTGTCCACAAACCAGGAAGGGTAGAAGTAGCAACTATTGATAGAGGAAGAGAGAAAGGGAGAAGGGGAGAAACTGATCATCTCCTTCTTTTTAACTGTATGATAGAGGAGAATTATCTTTGAATGAAGATCAAAGTGTTGATTATTTCATAGGAACTAAACATTTTTAAAAAGTTTAGTGTGTCTTTTATGTCTTAAAAATCACCATTGAACTCTGTATTACGTAGCTAAGAATGCTCAGAAAACAATGAGACTGCCTTCTTTTTTTTTCTTTTTCTTAATTCAAGAGTAGGGTAAAATAGGCTCCTCCAAAACTTAATGAGAATAAGAATTCACATAAATTTGCTTTGTGATAACCATTCCACAGATCAGGTTTGTTCTCTGTACTAGCCGTGGATGACGTCATGAAATTTGGCCACACCCAGAATCCTATAAATCTGGGCTTTCCATGCAATAATGGAGACGTATAGAAAATCCAAACTTTCCAGAATACTAGTTCATGTTCAGGGATAAATATTTGATCATCTTTAATACATTGATCAACAACCAACGAGTGATGAATTAGGCTTGCAAGAGAGGTAAAAAAAAGAGTAACATTATGGATGACATTACTAGTTTCTGGTATACCTCAAATGGTATCAAGTTTCATGTTTTGTCAAGAACACTTGTATATCCTGATAGAGATGCAAAAGGACTTGCTGCCGGCTCTAGAATATAATACAACTTCTCAATATTGTATTTACCTGAACAGTCAAGATTACTTGATATACAAGTTCAGAGGTCATATCACAATTCTTGAGCTTTGCTTTTAAATAGCATGCTCCTTCTTGCTGAATCTTCATCTAATATCCTTAAAAGAGGAAGCAATGTGTAGATGGATACTTTCATATCTTAAAGCATCACAAGTCTTCCAGTGTGTGATTCCAGTTCTTTCCCAAGAAAACTCTAATGCCAGAAGAATTTAGAAAACAGTGGTTCTCACCATGTATAGAGGAAACGGAGATCAAGAATTACTTCAATCATGTGGCACTGGGGGTATAGGTGCCACTTACCCAAATGGGAAGATGAGGGAGAAAAAAGTATAGTGGAGTTTGAGTTCAATTTTAAGTGAAAATAACAGTGTTTTTTAATTAGAATGTTGATTAGGCAGTTGGAGATATTTGGAGCATTGAGGAGACATCACTGTTTGAAATTAAGATTTAGAAATAGTCAACATAAAGAAAAATTGAGTTGAAGCTATGAAGCCTCATTTCGAGGCTAACCACAAGACACCATTTCCAAAGCCACAGGTAAAAGTACAAGAGAAAGAGAGCCTGAAAGTTAAGAGAAGAAATAAAATGTTTCTTATTTTGAGAAGTTGCAATTTTAAGAGTCAAGACAAAAAAAACACACATATATATATAATGAAAATTAATAATTGTTAATGACCTTAATCATCATTGGTAAAAATATTGGACTTTATATTGCTTCTTTTTAAGTCATTTTTGAGTAAAATTATTTGAAAATGATGGAAGGCTTTCATATTTGGGGAAAATATGGTTTAGTTATTTTGTTTATAAAATTGAAACATTTAAATATGTTTAATTTTGAGAAAATTAAATGTCTTTGCAAAATATTAGAAAATTAAAACCAGAAAATATTTTATTAACTAAATTTACCCTAAGATGAAAGTATTTACCATCTTAGTCTCAACTTCTAAAGTGCATTTTATATAGAAGGATTGAAATAATTTTAATGATCTGTGCAAAAATCAAAGTGTTGTGTTCATTGGAATTTTTTCATGATAGCCTTTCCTAGTTACAATTAAGCTTATTTTTAACTTTTGAAAATGGGTAAAATAATTAATGAAAATTCCAAAAATCTGTCTTTCCTCCTTTCCTTCCTCCATCCCTTCCTCCCTCCTTCTTCACTTCCTTCCTTTCTTCTCCTTTCCTTCCCTCCCTTCCTTCAGCAAATGTGTATATATTCATTTTCAATATACTATCCTGAGTGATTTGGCTGATGACTGTAAGATAGAGTACAGACGTAATATAAAGCATGTACACAAATTATTATAACACAAATTAGAATATTTTCTGGTTCATTAGATATGAATTATTGAATGGTGGTAATAAATGTTGAATGCACAAATTCTCCGTTCATTTCTGATTGATTATGTTTAGGTAGTAGTGTAAGATGAATTAGGATGGAATGATGGTTGATTTCAAACATCACAATGCTATAATTTTAAAATAGTAAATAGGTGTACTATGAAACGAATAAGCCTGTTGTGCACTTTTGAATTTCATATTGATTTGGCTTTCTGCAGAATATTTGCAGCAATGTAATTAATCTTGAATGTTCAGATAATGTTATTGTCAGGCCATACAGATTTAATTCATAGCAAGCTCTTAGAAGCAAGAAGTAGATAAAATCCAAGCTGTTGACTATTAGTTTCAGTAAGTGCATTGAGGCAATTTTTAACGAGTGCTCTTTAGGTAATTTAGATTTTCAGACTTGATCATAAACCTTTCTAGAGTATTTCTCTGCCAACTAAATTTTGAATATAAACAGGAAAATTTGTAGGCCAATATGTCAATAAAGTCTAATTTAGCATGTTAAGGAAAAAAATAAACATTCGTGGGGATTTTAACATTGCTTACTATGCACTAGTCATAGTTGAAAAGAATTTCCTGAAGATTATGAATGCACTTAGCCGTGCACACACATCTTAATTACATAATCACTTGAAGCAACCACTCTAATTTATCTTGCTCCTTTTAAACTGTATAAAAGAAACAAACTAATTATGGCTTTACACTGAAGAAAAATACAAACCAGTACCATATTTACCAGGTTTATTCAGTCTTATACACTCTGCTGCTCAGAGAGCCAGAAAGTGAAGAAACAACAAAAGTGGTCATTATAGTACATGATGTAACAGCGTTCTTAAAAAGGGAAAGATATTGAACCAACCCTCACTAAACACTGGAAGGCAGGCTGGTTTTCTTCCATGTTGGAAACTGGCAGCAACTCGCTGATCAGGAAGCCACACTCAGGGATAACTTGAAATGGGCTAATGCGGATAGAGTGAAGATTAATGTGCAGTGAGGGAAGAATGAAAGAATTGTTAGAATAAGGCGCAAGCCAGCCTGATGACAAGTGAAACATTAATGTGAGCTAAAACTCAGACATACGGTGCTATATACAAATGAGGAGCATGACAGAGAGGATATATTTGAACATCTATTTATATAAGCTTACTTGAAAAAAGTGCAACTTTGCCTCTGCAAAGGCATTCAAGATTGAACTATAGTAACCTGGTATATAGTCCTTTAAGCTTATTTTTGGAAAGGAATAGACAAATTGAGAACAGAGGAGCCAAAGGAAACTGCTAGAGTGCATAGTATTAGAGCCTTGAAACCATGGGTACTGTCATACATAATAGCATGGAGTTTAGGTGGCCCAAGAGGTTCAGTCTAGTCTGAAGCCCACTGAGTGTGCCCTTCGATCAAGTTCATGTTGGATCAGTGGTTGGTCTATAACTCAAATGATTTATATTAATTCTGTGGTGGCTCCTAAAAATGCCTCTCTTGTTTAGGGTCCCCTACATGAGGCAGGGACATAGAAAGGATACAATGTTGCAGCTATCAGAGTGGGCGGGGCTCAATTTGTGCCCAAAGTGAGGGGGGAGGGTCCTTCCTAAGCAGAAATAAGATTAGTGGTGGGTCATTGCTTGCGTCAGAACTGTGAGCAAAGCTTCTGTATCAGTCATGTGCACGGGTAATGACATTTACAAACCTGAAAAATTTACAGTCAAAATATTAGAATCACTTCAATCACTTGATTAAATATGTTACATGGTAGTGTGTATCAAATTTTATTTCTAGTGAGCAATACCTTTAAACTACTATTTGATTACAGATTTAGATTATAAAACATGAAGTGAGTTGTCATTTGGGGGCATAAATATATGATGTTTCTTATAGTCTATTAAGGAAATCTAAATATTTTATCTACAATAAAGCTGGTTTTCTGGGTCACACACAATTTTCATATTTTTTACACATTTATTACAAAGGCAAACCAATGTCCAAAATGTACTAAATCATCTTTAGATGATTGAATTCAGATAGATGAAGTTGTTCCTCTAATTATAAAATTCTCCTCTGACCATTTTTAGTGTGTATCTCACTCTTGGAATAAGATAGGGGTAAAAGGGCAACTATTTCCTTTTGAAATTTGTTATTTTCCAGAATTTATGTATTGGCAGTATTTCTCCCACAGTTATATGTCAGTAATCAATTAATATTACACTCAAAATATTCTCATTGAGAACACTTACCATGAAATCTATTGATCACTATTAGTTTAATTGGGCTTACTTTGCTTTTAATAGAAACCAAACCTACTGACTAACAAATAAGAATTTGTTGTCTACCTCTGTTGTTGGGAGATAGTTTTCTCTGTGTCTCTTTCATTTTTGCATGTCTTGTGACTGCTATTGTTCTGTACTATTGTTTTGTACTATTGATTGCTATTGTTCTGACTGCTATTGTGCTATACTATTTTTTCAAGGATTTATTTAAATATCAAATGACCTTGAAAGTTAGAGATAATGTTTCTATAGCAAAAGGCTGGGTTGCTTAATGTAATAATAATTATTATGATATAATATAGCATATTATAACGTAACGTAACATAACATAATTTCCTTTAGAACAAATGGGTAGGCAGGATTACTGCTATTATAGAACACTTGAGTTCCCTAAGCTCAATACAACCCTCTTCTAATACAACCCACAGCAGGTACAAGTGTCACCTGACCCTCTTTGAGTTGCCCTTTGGGAATTAGGATTGTGAAAGTGGAGCAAGAAAATACTGATATTCTGACTACTGCTATTTCTTGAATAATAAAGTCCATTGTCTCTTGACCAATGAATCTTGTAACTTTTAACAGAATCCATTAAATTGCAGTGGGCTAACTTCTTAGCTTTTAATTAGGATAAAATCTTGGACCTTTATTTTCTTGACAACATCATGAAAAAAGACAAAGAACTATGGGAATACTTTAAGAAGGGTAAGGTTTTTCCTCCATGCACACTTTCTGAATTTCTGCCCATGACGCAAACATGAATTGTGCATTAATTATAGCAATATGATGTCCTTAGTTTGTCATAATCTCCTTAATTTGTGTATATGTGCAGGTGTGTGTGTGTGTGTGTGTGTGTGTGTGTGTGTGTGTGTGTGTGTGTGTGTTTATAAGAAAACAGGCTCCTGACAGTTGTTTTAAGGATTCAGGAGCTTAGATTTTAGAAAAAGCTGGTTGATTTTCCTCCACCACTACCTTGGCTAAGAGAAATAAATGATAGACTCTTCTAGGAGGAAAAATAGATATTGCTTTTTAACTTTAGGTCTATATAATATTGAGGGATATTGAAATAAGATTTGACATACTTCTGAACTGATCTATAAAATGAACTGTGTGCAGTCTCGGCCTTTATGTATTATACTTTAATGAACCAGGTCAGACTTTCTCTCAAGTTCTCTTTGTCTAGAGTGGGCCTGGTGAGTTGAATATACGCAGTGTGTCTTCTGGAAAAGGCAGATTAGCCCCAAACACATGGTGGGCTTTTGAGGACTCTGGGAAAAAGTCTTCCTGAAATAACTCTTCCATTTGCTCTCAGATGCCTGGAATTCTTTATCTCCAAAAGGAAATCCTTTCATCCAGTGTTTGTAGTCGAGGATTAAAAGACATATACACTGAGAAAGGTGACTCCTTGCTTAAATTGACACTATCACACACATCAATGATAGATTTCCTGAAAGCAGGCCTTCAGTCTTAAACTAGTAGTAGGGTATAACTTTATATAGAAGAGAGAAAAGGGGTCATAATGATTCTGTTATTTATGATAATTATCACTAACCTAATCCAGGGCTAGCAAGTGGATTTTGTTTTGCATGAAAACTCTACTTAATTGTCAGCAGCTTGCTAGGGTGCTGTTCATGAAGAATTCTTGGGCATATCCAGGTTTAGAGAAATAGTTCTGTTGTCAGGTAGTCCTTTCTGGCTGCCAAAAATATCAAGGGAGAGTTGGTACACACATGCTAGATATTTGGTATCTCTGGCCTACATTATTAGTTGCAGATGACTTTCTAAGAGTAAATTTAGGATACAACAATGTCTAGTGGCCAGGAACTGATGTTAAAAATTGATGGAACTCTTCATTTCTTTCCGTTCAAGTTCCCCTGTCGTAGCACATGCCACACTGGTCTTGCTTCCGAGGTGAGTATCCAATCTCCAGCTAAACCAGAGAGTTGTAGGTATCAGATGATTGATGAATTGTAGTGCATCGAATGACCCAGTGAGAATCTACTAGTGACTAGTTAAACTGGCTAATTCTACCACTGTTGGAAATATTTTGCCACAAGTGACAGAAACTCAGTTTTCACCAGCTTAAGCCAAAGGAGGAAATTAATGGCTTGTGTTATCAAATTACAAGAAGGACAGGGGTGTGGCCTCAAAGAATGCCAGAACTGTGGATTTGAATGCCATCGGAAAGCCCTTGGTTTCTTGCCGCTGTCAGTTTTTGATTCTTTGCTTAATTTTTATAGGCACGCATTCTCTATGATGCTGGCACCGAGATACCATAAGTTTCTGGGTTAACTTATCTTTTTGGTTTTACCATCAAACAGAATGGTGCTCTCATTTCTGAGTCTCAAATAGAGAAAAAAGTCAATGATTAAAAAGGGCCAAATAGTTTGGACAGTATCATAGCACACCATGATTGACCTTACTTGGCTCAAGGATGTCCCTGTTGATATCTGTGGCAGGGGAGGTACATCTGTAAGAATATGTCAGCTCTCCCTTCCACAAAGTTGAAAGTAATCTTTCCCAGAAAGTGGAAGAGTTTTCCACTGATCTGATTGCTGGGCAGTCAGGACCAGTAAGTGTTCCATTAATTCCTAGATTCCATCGACCGTTTTGATGAGAGATGAAAATCTTATCTGAAAAGGTTGTATTTTATTTCGGTAAAACAAAACTGTTTATGCTAATTTTCTTTTAAAAGTAAACTTGAATAGCTTCTGTCATCTACAAGGACATGCATCGTTCCTTGGCCTAGCCTAAAGGATTCTTCCCAGTCTTGTTTTCTACCTGTCTCTTTAGTTTTATTTCCTAGCATTCTCTAGCACTCCAACTACCTTTCCACCCGTAAGCCTGTCCTCCTCCTACTACTCAATCATTCATCAAATATGCTATGATGTTTCCTGCATTCCTGCATTTGCTCCTCTGTCTAACATAATATACATTCTCAACTTAGAGAACTTCTATTATCACTTACTCTTCAAAATCTAATTTAAAAATTTTATTCTCTAGGAAACATTGCACATTTTATTTCTTCATTCACCCTGCCACACAAGGTATTAGTCATTCTCTTTTCCATCTTTCAGGAGCACTTTATGTTTTGTTTTTATACTATAACACATCACCTTATATTTTAATAGCTTTATTGATACATAATCTAATATCATAACATTCACCTATTTAAATGTGCAGTTCAATGGTTTGTAGTATATTCACAGAATTGTACAACCATTCATACAGTTTGAGGACATTTTTATTACTTCAAAACCCTTGTACTCATTATCAGTGACTCTCTGTCCCTGCTTTCCTACCTTCACCTACCTCTTCATCCCCAATTCTAGGCAGGCACTGACCTACTTTCTTTCTCTATAGATTTGTCTATTCTGGACATTTCATATAAGTAGATAAACATACGTTGTCTTTTGTGACTGGCTTATTTCATGCCACATAATGTCCTTGTTTCATCCATGTTGTAGCACGTGTGGGAATATCATTCCTTTTTCTTGCTGAATGATATTCCATTGTATGGATATAACACATTTTATTTTTTTCTTTATCAGTGGATGGACATTTGAGTTGCTTCCCCTTTTTGGCTATTATGATAGTCAAAATGCTGCTATAAATATTCATGTACAATTTTTTGTGTGGATATATATTTTCATTTATTCAGGGTAAATACCCAGGAGTGGAATTGCTGGATAATGTGGTAATTCTATGTTTAACATTTTCAGGAACTGCCAAAATCTTTTCCAGTCTGGTTGAACCATTTATAGTCCCACCAACAATGTATACAATGTATAAGGGTTACAATTTGTATACCTCTTAGCTTATATCTTAGTTATTAGTTACATATCTGTCTCCCAATAGATTGAATGCTGAGCTCTGTTATGAGCTGGTTTTCATTCATCTTTTTATCATCAGGGTTGTCTAACAATATATAAATATAGAGGAGAGAAGGAAGACTGAGTTTGGATATAATTTGATGAATAAAAATTATTCTAAGAATTTTTGTGTTGTTTTCTTTGAATTAATTTTTCCTGACATTCTTAATGGGGATGTCCCGCAATAGTTGTGAGACAGAAACACAGGAGAACTTAGGAAATATAAATAGGTTAAGCTTAAAACCATTTAAACTAAAAATAAAACTATAAAATGAATGAGATTTTTGACAAAAACTGTTAAATAATATTCTCTTGCACAATATATGTTGAATTTATTGATAGTCTTGTCTTTTTTATATAAAATTTTTGGGATTTACATAGATGGCATGAATTTCACACAAGTTCAGAGGAGTGACTTTATAATATGTACAGTTCCACACTTCATCTTGCAAAAAGGCGTGTGTGACTTGGAAGATCTTCTGTCTAGGACCAAGATATCAGTCAATCATTAGCATTTACTGATCACCTCCCAGTGTATTAGTACTTTGCGAGCATCTTTGAGTAAATAACTAAAATTTTCCTCAATGCTGTGAAAAAGAGACTCAGAAATTGTCCTGACTGACAAGTTTCGATTTTAAAAATATTTCAAAATGCTTTTATTTTGTAATTATTATATATTCATTAGGAATTTACAGTTGTCTTGTACTGTATGTATACCAGGAAGTCTCCTTGTTGTTTCAGAACAAATTAATTGTTCTAATGAGTGCATGATTTGTGTCATCCATTTTGACAAACTGATATTTAATTTTACAGGTTTGGTATCTTCCCAAACCATCAGTTATGTAAGGACATGCTCTTGAAAGTAACTCTTCAGTGTAATCGTATGGAATTCCAGCACAAAGGTATGTCATATTTTCAGAATCAATTGTTCTTGGAGGTCTAACATGGGCAAGGTCAAGGAAAGGTACGTAAGTTAAAAACATAATTTTATATGCTATTCTATTAGTAGCAATTGTGTTTCTATTAATACAATACATAACAAATTCAAATAGTTTTGTTCTATCTTAAATATAGGGAGGATACCTAATGGGAGTCTGCAACTGAATTTTTCTAGTTTGGAACTACTACCTAAAGTTATGTCTTAGAAAAGATTTGACAATTAAAATTAGGAGGAAAAGAATGTGTTTTAGGCAAGTATTCTTGAAACATGATTTGATCAAAGACTTTTCAAATAGTCTTTTCCTTTAATTATATTATGCTTCTGAATCATACAATAATTTATCATATTTATAGCAAAAAGATTAGCCATAAGAAGTACTGTAAGAGTTAGTCATACAACTCATATTTTAATTTTATGGCTAAGAAAATACCATTTTTTAAAAAGATATTCCTTTTAATGAGAGTTCAAAATCAAATTGTAAAAACATTTAACACAATTAGAACATATAGTGAAATGGATAATTTCTATTGTTTTGTATTGTGTTGCTTGATTGGTTGTCCATAAGTGACCTCAGAACAACTAGCTTATGAATTTTTATTCCTGCAATCTACTTTGATCAATTTATAATGGCTATGTTTCATGAGTTTACAATGTGGATAGAGTCAGTGTGTCTCAATTTGCAAATTCATTTTTAAAAAGATAACTCGATGCTAATTCAGTTACTTACTGTGTTTCCCCAAAAATAAGACCTAGCTGGACAGTCAGCTTTAATGCATCTTTTGGAGCAAAAATTAATATAAGAGCTGGTTTCATTTTACTATAACATATTATAGTAAAATAAGACCGGGTCATATATAATATAATATAATACCGGGTCTTATATTAATTTTTGCTCCAAAAGACATATTAGAGTTGATTGTCCAGCTAGGTCTTATTTTCGGGAAACACGATATAATATAATATAATATAATATAATATAATATAATATAATATAATATAATATAATATAATATAGTATAATACAACATAACATAACATAACAACATAACATAATATAATATATATAATACCGGGTTTTATATTAATTTTTGTTCCAAAAAACGCATTAGAGCTGATTGTCTGGCTAGGTCTTATTTTTGGGGAAGCACGGTATAATAAAATATAATACCGAGTCATATTAATTTTTGCTCCAAAAGATGCATTAGAGCCGATTGTCTGGCTAGGTCTTATTTTTGGGGAAACATGGTAGGAATTCAGCTTTGAGCCAGTTGTCACACAGAGAAGTCCGAATTTGTTGATTTTGCTTCACTATACTACTTTCCTTTTACCACTGTTATTTTTGTGTGTGTTTTTTTTTGCATATTCTTCACACTTATATAATAAAATGGCTATTCTACATAAAATTTCAGGAAGGTTGATGTACCAAGGTCTAAAAATTCAAGTGTAGAATAAGTATTGTCTGGTAAGCACTGAGTACTTTCATGTAAAATTAGTCTTGAGCTTGGTTTGTAATTGGTCACCCTTTTAGTTCTATGCAGTCCTTTTCTTTACAATGGGAAAATAAGCACTTTATTTATTCATTCATTCACTGATCAGATATTCATGAGAGCCTACTGTATGCCCAGCATTAATGTAAGCACTGGCATATTGTGGGGAATCAAGGAGTCAAGCTCTCAGTTCTCAAGCAGCTTATAGTCCAGTGGGAGAGACAGGCAGACAATTAGCAAAATAATAATAAAGACCAAAGTGCTATAAAAACTAAACAAGGAATGTGGAAAAGGTGTTTGGAGGTGTTTTATGAGATGGGAAAGTTATGAATGGCCATTCTTAGTAGATGACATTTGAGCTGAACCCTCAATAATGAGAAGCAAGAAACCATGAAAAAAATCTTAAACATTTCCTTCCAGACAGAGGAAACAGCAAGACAAAGGTTCTATGCCTGTGTTTTACCACCATTTGCATTTACTGAGCTAGGGGTTCTTTACATAAACATTTTACCCATCCTAATGGGGCATTATAGTGCTTGTTCTTACCGATTTTATGCAGAGGATTGTATAGTTTGGAGGAACATTCAATTGATAAGCTTTCTCTATATTTTATCTGCAAGGATAACATACTGTGTTTTACTGGTACAATTAGCAATGAGGGTTGCACTTTCCTATGTTTTCAAAATTAGATCCCCTCTTGGGATCAGTGATGCTGAGAGTCATCATATGGAGAGCAGTAGGAGACAAAAGGCATTTGGAAATGAGAAGAGAAACCAGAAGAAATGCCAGCCTCTGGTCTAAAACAACAACAAACTCTGTCATGTTTCACTTTTTGTTTTGTAAGGAAAATCAGTGAGTTTATTTTATTTTCTGACATGTCAGTGTATTTTGCTGAATTGTCATTTTAATTTCTGTCCTTAGGGGCACGCAGATACATGAATCCTTTAAAAATAGAGATTTCTGACTACTGTTCCAATGGTTCTCAAACTGGCCTTTGTACTTGGTAAAAGTAGAAAAAACAATGTCCTTATTATAAGGCTACCTAATTGTGTGTGTATGTGTGTGTACATATATCTGTATGTATACACACATAGTAAACACATACATACATATATGTATATATACACATTATATATTATACACACTTCCACATATACACACATAGATATAGATATGCATATGCATACATATTTATATCAGAATTATTGAAATCAACTAACCTCACCAAATGAAACAAACAAAATTAAAGTGATACTCCCCCAAATTCACATCTAAGTTATCAGGTATCTGATTAGCCATACCCAGGTGCTTGCACCTATACACTCAAGCACAAGTGATCACACACAACCAGTCTTCCCTCTGAAGAGATCAAAAGGCTTGGTTGAGGTCATGCAGAATCATAGCAATTGGTCTGAGATGGCCAGTTGTTCACTAAGATTTTGGACTGTCAATTCAATTCAGAGCTCTCTCCCAGGGAAAATGCTGGGCCAGTTCAGAAGTGCCTGCACAGACAATGGCCTTATTCTTTCTTTACTCCCCTAATTTGATTACTTTTTCTTTCCATAATAGTTAAATAGGATATTTTGGCAGACAGTTAAAAAGAGCAGTGTCAGGTAAAAATGAATGGGTTAGTGATTCTGCTGCTGGATTGTGGAGAATTTAGGTATTGACGATGTTTAAAGGCAGAGAGTGCCCTGGCCTAAAGAGTTCCCAGTGTTGCTGATAACTCTGACCTTATTGTTTCTCTGTTGGAAAAAAAATTATGGGGCTGAATTGCTTTTTAACCATTTTCTAAGGGGGGAAAATAAAGGATAGTGTTTGAAGCATTGAAGTTTTCCCCTGTATTTTATATTTTAACTTCCCCTTATAGTTATTCCCCTTGCATCATGGTTGTAAAAATTGTTCCATAATGTCAGGCTTTTCTATATGTTTTCTTATCTTAAAGAATAGTAACTAATGATGACAGTTTTTTCCAGTTGCTTATCACTCGACTATAACCAATTATACCTAATCACAAGCCACTCTTTTTCAATGTGTTATGCTATGAATAGTGTTAGTCTTTTAAACTAGATATTTTTTCTATAGTCAAAGCTGCAGACTGTTTTTCGAATATTCTCTGAAACATTTCTTCCAATTCCAGTAAGTCTAGCCAACATTGTTGTTGCATCAAATCGTCTTTATATTGAGATTCCTTTGTCAGCCTCCTGAACTTCAATGTGGCTCGTAACAGGCAGAATTTGTGTGAAGGACCTGAGAGAACTATACACGCATTGTCATATTTGATATTCTGTAGAGTATTTCTTGGTCATAGAATTTCTTACCTAGGTGATTATTTGTTAATCTGTGACCATGTAAACTCCACTACAACCTGTAAACTCCTGGAGAAAGGGGCTGTGGGTTACTCATCTGTCATGTCCAATGCATAGCCCAAAGCCTGATCAGGTGCAGAGTCCCAGGAAATGTTTGTATGATTCATAAGTGTACATGTTCTATCTCTCTTCTTATGGAACAACTTTAATCAATCAAAGCAAATATACCTTTATAAGTGAAGTATCTCATAAAATCAATCATCTGATGTATAATTTTGCATGCATATTCCATTTTTTTTTTTTTTTGTAGCTGAATTGATGCAAATGACAAACACTGAGGTCACTGAAATGACATTGGGTAATGATTTTCTCAGTGTTTCAGTTATATAGTCTCCAAAACATGCAGCTGTATTTAGGACACCATCATAAGTCTTATTATAATTGGTTAAAGGCCTCAAATATGGTTCCTATCACCCTGAATATCTTCCAGAACTCACCTGTGAATAACTTCTTAAACCCTATCCTCCTCTGCCTTTTCCCTACCAGGCAGAGCCTTCCTGTTTCATCCAGACTAATTTTACAAAGAAAATACTCAGAATCAATTGGCAAGTGATTACAAGTCATTAGCTTCTTGCTGGGCTAATTAAAAGTCATTAACTTTAAGAGTTAGGGCAAACAGAATACCCTTGCCTTGGGTTTCTGAACCCAATTTGAAGCTGTACATGAAAGAGAACATCTAAGTATTCTTACCAGACTATATTTTAAAAAGCAGTACGAGTTTAAATCTGGAAAAGCCCCAGTAGTGTTACAAAATAAATAAATGAACATACAAAACAAAAAAACTCACTTTTGAAAAATGTGACTTCCCATTGAGTTGGACTCTAGCCCAAAAGCCTGTTAGATCAATTCCTGTAATCCAAAGTAGTTTTCCCAGGGGCAGCCAGGTACTGAAGTGGCAGTTCCCTTGACCTAGAAACGTCTTGGCTAGTGGAGTGCTGTAGTACTGGCGTGCATTACCTGCAAAACACACATGCACACACACACACACGCATTCACACACATCCTCACTCACACAGATACACATACACACCCTAATTACTCGATAACACGAGAATAAAAGGCACGATAGAGCTAAAGAGAAAAAGCCAACCTTTAGAAAGTAATTGCCTTATTCTAAATACTTAACATTTAATAACTTATATACTCATTCGTAGCATAGGTAAGTAAACTTTGTTAGGCATTCACTGGGCATTTAAATTATTATGTTTAATAGTTCTGTAATAGTATTAATGTTTGCATGCTAAGGAATTTATTCATTCAGAGACAGTTTGTATGAAAATATGATAAGCAGATGTGAGACGGTAATGATTTCAGACATTGAACTCATGAAAATTTCTAATTGTGGTTTAGAACTTAACCTACATTTAGAATTTTAAATCTCACTCTCAACGTATGTACAGCAGATCCTCAAATAATGCCCTTTTGTTCACTGTCATTTCGCTATAACGTTGAGAAAAACAATCGATTCCTAGAGGGGCCACTGTCTGTTGTGGTGTTTGCACGTGCTCCCCATGTCTTGCACGGATTTTCTCTGGGTAGTCTGGTTTCCTCCCACATCCCAAAGATGTGCATGCAAGGCGAATTGGCTTGTCTACATTGTCTCAGTCTGAGTGAGTGTGGCTGTGGGTGTAAGTGGCCCTGCAGTGGGAGGGCATCCTGTCCAGGGTTGGTGCCCACCTTGTGCCCTGAGCTGCTGGGAGAGGCTCTGGTCACCCCCCACCCTGAATTGTAATAAGCAGGTTGGGAAAAAAGTGTATTCGTTGTTTTTATTCATCTTTCTTAAATGTATGTCTAATTCACATTTATTTCAGTGTTTAATATTGGAAGGGTTTTGGATCTTTATTTAGAAGTTTGGTGATGTTTTTGTGACCAGAAAAGAGCCAGAGGAATTTAATTCTTGTTTATATCAATTAGCCTAGGGGAAAATTGATTTCCTGGTAGTATATGTTGTTTCATTTAAAGTCACATTTCCCAAGAACCTATCGACAATGTTAAGTGAGGACTTAGTGTATCTACCTCAAAAAATGTATGTATCGAGCACACGCTATATTCTCATTAGTTAAAAATAGAGACAATATACGTTATTGACTAAAATGATAGGTTGGGGAATTGGACATCCCTGGTTTTAAAGAATCTTTTCATCCCTTGCACTTGTATTACACTGTAATTAATTTATTATTAATTTAAATTAATTCTCATTGAAAAACTTAGTTAATTTTTCTAAGTGCCTGTTTCTTTGTGTGTAAAATGGAAACAATAAAACATAAACAATAGTGAAAAATAATTAGTTATGTGAAAGAACCTGAAATGGTGTTTTGCACATAATAAATATCAGTAAATATTAGTATCAGTAGACGTGCAATGATTGTTTTTAGTGCTAATCTTTTCTGCCTTCATATGGGTATTTCTGTACTGGGCCATAGTCAAGAATTTTAGAACAGACACAATTTATCCCTAACATTAATATGTATGAAACTAGGAAGTGCAGATAGTTCCTGTAACTATAATCTATATAGAGAGGTAAAAAGGTTGCATTCTTTACGAAGAAGTGTTTTCAAAATTTTTTGGTTAGATATCCAAAAGAGGGATTACTGGGTCATGCGGTAGCTCTATTATTAATTTTCTGAGGAACCTCCATACTGTTTTGAACAGTGGCTGTACCAATTTACATTCCCACCAGCAGTGTGTGAGGGTTCTCTTTTTTCCACATCCTCTCCAACAGTTGTTACTTCTTGTCTTATTGGTAATGGCCATTTTAATAAGTGTCAGGTGGTATTGCATTTGTAGTTTTAGTTTACATTTCTCTTGCAATTAATAAAGTTGAGCATCTCTTCATATATCTGTTTATATATTTTATTCATAAAGATATATGAGGTCTGATATGTAAATTCACGAACTTGTTGCAACGATGTTGCTAACCATTTTTTGATACCAGAGGGCTTATTCATTATGAATTTGTACCAACTGGACAAACAGTTAACCAAGTTTACTATTTGGAAGTGCTGAAAAGGCTGCATGAAAAAGTTAGACGACCTGAACTTTTTGCCAACAATTCATGCCTCTTGCATCATGACAATGTACCAGCTCACACGGCACTGTCTGTGAGGGAGTTTTTGCCAGGAAACAAATAACTGTATTGGAACACCCTCCCTACTCACCTGGTCTGGCCCCCAATGACTTCTTTCTTTACTTGAAGATAAAGAAAATATTGAAAGGAAGACATTTTGATGACATTCAGGACATAAGGGTAACACAATGACAGCTCTGATGGCCATTCCAGAAAAAAAGAGTTCCAAAATTTCTTTGAAGGGTGGACTAAGCCCTGGCATCAGTACGTAGCTTCCCAAGGGGAGTACTTTGAAGGTGACTCTAGGTGATATTCGAAGATGATATTCAGCAATGAGGTATGTAGTGCTTTTTCAAGGATGAGCTCACAAACATAATAGTCAGACCTCGTATGTTGAAGAGAAATGAGATGGTAAAAGGGAAAGGAAACATAGTCAATTATAATCACCAAACGTGTGTACTAAAGTAAACATGCTAACTTTTTGGTAGACTTAGAATCCTTGATTATCACTGAAAATATTCATAAAAACACCCACATCGTCAAGTGAAAATGGAAAGCGATATTGTAGTTATGTTAAAAAACTCTGGTTTCCTCTTAATAAATAATGATGCTTTAGAGAGCAGGCACACAATAAAATTCCAAAAAAAGCAGGATCATTTGGTATAAAAAAAAAAAAAAGAATTGATCTGTGTAGGTCAGAAGATTTGAGTTCTAAAGTGCATGGCTAGGTTAAGCCATTTTGAAGGTCTAATTCAGACCGAAAATGCCATGTTTCTATAATAATTACATTTCCATTTTTGAAGGTGGGTCCAAAGATAGGTAAAAAATATGAAGGAATTGCCAGAAGCAAGCATAGTGATTCCACAATGAACTTCACAAGCCAGAAGAGATCCTGCAACCTGTAGATAGTTTTTCTTGCCTAAGGCTACATGACATGGGTGAATCAGAACAGAATATCTTAATTCTGAATTTATATTGGACCCAGGATCTGTGACTGGAAATGTATATGTTGTTTTTGGTGTTGTTCCTGTGGTTACCTTATGATTAGTAGCATGTGTGGGCTAGCGTAAATGGATTTAGTATTTTGAGAGCTTAGAGACATTATCTGATTATGATTGATGCTGAAATGAGATAATGGTAACCTGGTATTTGTCACTATTCAAATCTTACTTCAAGTGCTCAGTATAATCCTCATAATTTTAGCACAGAGATACAATAAAGATCAAGCTAACACCTGACAACTGTTCAACATTTCATTTGTTTTCAAAATACAAAGCAAACATTCAGAATTGAATTATTGCCTTAATCCACGTGGATCACTTCAGTCACAGGCAAGCTAGATGAAAGTCAGCAATACTCAATACTGTAGCTCTAAAAAGATTTTGCCAATCTAATGTTTAATAATATAACTTTCAGACTGCATACAATCTTTCATGCGTGAGCTTTGTAAAAGCAACTGCTAACTTGTAGATCCTTTAGTCATTCAGTACAGGTAACTAGGAAGAATGTAGCAGACAGAGATTATTAAGTGTTTGTCCTGGAGTCTCTCATTAAGTGAAAAGTGAAATTACCAAGGAGTTATTTTGAGTCCAAGATAGGTGTTTTAGCAATTATTGCAGAGCTAGCTACACTTACCCCAAGTAGGCCAATTAATTGTCATGGCCCAGAAGGGAGTTTGGAAAGGAAATATTAGAAAGCAAACCCCTCCATTTTCACATCCTAATCACAGCAGTCTGATCTCAAGAAAGACTTCAATAAAAGCAGTTTTGTATTTCTCCAGATTTTTCCAGGCAAACAACCCCAGGGCTCTGATTTCTACATCAACATTTCTTTAGCCACTGTGAACTGTGCAGTCCTTTAACACGCCCAAGTTGAGTTGCATTGCTTATCTATCATGAAATAAACTTTTATTTGTAAAACAAAATGTAAATCTTAGACTTGGGGAGTTTGCAGGAAATCCAGATTACAACCTTCCAACTACTCCCTCCATGGAGGAGATTTTCCATAATTGTGTTCAAACACCCACTGAAACAAAGTAGCATTTCATTTTATTCTGTGACACCAGGTCATGGAGTTACTGTAATGTGCTTTGAGAATTAAAGGAAAGAAACTAAAGCTCTCTTTCTTCTTTCTATCAGCTCCTGTGGGCTGGCCTCATAGTGTAGTGAATGGGCTCTTGAAAGAGAGTTCAAATAGCTCGAGAAATGAAGGTACCACGGTGTTAAGAACCTCTATGAAAATGGCAGGTGGCAAAATGGCGGATAGGTTGGTTAGAGTGTTCATAAGTAGACAAAGTATTGTAGGAGTCAAAAATTTCAGAGAGACTGGTCTAATTTGGTGGCTTTCCCAATATTCTCTGGGTTTATCATAAATGAACAAGCCATGCTAACATATGAGATAACTTATTTTTGTGCAGATTGGCATTCATTTTAGATAAAGAAGTCTCTATAATTATTCCACTCTGGTTTAAACTTTTCACAGAAGTCATTCTTACAGGTCTACTTATTCCTTTTCTTTTGTTTGCTGGAACATTTCTGGATTTAGTTTTCTCTCAAACTATGGATTTCTAATAAACACTATTTTTAATATTTTTATTACATAACTCATGATGAATTAATGATTCAATTTATGGCAAGAGAAATAGTAAAGTGATCATGTTAGTATTTTTAATCAATTAAAGCATACATATTAGCCTACGTTAGTCCATTATATAAGAAAAACTACAAATTTATGAAGTATGAGGATTTAAAAATTTACCATCCCTCATAAATCAAGCCAGCACTGATCATACGTTTTCCTTATAATTATCACTTAATAGTAATTCTGGGCCAGATTTTTAAAGAACATTGGCAATATAACTTGGCACAGAAGTCAACATACTTTGTTTATTGGCAAGTTGTCTCTAGCTTCTTTCCTGTACTGTTGTGTTTCTTTAATGTGTCAATATTCAAAGAATTAAATAAACTAGAGCTGGAAAAATCTTCCTGGATAATCGAGATTTTCCTCTGACTCATGCCAAATTACTGGCTACAGACTTTTTTCTTATTGTTTGGCCAGGTCTTACCACAATATTAAGAGTAGTGTGACATCTCTTTCCTTTTTCAATTCTCATGTCTATCCAGTATTCCCTAGTTAAGAGATGACTATTTTTAATTTTTCTGTTTTGTTTCTCATCACGTATTTTTCCAAATTGGATTCTGTTAATTACATCTAATAACGCTGTGTGCCTTTCAGTTTCCAGGTATACAAACTCCACCAAAGAAATCTGCATATGGCTGTACTGCTAGGGGTTTATCCAACAGACCTATGAAAGATCTACAGAATCATGTTATTGCAAACTATTCAGTTGCCAGAATTCTTTTCTAGAGCAAAGTGGAATAAAAGTGCTTAAGCTTTGCTTCTCTCGTGGCTTTGCTTCTCTCATGGCTTTGCACATTCTTTTCTCTTTTTTTTTTTTTGAGACGGTATTCCCTTTATTTTTTTAAGATTTTCTTTATTCAATTTTAATAACTTTATTGAGGTATAATTGTCACAATGACCTACACATATTTAATGTAAGCAGTTAGATGAGTTTTTATTTTCAATTTTTTGACATATAATTGACATACAGCATTGTGTAAGTTTAAGGTGTGCAACCTAATGATTTGTATTTATTGCAAAACAATTACCACAATAAGGTTAGTTAACACATCTATCACCTCACATAGTTATAATTTTTTTCTAGTGAGAAATTTTAAGATTTACTCTATTAGCAACTTTCAAATACACAATACAGTATTGTTAACTATAGTCATTATGCTGTATATTACATTTCTAGAATTTATCTAATAACTGGAAGTTTGTATCCTTTGACCATCTTTCTTGACCCACTTCTCCCACCTGCCCACTGCCTCTGGCAACCAATTTGTTTACTGTTTCTATGAGTTTTTTTTGTTTTTTTTTGTTTTTTTTTAAGATTCTACATATAAGTGAGATCATAGAGTATTTGTCTTTCTCTGACTTAATTCACATACCATAATGCCTCCAAGTTGTCGCAAATGGCAGGATTTTCTTCTTGTTTATGGCTGGATAATACTCCATTGTGTAGACCACATTTTCTTTATCCATTTGTCCATCAATAGACACTTAAGTCATTTCCTTGTCATTGGCTATTGTAAATCATGCTGCAATAAACATGGAGCTGCAGATATTTCTTTGAGATAGTGATTTCATTTCTTCTGATATATACCCAGAAGTGGAATTGCTAGATCATACATAGTTCTATGTTTCATTTTTTGAGGAACATTTATACTGTTTTTCATAGTGGTTGTGCCAATTTATGTTCCCACCAACAGTTTATAAGGGTTCTGTTCTCTCCACATCCTCACCAGCTCCTTTTAGATCACCTTTTTGATAACAGCCTTTCTAATAAGTGTGAGGTAATATCTCAGGTGTAGTTCTGATTTGCATTTCCCAGATGATTGGTGATGCTGAGCATCTTTTCATGTACCATTTGAATGTCTTCTTTGGAAAAATGTCTGGTAAGATCCTTTGCACATTTTTAATCTAACTTTTTGTTTGGCTATTGAGAGGTATGATTTCCTTATATATTTTGTACATGAATCTGTTATGGGACATATAGTTTGCAAATATTTCCTCCCATTCTTCAGGTTGTCTTTTCATTCATTTGATTGTTTATTTTGGTGTGTAGAAGTATTTTAGTATGATGTAATCTCCCTTTTTAATTTTTATTGCCTTTGCTTTTGGTGTCATAGTCATGAAATCTTTGCTAAGACTAAGGTCAAGGAGTTTTGTTGTTTTTTTTCTTTTTTCTCTATGATTTTTTTCTAGAAGTTTTATGGTTTCAGGTCTTACAGTTAAGTGGTTGATCCATTTTGAGTTAATTTTTGTAATGAATAACACAGTAAGATCAGGTCCAGTTTCATTCTTTTGCATGTGAAGATATAGTTTTCTCACAATTTATTAAAGAGACTGTCTTTTCCTCATTGAATATTCTTGGCTCTGTTGTCAAATATTTATTGACCACATATGCATGGTTTTATTTCTGGGCTCTCAACTCTGTTCCAATGGTCTATGTGTCTGTCTATTTTTATGCCAGTATCATATTGTTTTGATTGCTATAGTTTTGTAAAATAGTTTGAAATTTGATTTCAAACTTTCTGAAGTGCAATGCCTCTGGCTTTGTTCTTCTTTCTCATGATTTCTATGGTTATACACGATCTCTTGTGGTTCCATATGAATTTTACGATTGTTTTATCTATTTCTGTAAAAATGCTATTGGAATGTGGTTAGAGATTGAATTGAATCTATAGATAGCTTTAGGTGGTATGGACATTTTAACAATATTAATTCTTTCAATCCCAAATAAATATCTTTCCATTTATTTGTGCCTTTTTAAATTTATTTCATTGGTGTTATAGTTCTCTGTGTATAGATGTTTCACCCCCTTGGTTAAAATTATTCCTAAGTATTTTACTGTTTTTGATGCTATGGTAAACGGGATGTTTTCTTTTTCAGATAGTTTATTGTCAGTGTAGAGAAATGCAACTGATTTTTGTGTGTTGATTTTGTATCACAGAATTTTACTGAATTCTTATATTCGTTCTAACAGTTTTTGATAGAGTCTTTAGGAACACATGCACACAGACACACAGAGAGGCAATTTTACTTTTTTCTTTCTGATTTGGATGCTTTTTATTTCTTTTTCTTGCCTGATTACTCTGGTGAGGACTTTCTGTATTATGTTAAATAGGATTGGTAAGAGTGGGCATTCTTATTTTGTTCCTGATCTTACATAAAATGTTTCCAGTCTTTCACTATCGGGTATGATGTTATCTGTGGTCTTGACATACATGGTTCTAAATTTTTTGAGGTACGGTCCTTCTTTACTTAAATTGTTGAGAGCTTTTTATCATGAATGGATGTTGGATTTTGTCTTTTTTTTTTTTTCTTCTATTGGGATGATCATATGATTATTTTATTTGAATCTATTAATGATTGATTTGCACATGCTGAATCGTCTTGCATCCCAGGAATAAATCCCACTTGTTTATGGTATATGATCCTTTTACTATGCTTTTGAATTCAGTGTGCTAGAATTTTGTTGATAATTTTTCCATGTATATTCATCAGACGCATTGGCCTATAGTTTTCTTTTTTTTTGTAGTGTACTTATCTGGCATTGGTATATGGGTAATATTGGCCTCACAAAATGAGTTTGGGAGTATTCCCTCATCTTCATTTTTTTTTGGAAGAGTTTGAGAAGAATTGACATTAATTCTTCTTTAAATGTTTGGTAGAATTCTACAGTTAAGTATCTGGTCCTGAACTTTTTTGTTGGCCGATTTATGATTGCTGCTTCAATCTCCTTACTCTTTATTGGCCTGTTCAGATTTTCTATTGCATAATGATTCAGTCTTGGTAGGCTGTATGTTTCTAGGAATTTATCCATTTCTTACAGGTTATCTAATTTGTTGTTATATAATTGTTCATAGTAGTCTCTTATAAACCTTTGTATTTCTGTGATATCAGTTGTAATGTTTCCTTTTTCATTTATAATTTTTCTTTGGGTCAGCTTTTGTTCTTCGTTACTCTAGCTATAGGTTTGTCAATTTTGTTTATCTTTGTAAAGAACCAACTTTTAGTTTAATTTTGTTTTAGTTTTGTTAATTTTTCCTATTGTTTTCCTATTCTCTATTTCATTTGTTTCTGCTCTAATTTTCTTCCTTATGCTAACTTTGGTACAATGACATTGAACTCTCTCTCTCTCTCTCTCTCTCTCTCTCTATATATATATATATATATATATATATATATATATATATTCTTAATGCTGCAGAATACAGTTGTATAACTTCCTCCTAGGTCTTCATAGGTCAAGCTGAACATGTTATAATTATTGCCACCAAATCTTGTGTGGAAA
Source organism: Rhinolophus sinicus (assembly GCF_036562045.2). Classification (NCBI taxonomy): domain Eukaryota; kingdom Metazoa; phylum Chordata; class Mammalia; order Chiroptera; family Rhinolophidae; genus Rhinolophus; species Rhinolophus sinicus. Next base: position 74,615,800 of record NC_133754.1, on the reverse strand, counting down.
TATAATTTGGGGACATAGTGTATTCTCTCTGAAACAATACAGATAAAAACAAATTACAAGAGTTTATTTGATGAATAGATTTTATAGACAGGTAAAGTATATCTTGATGGATGTTTATGGGGAAAAAAAATGAAACTGCCCTGTAGTATGTCCTTTGTGGTAATATATGGAGGTTTAAGGATATTTTTATCAGTCCCTTATCCTACTACTTAGTGTCTCCACCTCATTCCCCTACCAGCTACTATTCTAAGAGACTTCCTGTTAATAAATAAATTTTTCATGTAATACCCTCAACTTTTTGTATTCTAGATAAATGCTACTAGCAACACATACCATGTAAAGTTTTCATAATAGAATTAGAAAAGAAAAATCAATAAGGTGATCTGCATGGTCTTTTAGATAATACTTTTACACTGTTCTTGTGGTGTATACCCTTCCATACTTTGAATTATGGTTCATCATACACTTATCTTTCCCCTACCAGATTATAAGCACCCTGTGAGCAGGGACCGCTGCATCTTTGATATCTATCACAATGGCTGACATGTAGCAAGGAATCAATAAATGTTTAGCTAAACTGAGAGGCCCAGGGAGAATGCATACAGCTCATGTTTATGGCACTGGCTGAATGGAAACAAACTGAGGAAATTTGTACAGATGCTAGAATTAGAATCACCTCTTCTCACTCTTTAAAGAGCTAAGTCTTTAAACCAAAGTTATTTTGAAAAATTTTGAAACACACATTACTTAAGTTTGTTAGGTAGTAGATTTTTCTGGATTGGAAACATGTTTTTCATGTTATTCTTGTACAAGAATAATATTTTTTAGTTGATAATGTAATTGGGTATAACCCAACTAAATTCTTTGGTGTTTCTAAAATTTAGTGGGTTGTCCTTATTAGTTAATACTGCAGTGTTATTTTTAAGTGTTATTCTTGAGATTTAAGGTAGTGTGAAATGGTTTTTCAGGGTACACCCACCAGAGTATTTTAAAGAAAGAATTTGTGGTTGAATACATTATATCTTTAAGAGCAGACTTTGCAGCTGTGTTCAACCAGCCTTTTGGGAGATGTGTTTCACAGTGGAGACAATCCTCCTACAAACCTGTGCAGAAAGACTGGCATTGACTGCTTTAGATTCTGCTGCGATTTCTGATGTTCCCTGTGGTTAAAAGGATGATTCAACTTCACCAAGAGTTTTTCTTTTTTGGACTCCATCATAAAGCTACTTATTTTACTATATAATAGGAAAAAATATTTTTTTTTTTGCAAAGACTTCTTGATTAGTTATCCAGCCGCTCTCTCTGCTCTCCATCCACCCTCACGGCTTCTGGAAGGAAGCAGATCAAAGTATCTTGAGAAAGAAGAGGATGTCCTATAGTGTGCATTCCTCTTTGACTAACTGAAAATAAAGGTGGGGAGACCGTCCCCTTATTCGATGGTGAGACGATGAAGAGAAAAGAGAAAGGATAAGAAAAGGAAGGTAGACAGACATGTTTATCTATCAGTTCATTCTTCTGGGATGAAAACCCAGGGAGTATGGAGAGATGCTAGATCATCTGAGAGAAAAATTAAAACCAAAGGGGCTTATGCTCCTTTTTCCAACTGGAACTTTGGGAGAACACTGCTCACAGGGTGGTCCCATAGTAACAAGGGAGACTGTAGGGGAACTGTCATCACTATAATAAAAAGCACAGCCAGAGAAGGGAGCTGTGGAGCTCTCAGAAGTGGCATGGTATAATTACGCAGAAAGTGAGCCTGAATTATTATTTTCAAGCTTCTGTGTGTCATGGAAAGGATCCAGAAGCAGAAGGTCCCCGAGCTGAGGGCCAACAAGTCTGCCACAGAACCACCATGGTGAGAGATCCACTGCTGTGTGGGGGGCCTTGTGAGGTGCCGAACTGTGAATGAAGCCTAGACTAACAGGCAGCAAGAGCAGCGTCACCAAGGAACAGCCACAGTGCTTAACAGAGTGATTAGAACAAGTGACAATTTCAGCTGGTACTTCGGAGCAAAGACAAGTGAAGATGCAAAGTAAAAGCTCATTGACTTAAGTCTCTCTTTCCTCTTTGCTAATAGGGTATCTGATTTCCTCTGCATTCACCTGGATATTATCTTGTGGAGGTGTTGTATGAATGTACTTATGACATTTATTCATGTGTGTGCACATATGTGTGCTATGTATATGCAGGTGGGAGGGTGGCATGAGCTGCAATCCAAAAGCCTGAATCTTTGTCTGAAATAGGTGAGGTTAATGGACAATTGCTGTTTAAATACTAGAAGAATAACACACACTGTCAATGGACAAGTGAAAGTATTCTACTTCCCAGCTGGATGGTGTGGAAGAAAGATTAGACCTATTACAGAAAATAGGAAAACAACATTTTACTTCCAAGTATGCACAGTTGTGGTTGTCACCCTGCTACCCTTAGGTTAAATACACAATATATTTTGGGAAAGAAGAGTAAAATTATGTTAAAAATTTTAAACATACCTTTTTCTTAAAATGGAACCCATTTTTATTGCCACTTGCATTCCACTTTCTGTCACAGTATTGATGTTCTCTCTGTATAAATAGTCATTAGTTTCTGAGAAGGCGAAGAGGAAGGGCATTTCTCTGTGAGGACGTTTTGTTTTATGGTGACTGTGCCTTTGTGGATCCAGTTTATCTCACCAACTTTGGTCTTTCTTAAGGATCTATGGCACTTTGAAGGAGACAAGTTGAATAAGACAAGCTCCTTTTGCTCAGGAATTTTATACCTTATTAGGGAAAATAAGACAGAAAGAGAAATCTATAAAGTCAGAAAGTAAGGCAGTGTGTGACAGCTGCCAGGAGAACGGAGCAAATGAAGTATATGCCTCCGGCAAAGGAGACTGAGTCTTACTAAATATATTTTCATTTAGGTTACATTCCAAATACTATACATGTATATTGTGGGAGGGGAAAAAAAAGGTAAAGGAAGATTTCTAAGGCTAGATGATTTAATGGACTTTTTAAAAGAATTAGGAAAAATATTATTTTGGTTTCATAGCAATAGCTATATAGAGAAACTAGGTTTTCCCAGTTTTTCTATATTTGATCCTACATGCTCCATAATAAATGGGTTTTATTTTGATTTTGACTTTGATTTTATTCTCTATTCTTTCCATTCCTGCAGACAGCCCCTTGGTTATATCTGACCCAGAAGGTCTCTGGGTCACCTCTGAAAGATTGGTGTTTAGAGCAGCATCAAAGTTATCAGCTGTTTTCAAAGGAGAGGGTGCAAAAAAAAAAAAAAAAAGGAGAGAGAGAGACAGAGTTAGAGAGAGTGGGGGGTGCAAGCTGTCATGGGACAGCAATCCCTGGTGGCTGAATTTTTTACCTCAGCATTCCCATAGTCATACAATTCTTATTTTTGGAATACTACTCTTGAAGTATGGCTATTTCCAGACTGGGCTCACTTCTTTCTAGGAGTCATAACACACAGCGTTGCTTTTTCTGTGAGAAAGTCAGCTAATCCTCTTGGGGATGCTGTGGGAATAATAGCCACAGTGTTATAGCTAATCTACTTTAAAAGTCTAATTCTTAAAAGATGCATTTTACAGTTGTTAAAGAATATAATTTTCACAGTTGAAGCACTCAGGGTAAAGAGGCATACAGGGTATTTTAAAGAGATTATACACTGTGTTTTGTCAGAACATATTTTCCCTATGATTTCATAGCCTTTTCCTCAAAGAAGGGAAGAAAAAATGTTTCTCTTTGTCTCCCCTTCTTCTTGCTCCTGTAATTGTACTCAGAGGTCTTGGGGAGAGAAAAAAGTTTAAAAGATGCTCCAACAATTATTTGATTGCCATTCAAAGTGTGTAGTACTTTGTAATTGAACTGATATCTTGACTCACTGCCCAGTGGAAATTTGAGGAATAGAGGACAGTGTGTCTCAGTACGTTGTTCCAAATAACTCTCCTTGGCTTCTTTAGGGAGACATAATAGACATTCCCATTAGGTCAGAAGGTTATTAGATCTCCATGAGTCTTCATCTAGCTACATGCCATGAATATTATTCTGTCAACACAAACATCATTTGAATCTGCTAAAACTGAATTACTCTTAGCAGCTTTACAGCTGTCTTACAACATTTGACAATGGCCAAGAAACGCATCTTGGCACCAGTGAAAATTCTTCACTGGGCTGAATTATATCTAAAAAATGTGGGAAATAACTAGAATAACAGTATCACTATTTCAATGTATAATGTTTACAAAGTAAGTATTGAGTTGTTTTCCCTCAAATGCTGGGGTTGGTTTTTTTATGCCACCCGCATCCCATCTCCACCTACCTTTATCACTCTGGCGACTGACTGTAAGTTGCAGGAAAATTACTTCTCTACTGTTTCACAATGCTTTTCTTATCTGACTGCCACAGCTGTCACATATCCAAATACTCTTATTTAAGATGTCTATGGCTGGAAATATGATTGCTTATGTTCTTCAGTAGCTGAAGAACATTATCATATTATTTTGTGAACTTAATTCTTTTCTTTTTGTTCAGTATTTTTTAAAATGTCTGGTTATCTCTCAACCATACCAAAATAGACGATCTTTAGTCTCTCCCATATTGTTTCTCTGTCTACTGTTAGTAAAATAAAAATTAAACTTTAGATTTTAAGGGATGAATATGAGCGTCATTATTTACTCATTAGATGTCATTATTCCTAATGTGAACCCACAAAAAAAAAATGACAATCCTTTTCAAAATTAGTTATAAATCTTCAAGATCATTGTTTGGGATCCCAAAATGTTAAACAGTAAACATTTCTACAGATTCTTCTCCATGTTGTTCTGTTTGCTTTCTTCAAAATAAGATGTCCTCAAAATGCACATAGAAAGTGAAATATTGCATAGAAAAAAACACAGTGGTATTAATTTGAAAACTCATAGGATTAAAGATTTTGTATGCTGTTAAATTCTGTATGCCTATATTTCCTTTAAAAATTATGATTGTTCAGTTTTCCCCTTAGTTGATATTATGTATTCCCTCTAAAAGTTCTTGTTATCTAAAATGTACATTCTGAGATTAAATAAAAGAGAAAGCAGTCAAAATATCACGTAGAAGACCCTGAAATATTTTATTGTATATTCAAGATCTAGAAGCATCTATACAAATACAAATTTCATTAAACATTTTTGTCTAATATGTGTAATCAACTCTGTTCTTGTTTTTTTGTTTGTTTTTAAAGTGACTCTTGGATATCTAGCATACTTTGATGACATTCTCAAATAAATTAAAATCATTTTATCCTGTTATTGAGTCTTCAGTGAGGTCAACAGATATTCAGATTTGTCACAAGAATCAGAGCAGACTATTAGTGAAGTTTATGGAAATGGCAGGATTTCATATGGAGCATCACAAGGTTTCTGCTTCATAAAACTCGTCCCCCCCAAACAACAGCAACAAAAATTATCTGAGAAATATATCATCATAGAGTCATTACACAAAAGAAAACACTGAAAGCCATAGTGAAAAACGCCACAGCTCTGATACTGGGCAAGAACGTGAAACATTGGACAATAATTATGAAACTGTTTTCCACAACTCTCCAAGTACTGCAAAAAATCCCATAGTGTCAGGTAGAGAAAAATAGAAAGCCCAGCAATTATTTTGAGGACTTGATCAAAATAGACACTCAATTGGGTTACTTTCAGCCAAATTTCTCACTTTTTCCACAGTAGTACTATTCTTTAGTTTAGTTGTGTTTCCCTTCTGAGTGGTCAGAAAAATTATTTCAACTCAAGGCTTTCCTGTCTCTAGCTCAACAGTGGATCATTTCCAATACCTAACTTCTTATCACTATCATATTGTGATTGATTTGAAATGACTTCTTCCTTTCTATTCACAACAACTATGTCAATTAGCATAAACTCATACATAATCAAGGGCCTTTGAAAATATTATAATTGCTTGTTTTACTAGAGAAGGCCCTGTTAATGTTGGAGGAAGGTTTTGGAAGTTCTGAAAGTGAGGAAGGCATCAAGGGAATTGGCATCGGGATTGGAATGTCAGAGAATGAAATTTTTCTTTATTTGGAGGAAGGAGTCTTGATTTAAAAACAATAAGAGACATTATAGAAATGTAGAATGAGAGGTTGGATGAACCAAATTCAATTAGATTTCATACTAAAGATAACTGGTAGTTACTGGAAGGTTCTATACTAAAAGCATAGAAAGGAATGTAAAGAGATGATTTTTATGGGACAAAAAAAATGTGTAGCACTTACAAGCCCATTAAAATATAAATATTCATATCAGAGTGACTTTAGGACATAGTACTCTGTTTATTCTTAGAGATATATTCTAAGATATTTTTTAAAAAGACAGAAGGATCTTAAAATTATCTCAGTTGTTTTTTTTTAACAGTATAGTTGTTTTGTTTAAGAACTAAGAGTTGCAATGAAATAGAAAAGAGATATAATCATACAATTTTAAAAAGTTGACTAAAACCATGTAATGTTAAATTAAGTTGAAAATGCAAAACGAAGTTATAATTTTAAAAGATAAATTTTCTACTTCTCTCCATTGAAAAAGTCCAGAAGTAAACAAGCTCCTTATAGAAATCAGCACTCTTCAACACCTAGATTTTATTTTCTAATTATAATTCACATTGAAGGAATCAGGACCCTTCGGAAATGGCAGATTATAGAGCAGGAAGCAAGGAGGCAGGAGAGTGGGATGTCATCTGAGCTTTTTACATCATGAGTGCCTTATATATTCTGAGACAGAAAGTATTCAAGGTCTAATGGGATTATATCACAAGGCCTGAAGTGTCGCTCCCTAGTCCAAATTGGGATAGTTCAAGCATCATTAACACAACAACAGCAACTATAACTCATTGAAATCTATTACTTAAATACATATCATTGAGTCACTAGCAATAGTAAGAAAAGAATATAAATCAAACAAACTCATTTGTCAACACTGGAGATGATAATATACCAATTCCTTACTTTGAAAATTGGTAATTAAAAGATAACAATACATCCTGTTTTTCCAATAAGGACTGTAGATTCAAAGTTTTAAAAAGTGAGCCTAGGCTTTTGATGTCATCAAAATGGTGGAGTGAGGTGAGCCTCTGTAAATCTCCCCTGGAATTTACAACAAATCGAACAACAATAACTCCACAAAGGACTCCCTGCACAGCAGACAGGCAAGACGAAGAGGCCCACTACTGAATTTACCTAAAGGTGGGCGAATCGCGCAAGCTGGGGAGGAGGGAAGGGAAAAGTGCAGAGACAGAGACCCGCGGGCGCAGGACGCAGACCTAGCTCAGTGCTCCGAGCTCGCTGCTTCCCAGAACTGCCGCAGCCACGGGAGAGGGAAGAACTCGGACTGCTAGGGCTCCACTTATGGTCCACAGGGCTGAGGGGACAGCATATAACACGGCTGAATCCAACGCTCACGGCAGAGACCTCAGAGCAAAGACTGAGGGAAGAAGGCTGAAAATGGTGGTTTAAGTCCTCACTGCTGAGCAGAGAACAGAAGCCTTAGGCAATGAGAATAGCCGCCCCCTTCCTACCCTCCTAGAGCTTGCCCCGCTCCCACCAGCCCGGTGCTAGAAGCAGAACAGTAGCAGTGTCAGATCAAAAGAACAAAATTTGCTGTTCTGAGAACTGTGGACCACAGACACAGATCGCAGCCCAACTAGTTCCGGCAAAGGGGAGGGAGCTGTGGAAGCAGGACCGGCTGTGGTGGTGGTTGCCACCATTGCTCTGGGCCACCTCTCACAACTCACCCCGCCCCTGGCCCCACCTATCTGGGCAGATCCCTACAGGAGTAAACAGAACTGCTGAAACATATGGGCTCTGAATCTGGTGCAGGAAGAGCTTTGGAACTTCAAAAGCTCTCCATATACCCACATGGACACTGAGCCCTGTGACCCAGGTGAACTATTAACAGAGGAGAGAAGCCCATCTCCCAGGGAATCCCCCTATTGTGTGAAAAACTGGGATAGTGCAGAGAAAACATAGCACTAACATGTGAGAGAGAAAAAAAGACGGCAGTCGGAGAGAAAATAAAACATTCTACCAACAAGTACTGGAAAACAAAAGAAAGACCTCTTCCTATCAACCTGTTGCTGAAGCCACTCCTGTAGATGTCTAAGAAGAGAAATAATAAATCAGTAATTGCCATGAATAACCAAGGCAACAACACAGCTCAGAAAGAAAGTGAAAAGTCTCCAGAAAAGGAGCTTAAAGATATGGAAATATGTGACTTAAATGACAGAGAATTCAAGATTGCAGTTCTGAAAAAACTCAACAAGATGCAAGAAAACACAGAAAGGCAGTTTAATGAACTCAGAAACACAATCAAAGAACAACATGAGCATTTTATGAAAGAGATTGAAATTTTAAAAAAGAACCAAATAGAATTTCTGGAGATTAAGAACTCAATAGAAGAAATTAAGAATGAAATAACCAGCTTAGGTAGTAGAGTTGACCAGATGGAGGAAAGAATCAGTGACATCGAAGATAGAAACCTGGAAATTACACAGATGGAAGAAGAAAGAGACTTGAGACTTAAAAGAAATGAAAGAACTCTACAAGAACTTTCTGACTCCATCAGAAAGAGCAATATAAGAATAATGGGCATACCAGAAGGAGAAGAAAGAGAGAAGAAAACAGAGAATATATTCAAACAAATTGTCGATGAGAACTTCCCAAACTTGTGGACAGAACTGGATCCTCGAATCCAAGAAGCAAATAGAACACCTAATTACCTCAATCCCAACAGGCCTTCTCCAAGGCACATTGTATTGAAGCTGTCTAAAATCAACGACAAAGAAAGAATCCTCAAGGCAGCCAGGGAAAAGAAGATGGTAACCTACAAAGGAAAGCCCATTAGATTATCATCAGATTTTTCAGCAGAAACTCTACAAGCCAGGAGGGAGTGGAACCAAATATTCAAACTATTGAAGAGAGAAATTATGAGCCAAGAATAATATATCCAGCAAAGATATCCTTTAGATATGAAGGAGGAATAAAGACCTTTCCAGACATACAGAAGCTGAGGGAATTTTCTAATACACGACCTGCACTACAAGAAATACTAAAGGAGGCTATTCAACCACCATCAACAGGGACAATTTGTGGCAACCAAAACATAAAAAAGGGGAGAGTAAAGGCCTGAACCGGAATATGGGAATGGAGAAAGTAAGTGTGCTGAAGAAAATGGAATACTCTAAATATCAAACTTTCTTTTACATAAACTTAAGGGTAACACTAAAAAAAAAAAAAAAAAAAAAAAAAAACAAAAAAACTGAAAAAAATCCAGAACTGAAATATATAGTGTATTAAAAGAACAAACAGAGGGAAACATCATAGAATACCACCACACAGAAATAATAGACAACAACAAAAAGGCAAAGAAACAATGTAGACACAGCCTTACCAGAAAACTAAATAGAAATGAGAACCCAGAAATAAAACCACATAAATATGGACAGATAATTTTTGACAAAGAAGCAAAAAACATGCAATATAGAAATGACATCCTCTTCTTTAAATGGTGCTGGGAGAATTGGAAAGCCACAGGCAAAATAATGAAACTGGACTGCTATCTGTCACCATGTACCAAAATTAATTCAAAATGGATCAAAGACTTAAGCATAAGACCTGACACAATAAACTGCATAGAAGGAAACATAGGTACTAAACTTATGGACCTTGGGTTCAAAGAGCATTTTATGAATTTGACTCCAAAGACAATGGAAGTAAAAGCTAAAATAAACGAATGGGACTAGATGAAGCTTAAAAGCTTCTGCACAGTTAAAGAAACCATTGACAAAATAAAGAGGCACCCAACTGAATGGGAGAAGGTTTTTGCAAACAGTGCCTCCGATAAGGGAGTAATATCCAAAATATACAAGGAACTCATGAAACTCAGAAACAAAAAAACAAAGAACCCAATTGAAAAATGGGCAGACGACCTGAAGATACATTTCTCCAAAGAGGACATCCAAATGGCAAATAGACATATGAAAAAATGCTCAACATCACTAATCATCAGAGAAATGCAAATAAAGACCACAATGAGATATCCCCTCACCCCAGTCAGAATGGCTATCATCAACAAGACAAATAGTAACAAGTGTTGGAGAGGCTGTGGAGAAAAAGGAACCCTCATATTCTGTTGATGGGAATGCAGACTGGTGCAGCCGTTATGGAAGGCAGTGTGGAGGTTCCTCAAAAAATTACGAATAGAATTACCATATGACCCAGCAATCCCTCTCCTGGGTATCTACCCAAAAAATCTGAAAACATGTATACATAAAGACACGTGTGCTCCAATGTTCATTGCAGTTTTGTTTACGGTTGCCAAGACATGGAAACAACCAAAATGTCCTTCGATAGATGAATGGATAAAGAAGTTGTGGTATATATACAGAATTTGGCAGTAAGAAAAGATGATATAGGAACATTTGTGACAACATGGATGGATCTTGAGAGTATGATGCTAAGTGAAATAAGTCAGACAGAAAAAGCAGAGAACCATATGATTTCACTGATATGTGGTATATAAACCAAAAACAACAAAACAAGACAAACAAATGAGAAACAAAAACTCATATAAACAGACAGTAGTTTAGTGGTTTCCAGAGGGTAAAGGGGGTGGGGGGTGGGAGATGAGGGTAAGGGGAATCAAATATATGGTTATGGAAGGAGAACTGACTCTGGGTGGTGAACACACAATGGGATTTATAGATGATGTAATACAGAAGTGTACACCTGAAATCTATGTAATTTTACTAACAATTGTCACCCCAATAAATTTAAAAAAAAAGTGAGCCTAGTTGATAAGAAAAAGCTTTTATTTATTTATAGAAGATTGATAAATGTAAAAGCAGTAGTAGAATTAGAAAGTCACCATTTTGCTAATCTTACTGAAACAACTGAGGGAAGAAACTTTAATAGATTCTAACAGTTTTTGGTGAAATGTTGGGAAACAATTCACATAATGCTGAGTATCTCTCCACAGATCACTCGTAAATTACAAAGGAGGAAACATACATTTATGGTGGAAAGGTCTAAGTGTAACAAAATTAATCCAGTAGTGCCATTTAATAGTGAATGATTCAGACATCCTGTAAAAGACATGCAACAAGAAATACCAATTTCTCCATTAACTATTTTTGCCAAAAGTGTTTAACTTGTAACTAATCATGTTAGTTTTAACTTTCAGTTTATAGAAAGTACAAGGGATAGAGAAACACATTGATTACCTCATGGAAACACAATCTGACAAATGCAGAATGTAAGATATTCTAAACGACATCTGGTCTGATGTCTTCAAAAAGTTCATAGCTTGGGGAGAAATAGAAGGAAGAAAAGGAGAAAACTGTGTTTTATTTCAAAAGACTTAAGAGAAATAAACAAATGTATTGAGGGCATTTTGACTGAATCCTAATTTAGAAAAAAAGTAGTTAGACATTTGGGGAAATTTGAATATAGACAGTGTATCTGATGTTATTAGGGAATTATTGTTGTTTTTTTAGGTGTGAAAATGCTATTGTGATTATATAGGAGAGTATTTCTTTTCATACAGAAGAATTTAGGGGAAAGTGTCATGATATCTGTAAGTTATTTTAAATAATACAGCCCAAAAGATAGACAAAATAATGATATAAATATGTGTTTACTTATAGAGTAGTGATTTAGATTAACATAAAAGGCAAACTATTAACAACTGTTGAATGTAGATGGTGAGTATATGTCTTTTTGTGTGTGTGGTATTCTTTCTGTTTTTTTGTATGTTTTAAAATTGTAATAATAGAATAGTTTGTTTTTGTTTTTGGTTTTTTAGAATATGTGTAGTAGAGTCATAAAGCCCCAGAAGGTACAATAAAAGGTACACTAGCTCCATTCCCTCAAAGCCTTTGCATTAAAGATTCCAAATAGTCTGCTTCTATGATGGAAGTTCAAAGAGATAAAATTTTAACTTGGGCAAATCAGTAGTTCTAAAGGTAACTCCATTATTGAAAACACTGGAATGGATATTTGTAAAATAGATATTATGTAATAGCTTCAATATGTATCTTCAGGAGTTTAAGTACCCTGAAGGAATCTTGACTCTAGAAATTCTCTTAGTTTAAAAGTGAGATGGTGCCAAATGAATGCGGTGCTCTCTCTGATTTCCTGGAGCCAGGCGTCCTTGTGGGAGTCCTCCAGGCCAGCAGGTGTTTGGGATCCTACCTCCCAACCCAAACATTCCTAAACCAAAAGAAAGCACTACCAGTCTTGGAATTTGCTTTTGCTTCCAGGAGAGCAGGGGAGAGCTCCTAAAGTTCTCATTGCCAGGCCATACAGTGTCCCCACATCAATTTCCTGGGATGTCAGGTCAGTCTAATAAATTCATCAGCTCAATAACACCTGGCTACTCTGTAAATACACTGTCACTGGGAAAATACATGACAAAAAAATGTCTTGTCCATAAACTTCCGCCTGGAGTCCAAACAATATACATCAACTGGGCTTTCAACAGCCTCTTTTTGACCATTTCAGTCTTATGATTGATTCTCTGCTTCTTAGTTCTTTAAATATGAATTTCAATGAGAGTCAATTATTTTATAGGGAAAATATTTTTCACTAAGCAGGAATTCTTTTTCTTTTCATCTTCCTAAAGTTGGAACATAAAGGCTTAAACGTTTTCATTCTCTAAAACATAAAACATCTAGTGCATGGTCATTACCCTAACTACTAAATCAAAATGCTCTCCTCAGGTAGAACGAGGTAGTGTTTAGAAAACTCATTAAGTCAGAAAGTATTCACTGAGCTCCTACTGCCTGAAAAATACAGGGTTGGTCACTTAAGAAAATTGTCAATATTAGCCTAATTGTATGTCCTTAGGGTGTTATAAATATTTATGAGAGAGAAGGTAATCAACCTGATAGGTTTTTCTTGAATTAAGCCATAAAATATTAAATTTGTCCATATAGATCTTATGTTTGGTTTCTTCAAAACCCGAATTGGGAAAGTTAAAACAATGAATGTCACTTCTGATAATGGTGTATATGCACTTTGGGGATGTTTTTATTTTTATTTATTTTTAATTTATTTTTAAAATTTATTTTTATTTAAGTATAGTTTGGTATCTCTTATTTTGAAATGCTATGAATATAATCTTACCAAATGTCATACTTACAATAGTCACTAAAAACACTGTGAATAAATCCCCAGACTTTCTGGCATGTGGATGCTGGAATTAAACCATAAAACCTAGTTCTTCTAGGCCAAAGCAACTGAATGTAGATTGCAGTTTCAAAATATGGATTGCCTAGTCATTATGTCTTGCCTTTCAAATTATATATCTATCAACGTTTACTAGATCATATTTATTGAAGCTTCTAAGCAATCTCTATCTGATATCCAGTGTAACAATTTCTAAATAAACATATTCAATTGCACCACTCCCCTGTTAAAATGCTTTCATGGATTTGTACTAATAGTAGGATAAAAACATAGTCCATGGGTTTATCACTGTAGCTACATCCCGAACACACTTTGTCTCACTTCTTCACTCTAGCTTCCCAGACTCTGTGACAGACTTGCCACAGGCTCTTTGCACATGCTGTTTTATGTACTTGGAAGACACTATTCTTTCTCTCACTTGGTTTGCTCCTATTCATTCTTTAGCTCTCAGCTGAGTTATCTTTTCCTCCAAGAACCTTTCCCTGCCCTCCCTGACTAGATAAGTCGCACCTAGTACGTGCTCTCAGAGTACCTTTATTTTTTTGTCATACAACTTACTATACTTGGAATTTTACATATCTATCGTGTGATTGTTCATATCTGTCTTCCCCACCAGAGCATAAGCTCAGTGAGTACAGAGCCTGTGTCTGATTGGTTCACCATTGTACCCAAGATCCAGTGTGGCACACAGATGACATTCACAAATCCTTGTTGAATGAATAGATAAATAAACCCTCCTATCTCCTCAAACACACTGGCTAATATGCTCACCACACCTACTCATGTCCTGTGTGTGTGCATTGCTCTCTTCTTCTTCTGTGTCTGAGGTCATCTCTTCAGGAAGATGAATGTTCAGTGGTGGGGGTGGTAGGGGTGGCAGCAGTGATGATGCAAAGAAGCTGGTGGAAAGTGACATCACGTGACACCCATGGGCTTGGAAGGAGAGACTCCTCTAAGGTCTCCAAGGGAACTCGTATTATCAGAAACAAACTTTCCTTCCTGAATCTGCTTCTCTTATGGCTTACATCAATTCCCATTTTAATACATTCAAATTCCACTGTATCTCTTTCAGGTTAAATTCCAAGTCCCAGCGTACAACCTTGTTGCAGTAGACTAACTGTTTATGTCCTCCCAAATTCATACGTTGAAATCCGAATCCCCAAGGTGATGGTATTAAGAAATATTAAGAGGGGCCTTTGGGAGCTGATTAGGTCATTAGTGCTTATACCCGGTTTCCCCAGAAATAAGACCTAGTTAGACAATCAGCTCTAATGCATATTTTGGAGCAAAAATTAATGAGACCCGATATGATATGATATGATATGATATGATATGATATGATATGATATGATATGATATGATATTGTATTGTATTATATTATGTTATAATATATTACATTATATTATAAGACCCAGTCTTATTGTAAAATAAGGGGTCTTATATTAATTTTTGCTCCAAAAGACGCATTACAGCTGATGTTCTAGCTAGGTCTTATTTTCGGGGAAACACAGCATACACATGAAAGCCAGAGAGAGCTCCCTTGCCCTTCCATCATGTGAAGTTACAGTGAGAAGGTGGCCATCTATGAACCAGAGCGTAGGTCCTCACCAGATAGTGAATTTGCCAGCGCTTCCATTTCAGACTTTTCAGCCTCCAGAACTGTGAGAAATAAATGTTGGTAGTTTATAAACCACCCAGCTGATATTTTTGTTATAGCAGCCCAAATGACCTCAGACACTTGCTATATATAATATATATATATACATATATATATATATATATACACATATATGTATACATATATATGTGAATATATATATAATCATACACACACACACACACACACACACACACACACACACACACACACACCAGGTCTGACAATTAAGTTCGCTAACTTGTTGCAACGATGTTGCTAACCTTGCTTGATATCAGAAGGATTATTCTTTATGAACTTGTACCATCTGGATAAACAGTTAACCAAGTTTACTATTTGGAAGTGCTGAAAAGGTGCATGAAAAAGTTAGACAAAAACGACCTGAACTTTTCGCCAACAATTCATGGCTCTTGCATCATGATAATGCACCAGCTCACACTGCACTGCCTGTGAGGGAGTTTTTAACGAGTAAACAAATAACTGTATTGGAACACCCTCCCTACTCACGAAACCTGACCTCCAATGACTTCTTTCTTTACCTGAAGATAAAGAAAATATTGAAAGGAAGACATTTTGATGACATTCAGGACATCAAGGGCAATATGACGACAGCTCTGATGGCCATTCCAAAAAAAGAGTTCCAAAATTGAAGGGTGGACTAGGTGCTGGCGTCAGTGCATAACTTCTCAAAGGGAGTACTTCGAAGGTGACCATAGTGATATTCAGCAATGAGGTATATAGCACATTTTCTAGGATGAGTTCATAAAATTAATTGTTTGACCTCGTGTGTGTGTGTGTGTGTGTGTGTGTGTGTGTGTGTGTAATCTCTCAAATATTCTAGTTATTACATTAAGCTCAGTGACTTTGTGGTGGGCAGCTGGAGATTTTCTAAAGATTTTTACAATTTCACATTTTTGGCTAATATTGTATTTTTAGTTTTTGAGAAACTTTCCATTTCTAAACACAAATAAAATATTTAGTGAAGAGACTGTAGAAATCTCTTTATTTCTACCAAAATTTGCTATCTCAATTTTTAATTGAGAGCCATGGTTTGAAAATAATTTTGATATACAGAAACTTTGTTTTGATGTAACCTGTTTTGATAACTATTTAACTATTCGTGTAGTGTCTGTCTCCAAGAATTTCTTACAAATAATCTGAAATTGATTTACCATGTGGTTGCTAACTTTGTTAGGTGCATCACAAATTCAAACTGAAAAAACAAATTCTGATGGATTAGGTAACACACATGAATCAGTGATGATACTTGGACATGTTTTCAATGGAAATCTCATCATGGGGGGCGGATTTGGGACATAAGGTGACAGCATAAGATGTCTGGTTTTTAAGGCATAGTTCTATTTTGGAAAAAAAAAAAATCAGGCAGTAGAAAGGATATTTCATAAGGCCCTGCAGAGACAGGAGTTGATAAAAGCTTCTTTGAGACTCTATCATAAGATAGAAGAACTTGTACTATCCACAACATAACTCCTAAATCCTGCACTGAGATTGCTTCCCTGAAGTCTGACAGTGGCTGCTCATAGTAATTATGGCTGAGAGAGGGTCACCCTCTGCTTCAGATGGAGGAACTAGTGCTGACTTTACGAATCAGCTGCCCTTGTTCATGCTGCTGTTGAAAGGCTTTCTGTCATCCCTCTGTGCCACCCCTCTTTTTGCCACTTTCCATTATAAAATGGGAAATTTTAGGTCTTGTTCATGAATGCAATTAATGATCAGGATGACTACTTTGCTGGATTCAGAATTCCAAAAGTACCCAGTGAAGACCTAATGAAAAACAGAATTATTCTTGATTATATATACAATTAAGATCATCTTCAGAGTATCTAATAAAATAATATATAATAGGATAAATCTATGGGAGAGTATCTAATAGGATTCTCTCAAGATGATCTTACTTATATTAAGATAAGTGAGGAGAGAGAGAGAGGTGTTAGTTTGGTCCCTGATTACTATGAAACTAATGATAATATTAAAATTTAGTTTTAAAATCTATGTGTGCTTTTTCATAAGACAAAAGGGAAACTTCAGTGCCCATCAGCTAAGTTTCTCAAACAAAACATATAAGATAGATGCTTTGGACTGATTGGGTAAAATAAAACATACGCAGTAGCATGCTTCTGAAGAGTCCTGAAAGGTATTCTGATACTTAAAAAGCAAACACTCAGTGCTCTGCGTGCATTTACAGTGTGAATAATGTCTCTATTGTGGAAGAATGTTTGATTTTTATACCGTGAGATTTTATAAATTAAAGCAATGTTTTATACTTTCAAAAATCTTACAGGATTGTGTTATGATTTGATAACTTTAATCATCAGAAAATCAAGCGAAACATAAAAATTACATTTATGATTCCTAAATAATAGCAGCAACTATTTTTTCCTACAGTGCCTTGTCATTTAACTTTATTTCATTCTTGTAGTTTGACTGTTAATGTTGTTTGTTCTCTCCTAATTTGTCATGAAATATTTGGATCCTCCTTTAGGCCATATAATCATAATTAAGAGGAAATTCTCCATAAAATCAAAAGGATCCCTCTTGAAGATTTCTATTTGGCTGTTGCTGGTTCTCATATATTCATTACACAATTATAGACTATAGCAGGACCTAAACATCATAATTCTTGTTTACATATGAGTGTTCCCCATGTTAATTGATCTACCAAGCTCTTTTGATCCAATAGATTCTGCTTTTATGGGGATGAAATGATCAAAATCATCTTTTAAAAATGCCATCTGGCATATTTTGTTGCCTAGTCATACTTTTTCTCATTATGATTGATAAATATTTCAAGAAGTAAAAAACATTATTTGACCATATACATGCTACTACCACGCATTTATTTCTAAATCACTCCTTATTGAGTTCCTGCTATATTTCAGGTCTTATATTAAATGTTTTGCATAGAATATTCTATTAATTCTTTTAAGAACTAAGTACATTAGATATTAGTGGGTCCATGTTACTGATAAAAAAAAGTATTAGAGAGACATTTTAATTATCCGCTTCTCCACAAAACCAGAATTAGGAATTGAACCAGAATTTAAACCTGTGTTGGCCTGACTTTAAAACTATATTCTTACAAATAAAGCAGTTAATAATAAAATGATGCAGATAACTAGCAAAGAATAAAGATACTTAAGTAATTACCCTCATCTATTTACATAAGGTAATTCTCATAAAGTGCTCAGCACAGTACCTAACATGATCACATAATTAAAACAAAAATAAGTCATAACTTTCAATTGAATAGTTAGAAAAGCTGGGTTTTACAGATGTATTTGTCAGGAAAGTCTAACTACTATAAAAACAATCCAAACTATCATTTTTTTAACAAAATAATGGCTTAATTCTTATAAGCATTATAGTCCAATGGTGACCAGCCGGGTCAAGATGAAGGGTGGTAGCTCGGTCCCATGAAGTTTCTAAGGGACTTAGGTTTTTTCTGTGCAGTGGAGCTGAAATCTTTGGACTCCTCCACTGATGGTTCCACCTTTTATCCAGTAGAAAAGGAAAGAGAGGAGTCATGGAAGATCTCATAAGGTTTTGCAGGCTGTATTCAAACCTGGAAGTAGCCTAAATCACTTCCACACAGATCACATTGACCAGAATTCAGTCATGTGGCCCCACGCTAACTGCAAGCAAAGCTGGGAAATAGTGTTCTTGTGTGCCCAGGAGGAAACTGAAAGGTTTGGTGAGCATATAGCTTTGTCTCTTCCCCAGGAAGCAAAACAAATCATTGTCAAAATCACAAGTCAGGACTAGAGTTTGGGCAGTGAAGTTTAAACCCTAATGAATAGGGATACTGTCAGAGGTCAGAAGAAAAATTCTCCCTGTGAGAAGAAACTTAGTCTTTGTTCCAAAATTTAAAAATGAGCTACCTAAGATTATGAATTTATTTTAGCATTAGAAATGTCTTACTAGTTTGTCCTTTTTTACAATGCCAGGGTAAGCTAAGCCTGAGTGTTTTAATCATAATGATTGTATAGCAAATTTAAATAAAACTCTAATGTTTCATAAATTTCTAAATTATGACATTGTTTTTAGGTACTATTAATTCACACCTTATTAAATGTGAAGATTATGAATTAGAGCTCATTTTTAGGAATAATGAACTAGTTTTCTTAAAATTGAAAATTTTAAGTGTCATTCTTGAAAGGAACAAGAATGACATTCTTGAAAGGAACAAAAAGACTAATGATACTATCTCATGCCCAAATATAGTAGAAGCAGCAGTTGACAAATGGTCTTCCTCCAACTTTGCCAATGTACACGATTTCTGAGATATATTACCACATGCTATTTACTGTCCTTGGCTTGGTTTCAACTGGAGTTCCCATTTCCTTCTGAAACAGCCAGAAATTTGGGGCAACTTTATTACAAATGGTCTATTTTTTTTCTCCATGGAAATATTTTGCTCCCTATATTTTTCCATACTATGAGGAGAACTTTGTTCCAAGTTGGTGGCTGTTTGACAGTTCTACCATTACAGTTAACTACAAGCTCTGAGAAAATAATGTCTAGAGGGGAATTTGTAATTTTAGTACTATTGACATTTTAAATTTAAATTCCAAATTTCATTCATCTAGGTAATTACTCATTCACTCCAGAGTATTTTTGGCTTATCTTCTAGGCGACAAACACTGTGTTTAGTGTTAGGAATCTAACTTGAACAGATCTTGACTCTTGATTCACATTCTCGTGGGGAAGACAAACAAGTAATCAGATAAATATAAAATCCAGACTGAAAAGTGTTGTAAAGAACAGAAGTGGTGTTTCTGAGTCTTTATATAATAATCGGGTCTTCAAAATAGGGAAAAATCTAGGGAAACTACTTAGATGACAGGAAGCAGAGTACTTTATCAAGGTGAAGTTTAAACTGAGACTCGATGGGCAAGGTAGACCCAGTCGTATGAAAAGAGAAAAGCGAAAATGTGAAGGCTTTAAGATAGGAAAGAGTTTGGCATATGACTGGAGCAGTACATCCAGTGGCTGGGGAAATGGGGGATTGGAAAGTAAAGCAAGGGCCAAGCCATGCAGGGTCCTCTCAGCCACGGGAAGCCAAGGATTTTAAGTGGTAAGTGTCTTGCTCCTATGATGGGATTTATATTTTTAAAAGATTGTTTTTGTGGTTTCGTGGGAGAGTAGTTTGAAAGGATAAAAATAGAAATTGGGAGACCAGTTAATGAATAATATAGTCAAGACGTAGTTATGGTTTGAATCAGGGTAGTAAGAATGGAAGGGGAAGAAAGTAGGTGAGGATCTATATGGAAGCACGAAGGCTGATGGTTGGATGTGAGGGATGAGAGAAGGGAGAGGTCAAAGGTAAATCTTAGGTTCTTGGCTGGTAACTGAGTGAATGATGGCACCATTTACTGAAATGTGGATGACTGTGCCAGGAATATGTGTGGGAGGGTCAGACAACATATTTGGGAAGATCAAGATATTTGAAATGCCTAAGGGGCATTCAATGTAGCTTTCAAATGGATGGTTGGATGTAAGCTTGAATCTTGGAGGAAAGTTTGAGTTAAAGATATAGTTGGTGTTTATTGGATTATGGATGGTATCTGTATCCATGGGGATGGTTGAGATCAACTGGGAAAAAGTGCATATGAAAGATTGCTTAGAAACTAGTTGTGAGAAATGTCAGTATTTGAAAGGTAAGTAGAGGAAGAAGCTGAGGCATAGAGTTTATATCCAAATGGCAGTGACTGGAAAACATTGCATTAAAATCAATCAAATATTTCTCTTTATGAGGAATTGTCTCTATTGTGGGTGCTTGAGAAAATAAAGGGATTATGATCACGTGTACCCACTACATATTTGAGTCAGGTTCTTTATGCAAAAATCATATATAAGATGCTGCTTTAATGTTCATAACAGACTTCCTACCTGACATATCTTATAACGTTCATCTGTACTAAGATTTCCACAAAACCATTTCCATTTTTATTTATTTTGTCTAGATGTAAAGTAGACAGCATGTCATAATACACATATTGCTAGAATTCCTGCAGCCTAATGTATATAGATTTGTGAATTTTGAATGATTTGAAGTTAATGAATATCTTGAGGTTGGTTTGTTTTGTCTTGTTCAAACCCTGGATATCATGTTTTTGCAGGTTAATATATTTCTTGAGAGGAAAGAAATGTTTAGATTTTCAGCTAAATGTAAAATTGTCAACGAGAATAAAAGTTAAACATATAGAGAAACAAAGGTAATGTATCTTGGGAAATATTGAGAAAACCTTCAAGTAATCTAGGCAAATGCATTCACAGTGTTTTCTTTATAACTAAAACTCTAGAGAAGGAAGGGTTAACTTTGGGGAAAATTAATGAATATTGTGGGCTTAGACATAAAATAATTTCTAAGCGCTCCTTTTTTTAGAAAGCATATAACACAATTTTTTGATTCAGTAAGACATAGCAATATCACATAGAGATAAAAAGATATACAGACATTTTGGTTTCGATGATTTTTATCTCCTATTTCATTTCCATAATAACCTGATTATCCACACCTGTCAAGCTGATGGGCCAGAAAGTCAACTTGCCCTTGAATGCCAAAGACTGTTTTCAGACCCTGGAGTTGTCCCATTAATCCAGTTCATTTTGCATGCCTCTTAGAAGGCCAATTTGCTTATAATCCCTTTCTCAAATGTATTTAATAGAGGCCTCATTTATTCGCTCAGCATTCAAGGCCTTCTATAATCTTGCCATTTCTAACCTTAAATCTATTTCTCCTACTGTCCAATATTCCCAATGCAATCTCTATGTTATGATATACTTTGGTCATGGCTCTTTATATATTTCATGTAATTCCAATCTTAAATTATTTTCTATTTATTGTAACTGTACATTGTTATACCCCTTTGTGTCATCTACTCAGTCACATACAGTATATTTCCTTCTATACAAGAGAAGGGTAAGATTGCGTTTGGTTTCTATGTCTCTCCTGCATTGCCTAGATAAGTGTCTTATTATAGATAACAGGTTATCAATAAATGTTTCTTGGTTAATTAGTTGATTAATATACAGAATCACTTGATGAGAAGGATGAATAAACATGATCAGAGAGGTTAATAGAATTGGATCAAATCTGACTTCAAAACTCATAGCTTTTATTACTATTCCACACTAACGCCCACCAAAAAAAAAAAAAAAAAAAAAAAAAGAGCAGAGTAGTGTCAGCAGTCACCGCCTAGATTCGTTTTTCTTTTCTTTTCTTTCTTTCTTTCTTTCTTTCTTTCTTTCTTTCTTTCTTTCTTTCTTTCTTTCTTTCTTCCTTCCTTCCTTCCTTCCTTCCTTCCTTCCTTCCTTCCTTCCTTCTTTCTTTCTTTCTTTCTTTCTTTCTTTCTTTCTTTCTTTCTTTCTCTTTTTTCCCTCAAATGCTTGTATGGGAAGAGGTCTCCTGGTGAGTCTGTGATGTTTTACAAACAGAAGGGATCTCCTAATGTGTGCAATATGCACAAAGAAAATTTTATTTGAGGATTTAGTTGGTTGACAATCATAGATGTTAGACTTTCAGGAGATGTCTCTTTCTTCCTCCCTTCAGTTTTTCCAACATCCCCGTCCCCGCCCCCTTTTTTTTTCTTTTTTCGATTGAGCTCCTAGTGTTTAAATAAAAAGGAAGCCCATCTAGCTGGAATGTGTAGTGGATGCTGTGGTATGCTACCCAGATCTCCCCTTTAGGAGGGAGATAACTGATTACCTTAGTGGTTGGGGCTACTGGGGACTAACATCTCCTAGCTGAGTCCTTATGTGAAAATCTGCCTTGGCAGAGGGGAATCACTCAATCCAATAGTACTTCCTCATCCTGTGGGAAGTCTTCATCCAATGCTGATCAATGTGGTGATAGACAGGACTGTCCCCCTTGCCTATAAGGGACAGCTCTGTAGGGGATCTTAGCTCTAGAGCACCCTGAAGAATCATTTGAGGTCTGTGCTACATCATGGTTCAGACCTGCCCTGTGCTTGATTCCGCTTCTTTCACTCCTTCACATGTATAATTCCCAAGACCAATCTACAATAAATCTCGAGTGCACAAATCTCCAATTTAGAGTGTTTCCAGGGAACCAAGTAAAGACAGCATATATTCACAACAGGCATTAGGAACAGCCTGTTTTCATTCTTGCTCCTGCATAGAGGAGAGATTTGTATGTGTGATTTTTTTTTTGTGAGTCTTTCAGAACTCTTTTCTGTTTTCTACTATCTCCCTCAAATTTACTGGAACTAATCTCAGTATTTTAGGGATGTATTCAATGTTTCTTTAAAAAGTTATTGATGTTTCTTGTACCTTAGAGAAGGAGCCTAGGCTTAAGAGAATAAGCATAATACTAGGACTCAGAAAACTTGGATTTAGAGTCTTGGCCTTAAACTTTTTAGTCTTTTAACTTTTCTGTGCCTCAGTATCTACATTTAAGAGTTGGTTTAATGACACCTACTCTGTGAGTTTCTGATGATGTTCCAAATGCGATTAAACACATAACAATGGACTTGTAAATTAGAAATAGGTTATAATTTATAATCGTAATCATATTTTTAAAAGAAAAATACCACTATTAAAAATAATCAGTGAATTTCAGTCATACCCTCTTTAACCCCCTGATTTTTTTCATTTCCAATTTGTATACATGACTTAAAACTAAATACATTTAGAGTCTCAGAAGACTTTAGACATTATCTATTCTAATTCTCTTTCTCCCACACGAGGAAATGGAGATACTGTAATGTTGAGAAATTTTTGTATTGTTACATGATTAGTTAGAAAAAGATTCATAGCTAGAGTCTTGGTCTCCCCATTTCTCCAATGCTTGTATATATTTTCTAATTTCTCTAGGGATAATAGAGATTCGGTCAAATTAATTTTGATTTGTAATCCCTACCTACTGGTATTTGTGGTTTTGTAAAACTTATTCTATTCTTTCCATTTTGAGTAACCATCTTTGTTTTCTTTCTTTTCATTTCCATTTTTCCCTTTTAATTTCAATATAGCGTATCAAAATGAGCTTACATTGGATTGTACTAAATAGTGCTTCAAAAAAAAAAAGCATGTAAGCCCTTTTAATATGAAATTGAGGTAGTACTAAATATAGACTTAATTCAGTAAACTTACATCTTGGCAAATGGTCTTTTCACTTCTGTGGACAAGTCGTTGTGTGTGTGTTTGTGTGTGCACAAGCGCGTGAGCATTTTAAAGAATGACATATTCACATCACCACAAAAAAAGTTATAGGAAAATAATTCACATTTGCCATGTAGGAGTAGACGCTATGGGACTGGTTATAGCTGACTTCTGTCTCTGATTTCTCCATTTCCATTATTCTCTTTGACATTTCTGGAGCCAGTTTTATATTTTATTGATGCCATAAATAATGGCAATATGTTGGAAAGGCTAGGACATACAAGAATAGAGAAAAGAGATAAATAACATATCTATGTTCTTACATTAAAAGGGCAAAGAGGTATTAAATGTTGGGTAAACCCAGTTCCAAAGAGAACACACTAAATGATTGGGGAAAAATATGTGTCAGCCTCCAGCCCTCCAATTCAGTGGCAGGGCAGGCCTTTCCCAGTCCTGAGGCTGCTTTCAGGGTTTTCTAGCAAGACCCTGACACTAATTGCCATTCAGGCAAATTTAAGGTGACAAGACATCTGTCCCCTGCCTGCCTTTTCCTCTGGAGGCTCTCTCCCAAGCCTTGCCCCAAAGACGGGGCAACTGCATTGAACAATTCCAGGGAAACCACTCACATCGTCACCTCTGCCTGTATGAACTGTGTCTTAGTGATCACAGTCTGAACAGCTATATGTGCAGACCTGCCTTTGACCTTGTAGGAAAAAAAAAAAAAAAAAGACAAAGGAAAACAACCAAAAACTTATTTCAACTTGGTTTTCATTTTCTCTTGATCATCCTTTCTCTTGCTTATTTTTGAGGAGTAGATATTTAAATTTCAGATTTTCCTTTTCAATGACAATGCAAAATATACACAATTCATTCACAATTCATAAACTCAGCAAATGTCAGCACTTCTGGGCATCCCCTGGTGTTTTGTTTTCAAATCTGGTTCAGAAAATGGCTCTGTGTAGCTTCTGTTTTAGCTGTAGAGTCAGCAGGGTCTTTCGTCTGTCCCCAAACAGCATAACTGAAGATTTTGAGAATATTCACTACTCTATCCCAAGAAGTGAGTGATTTCAGTGCAAGTTGCCATTTCCCTGTGAGAAATAATAGCATGCATAGATACAGCCAGGAGGAAGGGAGGATGGAGCTCCCATTTCCCTGGAATCTAAAAATCTCACCTGAAAGTTGTTTTACAAAGAGGCTGGAAAGAGAGGATTGATTGACCTGTGAATGGCCTAAGGAAGTGACTGCCAAGTAAAGAAGCATTCAGGAAAGCCTAAGAGAACCAGTGATAAGACTGAAGATCTTACAGGGAAACGTGAAGACTGAAGTTCCAGGATTAGAGAGGAGATTAAATAATTATAAAGATTACAGAAAATCCAGTGGCAGTTTTTTTTTTTTGTTTGTTTTTTAAACTATTGTACTTTTCCTGTCTGAGTAATGACAAGAATATGAAATTCAGGAGCATTAACCAATTGATATTCCTGTCCTGGTGCGGGCAAGAGACGAGGATTTGCAGTAGTGCTAAGCTGTCTAGGACTTCTCCTCTCCACTGGACTCTGAGACCAGATAAATTAGATTACCTCTTTTCTTTCCAATTTATCTTTCATCACAAAGCTGTATGACCCATCCTGTCAGTGAAACCAACAAAGATGGCTAAGAAGTAACTCACCAGACATTGCAGTTCTTCGCAAACCAAGGAAATTATATATTTCAGCTGCTCAGACTGATTTTTGTTTAATGCCAAGTCTGAAGTTCGGCTGTCAGACCAGTGAAGTGAAAATACAATTAGGGGCCAAATGCTTCAACCCTCAAGAAATGTCATGAAGAAGCAAAAAACAAGGAAAAGGTTTTTCTTATTATTATTATTTTTAATGTATAGATATATGGATTTTGTTATCAGTGTGCTAAAAATGGAATCAGTGACCCATTCTACCAAATGCTTATGTTTAAGAAATGCCTTGAACTTGAAATAAATGCTATTGTCTTTTCCTTTGGATTCGTTTACTTGCAGATGTGTGACATAGCTTGTGAATATATACCCAGCTGAAAAATACAGACAAGGGCAAGGCAGAACCTAATTTTCTTACTATTCAGACTTTATTAAACAGACAACATAGCTTTCAAAAGACACATTAACTCCCCTCTTTCGTATTCACTTCAGGGACAGAGAGATTGAATTGAAGGCAGAATTCAGAGTTTCCTCCTGTGACCACAAATAGCATTTTAAAATCTTGCAGTGTTTTGTTTTTGCTGCCATTTTTATTTTATTTTCTCTTTTCCTTGGCAGGCTTGTGCATGTCTAAGTAGCCCAGTCCTGCTGCTTCCTTAGTCTGGCCCTTATTAGTGGCAAGGATGCGTTAACTGGCTATGCAGCTGTAGGGAACCCACATCACCCCTCTGGGTCTTAGCTTTTTCTCTTTAAAT
Source organism: Rhinolophus sinicus (assembly GCF_036562045.2). Taxonomy (NCBI): domain Eukaryota; kingdom Metazoa; phylum Chordata; class Mammalia; order Chiroptera; family Rhinolophidae; genus Rhinolophus; species Rhinolophus sinicus. The sequence continues at coordinate 74,589,365 of NC_133754.1, read as the reverse complement.
TGTGAGAGTTCTACTAAATACCTCCTGCTCTGGTGTTTAGGTCTATTTTTTAGGTCTTTGTGGGTTTACTCTTTGGATGTAAATAGTAGGGAGGTAGAATCTCTTACTATAGCCCCAAATACTAAGGAATCTGCTAGTTAATGGGCTGCAGCCAAGGAGAGCATTCCCATCTATTGTGAAAGAGACTGTGGGTGGTGATTCCAGTCTAGAGTTCTGAGAACATAATGCCTCTTTCCCCCTTTCCCATTAGATGACTTTTTCCTGTTTTCAGTTTAGTATTCTGTAGATTTGCACTGCACTTTGGGATATAAAGAAAAAGCAATTATTGCCTTGGATGAATAGAAAAAAAAATTGAAAAAGTAAATTCATGAAAGAATCTTCACATCTTAGAATATTGGGAAAATATAAATATTGGATATTGAGCTTATGTCAAATGGCCAAATATACAATTATGGGGAGGTTATTGTCCTAGTTATATAGTATCTCCTAGTTATGTTATAGGAGTCTCGGTTCTTCTTGCCAACGCAGTGAAGAATCAGAGGTCAGCAAGCTGATTAGTATGCAAGCAGGGTTTATTAGTGATACATTCTCAGGAAGAGAATGGGCCTAGCCAAGGTGGGGGAAAGGGGAGGAGGGGGGGAGACAGAGAGAGGAAGAAAGCCAGAAAGAGACAGAAAGACAGAGACAAAGAGAAAAAGACAGAGAGCCAGAGAGAGAAAGAGAGTCACAGAGACAGAGACAGAGAGACAGAGAGAGAGAGACAGAGAGAGAGAGAGAGAGAGAGAGAGACAGAGACAGAGACAGAGAGACAGAGAGACAGAGAGAGGCAGAGAAACAGCTGGCGAGAGGGTGACAGGAGAGGGCGAGAGGGGAAGAGGGGAATAGGGCCCTGGTCCCGAGGATTTATAGTTTGCTGTGTGGGGTGAGGGAGTTACATATTGATTTGGCGGGAAAAGGTGGTACATGCTCTTCCATGGGAGGGCATGCCCTCCAAAGACAGGTTAGAGGTCTGTTGACTCAGATCATTATCTTACTTGGGACCACCTCTTATCATCTGTTGTTGTAAAAACATAAGTGGCTGGAGGCAGTTAATCAAAGCTATTTATGAGCTTTTCCTATAGGCACTATGGACCCCCTCCCACCCCTCTTTCTCCTACATTTTCTAACTACCTAACAGTTATATATTATTTTTAACATTACTTTTAATAATATTTTAATTGTTCTACAATAACAATAATTGTAAAATTGTGTTTGTGAAATAACTGCTATTTATAAATAACCTCTGTCTTAGTGAGGTAACTTGTTTGTTAGTAAAGCTAAATATTACTCATGTTAGTGTCAGCAAAAGGAATTACAAGACTTATGGGATATATCAGTGACCTAGGGCTCCTGGGCCAAATTACGGTATACCAAGTAACTTAAAACAATAGAAATGCATTCTCTCAAAGTTAGGGAGGACAGAAGTTCAAAATCAAGTGTCAGCAGGGCCACATGCCCTCTGAAGGCTCCTGAGGAAAATCTTTGCTTGGCTCTCACCTAGCTTCTGGTAGCTGCCCAGTAACCCTTGCCATTCCTTGGCTTGTTTAAGCCTTACTCCAGTCTCTGCCATCTTCTCCTTTGTGTCTGTCTTCGCCTTTCAGTCTCTTAAAAGGGCACCTATCAATGAATTTAAGGCCCATGCTAATCCAGGATGACCTCATCTCGAGCTCTTTACCTTAGTTACATCTGCAAAGACATTTATTCCAAATGAGGTCACATTCTGAGGTTCTGTGGGGACATATGTTTTGGGAGTCACCATGTATTTAGTCAGTTTGGGTTGCTATAACAAATTACCATAGACTGGGTGGCTTAACAACAACAAACATTTATTTCTCACAGTTCTAGAGGCTGGGAAGTCCCATATCAAGGTATCAGTAGATCCAGTGTCTAATGAGGGCCAGCTTCCTGCTTTGCAAAAAACCATCTCCTGTGTCCTCACATGGCAGAGAGCAGAGAGAGGAAGCAAGCTGTCCAGTGTCTCTTCTTATAGGAGTACTAATCTCATTCATAAGGGCTTCAAATAACATCACATTGTGAATTAGGCTTTCAACATACGAATTTGTGTGTGTATAGGGGGGTCTCAAACATTCAGTCTATGGCATCATTCAACCCACCACATGTGGGAAGGTCATGGTACTCAAATGCAGAAATAACAGTTAGGCCTCAGAAGGCACTGGGAATAGCAAATTGGGAAGCCTCTTAGAAACCACGCTCATTCTTTCAGTCATTCTCTCTCTCCCTCCAGGGCTACCTGAATCCTTATTCTGCCTCTCTTTGCATAGCTGCTTCAATAATTTTTCTCTGTAGCTGGCTCTCCTTATGTCAGAATAGGACCCTGTAGAGCTGAGATGTATATGTCTTTAGATTAAGAGGTCCACAGAGAGTGACTAACCTCTCTCAGTCTTAATTCTAAATTCTTAAAAAATAATAATCTCATGGGCCAGTTAAGATCAAGTCTCCATCATGAGTCCCTTCAACTACAGCTGGCGGTGGGAGTGGGGGATGGTTAGGTAGGCGAGGTCCTGGAAGGGACTGACATTAGGTAAGATTACAACAACCTGAAGATTATGATACATAAGAGGTTTTTATAGTCTTTCAACATTGATGGAAAAGCCATTTACGTTTTTAGAACTATCCCCCAAATAACTCAAAACCATTTAAATGGTGGCTAGATTTAGATTTACCAGACACCTATGAGCTAGAGCATAATTTAACAACCGATTTTAGTGTCTTATTATCATAATAAGAATCTGTGAGCACTGTCAAAGTAGTTTGAAATGACTTTCCCTGAAAATATTTAGGACAACTCCAAGCTGTATTGCCTGCAATTAGGATAGCACACCAGGCGTTGGTCTGAAGGCTCCTTTGAATTATGTGGAATTTTCTGAATATATATTTTGGAGGCGGTCAATAGGGCCTATGAGATGTGATCTCTTTCTTCTAAAAAGAGGTCATTACATGGCAGTTGTAGAGGGACATACCCTGGAAAGCAAGATGCCTCTGTGCTTGGTGGTGAGGGCAGTATGTGCACTAATTGGCATGACAGGAAAAGAAGAACTCAGAAACCCGTAATGGTAAGAGAGGGAAATCAGCATGATATGCTGGTTGGGAACCACAAAACCTCATGGAGACAGTAAAATATGATGACCATAATTAAATGAAATAAGTTCTCCCTTCCCTTGACAAATCAGAGTGTGTGAAGCTTGGGTTTCAGACATGGAATGTGAACACACATATGGATGTGAGGTGACCAGCACTTATGATACAGCTTCCAGATCTCAAAGGGGTGTGAGGATAAACAACTTTAGGAATCTTAGTGTGAAATGACGTATTGGACAAGCCTGAATAGGAAAAATGCCACAATTCAAATCTCATAAAATAGAACTGGCATGTACAGAGTAAGAAATTGGCTAGCATGGGAAAAGCAGGATTGTTGATTTCATATACCAACTGCAAAAGTAATGCTATGTGTGTTAACTGAACTCACCAGGAGAAAAATGTGATAAGAAAAGTTATTTTGTTATTGAGATAGGCCTAGAAGTAAAAGAGAATGTCTGGTAAAGTCTATAGAATTAAGTAGGATGACCTGATATGAACTGTATTAGATTGTATTCATTTCCTGAATAAATATATGTAAAAGTGGTGTTAATATGGTTGTCATATAGTATGGACTGAATTGTGCCCCTTCCCCCATGCATACATTGAAGCCCTAACCTTCAAAGTGACTGTATTTGGAGATAGGGCTTTTAGGAAGTAATTAAGGCTAAATGAGGTGATAAGGGTGGAACCTTAATCTAGTGATTTGTAGCCTTATAAAAAGAGGAAGAGATATCGCTGTGTGTGTGTGCGAGTGTGTGTGTGTGTGTGTGTGGGTGTGTGTGTTTCTCTGTCTCTGTCTCTATGCACACCAAGGAAAGGCCATATGAGGACACTGAAAAGGCAGCCATTTGCAAGTCAGAAATTCCTCATCAGAAATCAACCCTGTGGGACTTTGATTTGGGATATCCAGCCTCCAGGATTACAAGAAAGTAAATTTCTGTTATTTACACCACTCAATCTATAGTATTTTGTTATAGCAGCCCAAGAAGACAAATAACCACAATATAATCATAACTGTATACATGTATAACATAGGTTTACATATTTTTCTTTATGTTATGAAATTACCTTGACATAATGCTTATTTTTGGAGTAGAGACATCACCTACTATAATTTTTTTTTTTTTTTTTTTTTTGATGGCTGTAGTATTTCATGGGTAATTAGATTTTTGATCAGACAAAATTCAGAGCTAAACTGCCAATATAATGGCAGAGTAAGAGATAAAGAAAGGCTAGAGAGTGGAAGATAGGGATGCTGTAAAGTTGGAGATATAGATCAGGAACACCACCCTACCAACTTTTCATTCTCCTCCTAAATGAGGATATAGCCTTGTGGACCATTGGTTTCCATCAAGAATAAAGAGAAGCACTGATGTCTGCCCATATATGTAAAGTTTTAGCATGTTTTTCCTTAATGGATATGAAAAGGCTGTGAAACAATGAGCAACAGGGATGTTCTGTTCTAGCAAGACCCCACTTCGCGTGACCCATGTCTACATCATTAGCGAGGTAATTCAGGAACTTAATCTCATTTTGTAGTGGTGGTTTATGTGTGATTTCTTCTATCTGAATTCTAAGCCCACCTTAAATAATAAACTTTTCAGTTTCTTTGTTCATGCTGGATTCTGTGCTGGGGCCATGCGAGTGCCATTTTAATACAGATAATGTAGGCATTTTTCTGAGGAGAGTGAAATATTTCATTTGAATTTTTTTGGAAATATTAGTATCCAAACATCTCTCGTAGTAAAGACATATGAAGGAAATGGGACAGAACCTTCCTGTGGGGCAGATTAAGTAAGGTTGGGAGACAGCCTTGGTACATGGGGGACGTTGGAGACTAAGGGATAAAAGAACAAGTTTGCAAAACCAGCTTTAGAGATGTAGCAATGAAGGAGCTTAAAAAGGAATGTTTAAAGCATTCCTCTTCTTCTTCTTCTTTTTTTTTTTTTTTAAGTGTGTTTTTCCAGCTCCCGTCAGCTCCAAGTCAGTAGTTGTTTCAACCTAGCTGTGGAGGGCACAGCTCACAGTGGCCCATGTGGGGATTGAACCAGCAACCTTGCTGTTAAGAGCACCACAATCCAATCAACTGAGCTAACCGGCTGCACCTGTTTAAAGCATTCCTACACTAGAAGCTGGATAGAACACAACTTACTGAATACATTTATTTGGAATTTTTTGAATTTGCGTTTTCCATTTGTGATTTGTACATGGAAGATATTTGCCGGACTACTATCTATTAAAAAGATACAGTGAATGTGCTTTTCTTCAAGCATGCATTTTCCTTGCCTTTGAGTTAAAGTTATTTTTCTAGCAATGACTCATGCTCACCCATTCAAACATTATTGTTTGTTCCAATAACAGTAATAGGTAAGACTTCCTGAGTGCTTTTCTAATCACATAACGATACACTAAATACTGTCAACATTACCATCTCACAGCTGGGGACACTGAGGCTTAGAGAAGTTTAGGAACTTGTCCAACATTGCACACAAATGGTAAAAATAGTAGAACCAAGGTAGCCCAGGTCCAGGTCTCCTCATAACCACTTTATCAAAACCGACTAGCATTGAACATTGTTTTATTGAAACTGGACATGGTATTCTAGAGTTTGCAACTTAAGTTCAGTATACCACAGAGACAGAGACAGAAAGAAAGAGACACCTATCTCTCTCTGTGTCTTCTTCTTTTTATAAGACTACCAGTCCTCTCAGATTAGGGTTCTACCCTTACGCATTTTTCTTATGTTCTGAAGTTTTTGTCATCTTATCCATTTCTGCACATCAATGTATTTCTCTCATAACATAAATGTACCATCCAGGCATGGAAACTGTATATATTAACTTGAGCCACCTAGATCTGGCCAGTAGGTTGAAGAGTAAGTAGTATGGCTACTTCTCTTTCTCTTGATACTCTAGCCCAGTACTTTAAGGTATCAGAAGACATCAGTGTTGATGTATATCCAAATCACAGATGTCTTTCCTTTTCTTGAATGCTCTCCAGTGCCTCAACCTTGGCTAGAATGCATATAAGCAAAGTGATGCTTGAGGCAAACCATAAGGAGAAAAGGACTGGGAGTGTGAAAAGGCTGACATATGTGCAAGATGTGCACCCAAAACAAGAAGCTTGGAGTCCCAGTCAACATCTGGGATGGCAGCTCACTGCAGCCATTAGAGATGAGAAGGCAACTGTAAGAATTGAAGTCTTTCACACCTGTCATATGGACTACAAACATAGCATTAGAAGGTCTGGTTTGTGGGCCAGCTATCGGGGCCATATTACCAAATCAGTGCTTGCACAGTAATAGGGGTGTCTCCTTTGTTAGTCCAAATCTCATCCTCAGAGAGCTGGAGTGGATTCCAGTGGAGAGTTTGTATGATACCAGTTAGAACCCCAAGTTCCCAGTAATAAAAATGGGATGAAATGAGTGAGGGACTGGAATTTTTGCTGGACAGTTGACTCCTCTGTAACCACCAGCTCATTCTCCTCTCCAATACGACAAAAAACTAGAGTGTATCTTGAACAGGAGGGGCTGTGTTCAGAGGAATTTCTCTTGTGCCTGACTTTCATTCAGATGACATACTATGTAGGCTTCCTTTTGAACCATAAATGCTGTTTGACATCCTAAGTAATGTGGACATAAAATGTAAAGATGTACTGTGGAAATTTTGATTTGAGACTATGTAATGTAACTTCACAGTTTTGTTTCCTGGTGATTAGTGTTTTCAAGGTTGCCAATAGTATGCTTGTGCAGGGAGCAAAAAAAGGCTGTTGAGAAAGAAATGATGGGGGGCAAATCCTGATGATGGTTTAAATTCAATGACAGTCCAATAAGGAAAAAGACATTATCAGCTGCACATATTAGCACATTATTAAAACGCCCACTCAGGTTTTGAAATATCCATTTGAAATAACTTAATGAAAACCCAATTATAGAAACTTTCCATACTAACAATGAAACATATATTTTATTATCATTCTGCATGGCCGTGGCCTTTAATTTTTAAAGATGAACTGCAGCCCTTGAAAAAGAGCACTAAAAGGGAAAACCTACATAATAATCATGACTATCTGAAAGATGTCTTTTCCTTGATTTGAGAACGTGAATTCCAATTGTCCCCTCTACTATGGGAATAACGGAAGGCATTCTAAGTTCTAAATAGAAGATTCCTGTTGGTATTTGTCCTGTTTAAAGAAATAGTAATCTTAGGCACTACAAGCAACTAAACTGCAAAAGTAGAATTTGACAACTGTGTAAAATATTAATGAATAATATATATACATGTTATGCATAATGTTTTTATAATAGGCTGCCCAATTATAACTTTTTAAAAAGCATTCATTCATAAAAAATTAAGCTATTGAGCATTTTAGAAACCCTGAAAAAAAAAAAGTAGTAACATAACTCTAAAACAAGATTTCCAGAAAGTCAGTTCCCATTTTATAGCTTTGGCTAGGGTCCTCTTTCAGCATTGTAGAATGAGACAGACCTCATAATGTGATGATGATGCCTTTGTTCCTCGCTCATAAAAATTTAGTGACTCATATTCCTCACCTTGTCACAACCCTGAATTCCATCCAGTATCTACATGAGTGCTCTGCCCAGCACCCCCTCTTGGAAGCTAGCACCCATCAACGCTGATATAAATGGCAAGTTTTCCTAAGCTTCCTATTGGGTTCCATTAGGTGGTAGTCTCCTTTAGATTTCTTTTCATTGTGTGTCTGTGGACCTCAGAAATGAGAATATAACTTCAAACCAAAAAATAACGTAGTACCATGGCAATCTTACCTAAATACCCACAGATAAAGTAGCTGCCACACTGTTTACTTTTGTCATTTTCATGTTGTAGATGGAGCTGTCATAGCCATTGTCAGATTTAACAAGTGACTAGAGGATTATAAGCAAAATTTGAAAAGAAGAATCTATGCTCGTAGTGTTCATACAAATGGAAAGATTATGAGTTTCTCTTAATCTTTACTTAAGAATTACTTAAGAATGTCAATAACAGATCTGTTGATTTTCTCCCTCCCTCAAACAGTTTCCCTCCCTCAAACAAAGTTTTGTCATACATGAATGTTCAAACACATCAGTGGTAATACACTGGGAAATCTATGTTTTAATGTTAATGTCAGCATGTGGCTTTTCCTCAGGCTTTTCCCTTACTCAAAAAACATTTGAGTTTTCCCTATTTTCTACATTATCAATCCCAGACTCCTCTGTCTGGTTGTCAAACTCCTCTCCAATCTGGCTCCATCCTATCTAACCATCAATCAATGTATTCTTTGAATTCCCAATGTGCACACTCCAGTTAAGCCTGCCTCCTCATTACCTAAGCTTATATCAATTTCATCATCATATGCAACTCTCAATTTCGTCAAAAATGAAACATTCTCTGAGATACCTCAGCCTTATACACTCGACTCCCTAACTTAGCACTTAATTTGGTACTTAGTACACATTACACTAATTTGTATGATGATACTATTCTTTATTTTCAAAGTGTCACGATTTCCCTCAACTGTTCAGGAAACACTAAATAATTCAATAGAGCTAAGTATGAAGTTCAGAAACAATCAAAGTGTTAACAATGCCATTTCCTGGGTCAGATGCCAAGTGGGTTGGATGACTTACAGTAGAAGACAACTCTACAATCAGCTGATTTCCAGCAACGATAGATCTGCTCCTGTTAGCAGCAGTTCCATCCTACAGATATTCGAGACCCCATTCTACCAGGAAGTAGCTTCTGCTGCAATGATCTTGCTGCCTTTATTGGGTCCTGAGAAATCAGGGTCAAGGAAATAAAAAGGGGAACAACAGTCTGCAATCAACTTAGGACTTTCCATTGTTATAATCTCATTACTTAAGAAGTTATTTTTAAATTAAGTCTGGCCCTGATGTTAAATCCAAATGGAAAAAAAAAAAGTGAAACATTCATGAAATACAAATCTAAGATGGCTTTTTAAAAAATTGTATTTTCTTTCTGGAAATGGCATAGCAAAAGTATAATAAAATGTTTATAGAATTTTAATATATTAAATTATAAGTAAAATGCATACATTTGAAATATACTTAAATTTTTGTACAGTATAAAGAGTGCATATTTATATATACACACACACACACACATATATATATATATATATATATATATATATATATATATATATATATTTCTTTGCATAGATCTATCCAGAGAGATACCACCCTTTAAGCTTTTATACCGTATATCTTAATCTCCAGTGAGAAATACCAATGTAAAATAGGTAATTTCTTTCCACGGTAGAGTTTATCACTGACTCTAAGCTGGTACCAAATTATCTCTTTTTGAGGTCAGATGAGAAATATGAACATGGTCTTTTTTCGTTATATATGTGTCTTCAAGAGCCCATTAATAATTCTACTTCCATGATGATTATGCAATAATTAAAAGACTAAGAGAAAAGCTTTTTATCTTTTCAAGATGACACAACTTCACTACAGAATTTCTAAAAATCTTAAAGGACAATTGTGTGTTTGGCAGGAAAAATAGGGACTGACTCAAAATTCTGCAGTTAAAACATCTCCAGTTACTTTTATAAAATCCACACTTTGAAGATAGAAAATACGCTCCAACTGTTGGAAACTTTTAGTTGAAATTGATTTGTGTTTTTCTACTCAGAGTCACTAATTCAGTTTGTTAAACCAAAAATAACATTTTTTTAAAACAAAGTGAAGCATAATAACTCAGACTTTCCTAAGAAAATGAAAGAGTGGTAGATAAGGTCTTTGTGCATAATTTCTAATATTTTTTTATACATCTTCTATATCCTGCACTGTGCCAAATTTTTTGCAAGCATCATCTCATTTAATCTTCACAGGAACCCTATTAATATAATAAATGCAATTATCATTACCATTTTCTGAGGAGAGGACTCAAGTTTAGAGGATTTAAATTGCCTAATGTCATGGAATTTTGGCACATCTGAAATTCATACCTGAACATTCTGACTCCAGGGCTAAAACCTTTAATCACTATTCTACTTTGCCTCCCAGACAGAAATAAGCTTTATCTTTCAGCTTATTTTTGGCCAAAGATGAGAAACTCCTTGAGGGCAGTTATACATATAATGATAGCCCAGAAAGAAATGTAAGATTTCGCACCTAGTTTCAATGTTTGGGTTTTTTTCCCATACCAAGTAGTTTCCCTGCACCAGCTGTGTCCTACAGTTTAACTTAATTCTGACACTATCTACCTGGAAATAATATCAGATTCCACTAGTTAAGAGCTCAGTCCTACAAGACTGCCACCCTCTCCATCAAAGGCCAGTCACAAATCTGGGTTGTCACCTGTGCTTCTGACCTGTTGGCTATAGAGTCAAGGTTCCAACAACCCCTCGCTGGTTTCTATTAATTTGTTAGAGTGGGTCACAGAGCTCAGAGAAACATTTTACTCACTAGATTGCCAGTTTGTTATAAAAGAATAAAACTCAGGAATAGCCAGATTGAAGAGAGGCATAGGCAAGGTATGGGGACCTTTCATGCCCTCACCAAGAGCACCACTTTCCCTACATCTGCATATGTTCACCAACTTGGAGGCTGTCTGTACCTTGTCCATTTTTTTTTTTTTTTTCATAGAGGCTTCATTGCAATGGCATAATTGATTAAATTATTGACCCTCGGCAATTGATCTAAGCCCCAAGCCCGGTCAGGTTGTGTGTGTATTGGGGGGTGGAGGCTGAAATTTCCCCTAAGTTCTGAGCACGTGGTTGGTTCTCTTGGCAACTAGCTACCACTCCTTTGGAGTGCCCAAAAGTCACCTCATTAGACACCTTTACTGCTCTCATTACTTAGGAAATTCCAAGGGTCTTAGCAGCTCTGTGCCAGAAACAGGGATGAGGACTAAATATATACTTTTTATTTTAAATGACAATATCCCAAAGTCCCATTCATGTATATATTTTTGAGATCTTCCCCTCAGAGAAGATGAGGAGCAGCTGGTGAAGAGACTTTACATCATTCACTGTTCCCAGAACATAGTCCTCATGGTCTGCTTGCTTGGGGACAAGTATATCTTTGGGGGATAGGGATGCCTCTCATTGAGCTCGCTGATACTGGGGTATTGCTGTGTGCCCTCGCCTATTCATTTCTCTTTCATCTTTAACTCCTTGGGGGGAACTTGGGCTATTGTACAAACTTCTCAGATCTTTGGTGTTCTCAAGCATTAAGCAACAGTTTCTGTGTGCTTCCCAACGCTGATGTGAGATATGTTTGAAGATGTTTTGAAAACCATCAAACAAACAGACAAATGAAAATGCTATCCATCTTTTTTTTATTCCACTAAATTGGGGGCCTAAGAATAAGAAGTTTGCATTAGATCACTGAATATGGCCTATTTCTTAAAATGAGAAAATTCACAGATACACACTTCACTCTTTGAATGGCTTAAATATGGATTGTTAAAGGGAAAAAAATCAGTGGAGTAAATTTGATGATCTAATTGGCTTTATTGAGCAATTCTTGAATCGGGCAGCATCCCATCTAGTCAGCTGAGAGATGCTCCAAGAAGCTGTACAGTTTGGAAGGCTTTATAGGCAGAAACTGAGTGAGACATGAAAGTAACTAGTAAATGAAAGAAAGAATTGTTTCAGGCAAGATTACCTTCCCTTAGGGGAAGGTGGAGGTTTCATCCGGCAAATTGCCTCAGCTTTCTTTTTGGGGGGTAGCAGGGGCAGATTACTTCATTGTAGTGACCAGAAAATTCCAGATTGATCATTAAGATTACATTCCTGGAGAAGGTTGAGACTGCAGTTAGGTTAGGTATTGCTCAGGGTCATGGGCTTCAACACAAGTGACTTCATTTGGGGCCTGTGATTTTCTCTTTAACAGGATCATGGCAACACATCATTGTAATCACTTTCTTTTGTGTAATAGCTCTTAGGATGATAAGTGGGAATATTTTAGATAAAGAATTCTCTTGTGCTCTCAAATAAAATAATAGGAATTTTTGAGTTTGCTGATGGTGCCTGGAGGTGTGAATGTCTGGTGGGAGAGAGGACTTTGGGACGGTAAATAGGAGAAAGGAAAGAGGGACTCAGCAAGATGGCAGGATACCTGGACCACTTTAGGGATACCAGAAAGGACATTTTCTTTAACAGAGAATGATTAATAAATTTCTAGGAAAAGCAACCTTCTGTTACTTTTTTCTAAACATTCTCAGTAAAACAAATGACGAACACACTTGCCTTGTGTCAATGGCACTTTAGGGAAGGCAGGAAGGAGGCAGGACTCCTTGAGTGCAGACTGAGCAATGGCAAAGCCAGCAGAGCCCATGGCTGAGCTGTGAGCAGCAGTCATAGCCCAGGGAGCCAGGTGAGCGTGGAAAGCCAGGCTGAAGGTGGACTGACTCTAAAGCAGATGAGAGAAAACCCACTTTATTTCTGAGTCCGAGAGGACGATGATCCACCAAGAAAGAGTGAAAGATTCTGTTACTATAGAGGGTGGCATTTGGTCACTTTATTTGAATATTAAAGGGAAGGGGCCATCTATATGGATGACCTCACATTATACTTATTTCAGGGCCTTTATGGTGCGTGGATGGCATTTAAGGCTTCCCCATCTGTAGTGACTCCGAGTTAAGCACAGATGCTTCAACTATATCTCCATTGCTGTTTCTGGTAATCACTGCTGGTCCAGAGTATAAAGTGCCATAAAGACGTTTTTCTTCAATATGCATGTGCAAATATGGGCCACAGCTGCTGGTTACCCTGGAAGTGATGTCTTTCTCTCTCTAACTCAGAAAGAGTCTACACACTGTCCTCTGTTCTGAGCAACGTTGCTCTTCAGTGTCACCAGGAGTGACTTCATAACAGCCTTGACTCTTTGGGGCAGAAAGACATGACTTTCTAGCTGAGTACAACCTGAAAAGAGTTGTTGACTTTTTTGCTGGCTATGGCACATTGACTCTTCCAATTTCATCTTTACCAATCCCACTTATGGCTCACTCTGTTCAAGACACACCAGCTCCCTTTCCATCTTTTCCACCACCCCCCCGCTCTGACTGCATCAGGAAGAAGGATGATCTTCTTTCTCATTCTTTATATATTTGTGTCATTGTTTTTTTCTCTTTCTGAGTTATTGCTTTCTCTGGATTGTCTTCTATACCACTTTATTTAAGTTAACTTCTTTTCTCCCACTTTATTTTTTCTAGATTTTTTTTTTCCCCCGCTGGTGGTAAAATATACATACAAAATGTACCATCTTAACCATTTTTAAGTATACAGCTCAGTGCCATTAAATACATTCCACATTGTTGTGCAACCGTCACCACCATCTACCTCCAGAACTGCTTTATCTTCCGCAACTGAAACTCCGTATCCACTAAACACCAACTCCCCATTCCTTGTTGGCCTAGCCTCTGGCAACCACCATTCTGCTTTCTACCGTGTTTCCCCGAAAGTAAGACCTAGCTGGACAATCAGCTCTAATGCATCTTTTTGAGCAAAAATTAATATAAGACCCTGTTTTATGTTATAGTAAAATATGAATCTGACAACTCTAGGTACAAAGGACCTACCAGTTTTTATCTCCCCACTTTATTTTCTTCACACTTATCACAAATTGCAGCCATTTTCTTAGTTTATTGTTTTAAAGTTTATCACCCGTACATCTAATAAAATGTAAGGTACTTGAGGTCAGGGACATTATTTTTCTTGTTTACTGCTATACCCCCAGATATTCGGCAGTGCTTGGTATGGATAAATGCACAATAAATATTAAATTCATGAGTGAATAACCACACTCCCTGTCTTTAACTTCCTCAGGTTTTCCTGCTTGGTGATTGCATTCCTAAAATGTGAGCTGTGGTTAGGCTCACCTAACCTGCTCAAAATGAGACAAATTATTAAAGTGAATATTACAAAAGAATGACAGTTACAAAACAGAGCAAGAAAGATCATGCAATGGATAGCTAAGGTTTTTGAAAACATAGTATATTACATACAGTTCTCTCTTTTCTTTTTTCTTTCTTGGAGAAGTATTTGTTTACCAAAACCAAAAACTTACTCCTGGAGTAGATAAAACTGGACTAGCAAATGCATTTTTCACAAGCTTACAATATGACTTCAGGATGGGTATCATCAATAATTAATCAAAGATCTGACATTATTTAGTAGTAGACAGAGAAAGGTCACTGTCTTTTCCTGGTCCAGAAAGTTCTTCACATATTTCTATTCTTTTTTTTTTTTTAATGCGTTTTGATTCCCAGTGATCAATAAAAATTCAGTTCGAATATATACATAACAAAGATGCCATAGTGCCTCTTCCTTTCTATATTGTTTGTTCTTTTGACGAAATAACTTGGCCTTTCTTTGGACCATGTTACTCAATAAATGAAAGTCAAATGGTTACACCTAAAAAAAAAAAAAATTAAAAAGGCTCTTGAATCATAACAAGTACAAACAAAACTATGCAAATAACGTTGGAAAGCTTGATGAATTTTCTTTTGGATTCAGTGCTCTGTTTGTCGTTCTATTTTGGGACATTGATTTATATGAAAACTGAATAATCACAATTATAGTGATAAAATAAAGAAAAAGAATATGTTTTTAGAATTAAATCTCATCGCTTTAAACCATCATGAATCATCCATCACCACAGGAAGCCCCTATATGAATTTACATTTCATAGCTGAATTGTCGGGGCATTCCATAATAATGGGCATATGGAAGCACAGATAGTAAAATTGGGCAGATTTCGTGCTTTAGGGTCTAATCCTATCAGCTGAGGTTCCCAGGAAAGCATTTGTCTTCACTCCTGTTATTACACAATGACTATGCTATTTGCATGACAGGTCTTTAACCTGTTCCCCAACCTGCAGGCACTGCTTATATTTGTCTGACATCTGTCAGCAGTCAACAATATCAGTACTTAGGAATATTTAACTCATTAAATGACCTTACTAAAATTAATTAATTTGTGAAACGTGATGCTTTGTATTTAGAAAACAGCAGTGTTTGTGTAAATATGAAGCAATTTCTAGTCCAGATATAAAATTAAACTGAATGTGAACTATTTAGTAAAAGACACATTGAAGTTTATTTGGATAATATTACATTTTTCCTGAAAAAAACCTTTTTTTTATATGTATATCAAATAAAATATTTTAATACATTTTAACTGCATGGTTCTACATAAATATTAATTACATTTATTAAGGCTGGAAGTGATAAGTGAGCAAAATTAAATGAGTGATCTTAGAATATATTTTGTTTCATTTAAATAATTTAACGTGAGTACTTTTGATAAATCACAATAATATATAATACAAAGTTTTATTTATATGAATCACAGGTAATAATTTGAATAATAGAAAAAATTAAATTTCCCTGCGTTGTAAAGGTGTCTAGGCCCCTTTCGACTAATGTTATGAGTTAATGAGCCATGATATTTTCCTTAAAAAAATATTTTTAGAGCCTCAAATGAATTTAGGTGATGAATTATTTTCAAGTAGTAAACAAGTTCTAAGAGCTAAGTGGCTTTTTTGATTGTCCTAATAAGAAAATAGAAATACAATGTATATCTAGAGATAATCATGTAATCCTTGCTTTACAATATCGTATCATTTCTTTGTACTGATGGAATGTCACTTGGCAAGTTTATTTTGACACTTTTCTTCTCTTTTCTTACTACTACTTGCTACCTTCTTCCCAAAATATACCACCTCACATATGTTTTTAGTATTCTTTTTGAACCAAACTCCCTCAGTGTGGCATCCTACTTAGGAAGCAATCTGTGTCTAATAATAACCCTATTTCCAACAGTCACAACGAAACTTACTCCTTGTCATTGGACCTTGCTCTCTGTGAGGGGACTGACTACAAATTGACAAATTAAATTATACTAGTTAATGCCTGGTAATCATTGACATTTCTAGAGAAACTAGCTTAGCACAAAGAAGTGCCTACTCCATAGTAGGGATATATATTTTAAACAGCTTTATTTAAAAACATAGGAGGAAATAAAAGAATGAATTGAATGAGTGCTAAGATTTTAAAGCACAGCATAAGAAGCCCAAAACAGGAGCTATTTTGATATAATTAGACATATACACAGGCATAGATGAATGATAGCACCCTTCTACAGAATTTGAAAATATTTGCAAAAGTGGAACAATCACCTCTTTTCACTGCCTGACTGTAGAGCAATAAAGGATTTTTTTCATTAGATTCATTGATTTTCTTCATCAGCTGGATTTGGCATTTAGCATTATGGTTTATATATGGCTCTGGAGTAGGCTACATTGTCTGGGTTGTAAAACTGAATTATTGTAGACACATCTCCCTTTCTCATTATCATATATTAGAAAAATTCAATAAATAATAGGTAATAGGTTATCTCAAGTTTTGATCCTAAGCTTTGTTCCCCAGAAGACTCAGATGGGTGTGGTCATGTACAAGAGACTGAAAAAATAGTTCATTGTAGTAAGGACAGTTTCTAGGAGTATAAGTCAGAACAATGAGTTAGTGTGAGATGTGTTAGAGCCCTTAAAAAGTGAGATGGCCATCAACTATATGGAAACACAATTTCACTAAAGTTCTGTGGGGCCTTATAAGTTCAAGGCGTCCTGTACACAGTAGCCAATGCCACGCTGTAGAACCAAATGTGGTCCAGGGATTGGGTCTACTAAAACTATGATGTGTGACCAAGGAAACCACAAGACTGATACCTGGAACAGGAGTGGGACTCCTAAATGGTGAGGGACATCAGCTGTATCATAAACTAATTAGGAGAAGTTATTTATTTATTTATTTATTTATTTATTTATTTATTTATTTTTCCATTAACATAATCTCTGAAGGAGATAGTCTTGGCTATATTGGCCTCTTTCTCAGTTTTGTTACAAATACTCAAGGTATAAGTGCCACCTAGGAAATGTTGATTTATAATTATTTATGGGAATATTTTTAATCTCCTTAGATGGATAGCCTGTGAAAACAGGTGATACCGTGTTTCCCAGAAAATAAGACCTGACCCGGACGATCAGCTCTAATGCGTCTTTTGGAGCAAAAATTAATATAAGACCTGGTCTTATTTTACTATAAGACCGGATATAATATAATATAATATAATATAATATAATATAATATAATATAATATAATATAATAATATAATGATATAATACTGGGTATTATATTATTTTTTTGCTCCAAAAGACACAGTAGAGCTAATTGTCTGGTTAGGTCTTATTTTCTGGGAAACACGGCAGGTACATGATGCATTATATAGATATAATTATACTGTGTTATATTTTTTATGTTATATGCATTTAATATGCTTGGTATTCTGATTAGGGGACCTTAATCCATAGAAATTATCTTTGGCACCACATTGCTATTCAGAGGGTGTCAGGAAAGCTGAGAAATAATCCTGCACTTATAATACAGAAAAGTGCTTCATGTGTTAAAAATAAGCAAACAAAAATTATTAAACATCAAAAACTACCAAAAAATTATCTTTCATACATTGTTAATTTCTGGTATATTATATTTTCATTGTCCAATTTCATTAGGTATTTAATCACTTTTAAATTCTAAAATTAGTCATATATCAAGTTCCTCCGGGGGGAAAATTGAGTGACTAGTACAGAAATAAAATGTAATCTTCAAAGGAATCAGTCCTTTAGTCCAGTTTAGATTTTTGTAGAAGTTGAGAAGATACATTTTTCAAAGCATGTCAAATGGAACTTAGTACTAACTCGGACATTCTACTTTAATACAAAGTTGACTACTCACTTTTTACTTCTGATAGTTTTCAAAAAAACCCCACAACTATGCAGATATATGGGAGGTACATGGGGTAATAACATACAAATGCTATCAAATATAAAGTCTTTACTGTATTCAAAACTGCATTCAACTTTATTTTATGTATTCCTTTGAGTAAGGATTTCACTGAAATAAGGTGGTACAAGATTATAGCAGTCTTTGAGGAGCCAGCTCTGTTCCACCTTCATAAAGCATTCTGCTTATTACCTTGTAATTTCTCTTTGGAATGATTCACCCATTGATTTTATTGTGTTCATTTTCCCCCCTCCTCACCTCCCAGATTTTTTTCAGGTACAAATGCTGAGTTTATACGTTAGAAATTTCAAGAGTCATTCCTTTAGGCTATCAACCAATAAGCGCATATTATATAAAACACAGGGAAGCAATACTTTTCATGTTGAGGACCCTACTGTGAGTCCCATTTACCTTCAAAGTAATTGCCCTTGAACTTAGCCATATTACTCTGCTATGTTCCCTATCCTCATTCACATAGCCATCTTCCCTCATCCAACACCACTAACTCCCATCCTCTTACCAAGCAACAGTAAATATAAAAAAAAACTGACATGAACAAGACAGAGGTACCCCAAAAATAAGACCTAGCTGGACAGTCAGCTCTCATGCATCTTTTGGAGCAAAAATTAATATAAGACCCGGTATTATATTATATTATATTTATTATATTATATTATATTATATTATATTATATTATATTATATTATATTATATTGGGTCTTACAGTAAAATAAGACCCATTCTTATATTAATTTTTGCTTCAAAAGATGCATTAGAGCTGATTATCTGGCTAGGTTTTATTTTCAGGGAAACAGGGTATGTGTGAAGACACACCTGAATAAATGCAGGGATAGGTCTGAGGGAGACTTGCTGCTCACCTGGCCCAGGGTCAGATTATTTGAGCTACTTACACATGACCCTCCTGCAGATAGCTACTCTGGTAAAACCAAAAATCTTACTGTTTTATTGCATTTCAGGCAAATCATTCAATCATCCACTTGCTACTGGATTGCTACCGTTGCTAAAAGGCACTGCTCCAAAATAATGTTTTTCATTGCCATAATCAGAATGAGTGAGAGAACACAAAATTGTGGGAATGATTTCTCATCACATATATCAATCTATGTGAGCTTTCATCTAGGTATGTTTCTGAGGAGTCTATAATTATAAATGTAGTAAAAGAGTATCTCTCCTGTACATCTTTGAAAGAAATGCAAGAGAGGTCATCTCATTAAATTTAATCTAGCCCAAAGGTATCTCTTAAAAAGTGTGGAAGTTATTTTTGCAAATCAGGAAAACTAGTGATGATGTATGGCTCACAAATGCTTCATTATTTGAAAAACAAACATGACAAAAGAGGTCAAATGTTAACTACTGAGTTTATATATAAGATGACTACATTACATGTTATGTATGAATAACAAGTTAGAACTTTTGAGGTAAACACTGTCAGAAAAGACTGAGATTACTGTAGAATTTCATTGCAACCATTTATCCAATTTTAATTCAAGTATTATATTCAGAAATGTATTGAACACATCAGTTAAATCATTTTTCTTGTGTGTGTGTGTATGCACACGAGACCTCAGAAGATGTCCCTTTTCCTCTTTCAGAGTTTGCAGAGGTCATTGCAAACAAGAGATCCTATATTGCCTCTAAAAATATGTCATGAGCCCTTCCTGTTCCATTTTTTTTTTCTGTCACTATGAATACCTTCTATTTTCTAAGGAGCTTTTTCTAGTACATATGGATGTTTGTAGCCCAAGGGAGAAAGAGCAGAGAGGTGATCTATTTGGCCTTAAATCTTGTTAATTCAAGTCTATCGATTTCATCAAGACTGAAAAAATTAATCATTTCACAGCTCTCAATGAATTAAAAGATGTATGCCATGTTATTAATAAAATTATGACTGCATTGCTTGAACAACAAAGTGATACAATTTACAAAGTGATACAAATTTACATTTTGGAAAATATGTACATATCTTTTATTGATAGTTACCCTTCGGTAATCATAGATTGCTGTGGAAATAGGCCTGCATGGGAGGTTGAGCAATGCAGAGTGCTTTCCTTCTGTGCCCACCCATGCCCTATTCCACCCACTTCTGTGTCCCTAGAATTATACTCCCTAATCAAAGAGTAGCATATGCTATCACAACCTTTGCCTTATAGGGAAGTTAAGACAATGATCATAAAATTTATCTTGTGTTCTGTACTTAGGTCCATAGCCAAACTGAATCAAAATAAGTAGACATTGCCAAATTTTGTACAGTATGCTCGGTGTGGTGATTAAACTCTTCTGTTTCATATTGAAAAGTTTCTTATCTGGGTCATGTGAAAACTGAATTTATCTCCCCACGTAGATGGGGTTACTTATAACATTTGCCTGGCAGCTTGCTCACCCTTAATTCCAAAAGTACCTTAGCGAATCACAGAAAATAACAGGAAGTTTTTAAAGAGAAAAGGGCAAAGGATTGATTGAGAAATAATACCTTCATAAAAACTCAGTATCATTAAAAAATCCAGGATTTTTTAAAAAAAAACTTTTAAAAATAAAAACTCATTGCCATAGACTCCAAGTAGACTCCTGTAGAACTTTCAGCCTCTTTAGGGCACAGGTGGCAATTCTGGTGCGGAAGAGTAACCTCTCCCTAACTGTGTGATGCTGCTCTTGGGGCTATGGGAGAAGCTCCATGCACATCCCGAGATGTCTCAGAAATGTATGAAAGGTGACACCTTTCACTTTCTCAGTCAACAGGCTTCTGTGAAAGAGGAGAGGGACCAGCACAGCAAGAAGAGCACTCTAAAACCGGAGTAGTTTCAGCCAGGCAGCTCTCACATCAGGTGCTCTGTTGACTTGTGCTATGTCCATGACAAAAACCATCACTGCGTCTGCCAGTAATCAGTGGTTAGAATTGAAAGACCCTATATCTTTAGACAGACATACACTAAAATGGTGTTTGTGAACCAGTTTTCTAATAACATGTGTAGTGTGTATTCATGTTGGTTAGTGTTCCTGGCAGGCAAAGCATCCATTTGTGTTGGCATCATGGTAACTATCAAACCCCTGATAGGGGTTAGAGAAATCTAGGGGACTATTGCTTCTAAAACAATTCCTGGTGACTCTTTACTCCTGGAAGTGCATGTAAATGTGCCAAGTGTTCGGAGTAGACTAGTTATTATAGTGATGGTCTGCGTTTTCCAACAACAACTGTTTGAAGGTTCTGACTTCTAAAGATTGAAAGTAAGTTCAAATGCAAGTGTCCACATAGCCTCTTCATTCACCATGTGCTCATCAGTGGTCCACTACAGTAAGGCTGCCTCAGAGAAGTGGAAGTGGGAAGAAGTCATTGGAAAGATGATTAGACAGAAAAACCTTGTAAAGGAGCAGCCAAAGCCGGCATGTACCGGGCATAGTGATTCTGTGTAGTTTGTTGTGCGCATGGATGGATGTTGACTGTCAGAACATTTAAATAACAGTTACGTTTTCCCTTCCTTCATATTTGTGAAAAGAGTAGTCATTTTCTTGTTGTTGTTATTTTCAGGTGACAGACAGATAAGGATGAATATTTTGAGACAAAAAAAAAATCATGGTTTGATATTATGGGTGATGCTAAGATATTGAGTAAAATTTTAAACTTTATGAATTCCAAAGTGCCTAAGAAATTTTAGGTTTTCTTATCAGTAATATGTAGATAAATGACTATTGTTACATTTTGTCAGATCAATATTGTATCAAGAATTTATTTGGTAATAGTTAGATGCTCTCCAAGGATTATTGAAAAGAATAACCAAAATGCTGCTTGTGAACCAGTTTTGTAAAAATATGTGTACTATGCCAATGTTGGTTGTTATTGCTATTACAGTAATAGTTTTGGTTTCTTCCCAATCTCAAGGGGAAAATTTTAGAATATGAATTGCAGTTACTCTTAGTAGTCTAATGACAACTTGTGTGTTATAAGAATCCCTTTTCAATCTCAGTCTACTCAATCTGGTTATTAACTACTTGGAAATTGAGTTGAGAGTGTGCTAATTGGATTTGTGGACCATCCAGAGCCAAGAATAAATGCTTTAGGAGAGGATTGAAGTTTAATAGGATTCTGATAAACTTTAGGAAACAGGCCAACTGTCCACCAAATGAGATTTCCTAAAAGTGTCTACAAAGGTCCAAAGTGTAAAATAAAATGAAATGCCTAAAATATCAAATGCATTCATCTCTGAGCAATGTTATGTGTATATACACCGACTGAATTTGTATTCTATCTTTTCTTTTATTGTAAATTCAAGTGTTCTACTCTTGCATTTCTGCTCTTTGTTTCCTGCATGTCTCTGAGTATTTTTCTTATACCGAACTTTCTCCACTGCTACTCCTGGCCCTGTTTGAGTTAAAATTTCATTCTGCATAGATTGTGGTAGTCATAGTGAAGGATTGTATAGGCCATTTTGAGGAAAATTGCCATGTGCTTCTGAACTGAAGGATCTCAATGGAAAATTTCATGGAGCCTTTCCATGCATCAGTTGATCAAGAGAGAACTGTACTATAGGTCTTACACAGTATAGAGAGATGGAGAAGCCATTTAGCCGTTCTCTTCATGTGTATCTTTAATATCAGGATCTTGATCATTACTAGTGATCTAGTAATTGAATCATCTCCCACTTTTCCATAGCCCAAGATCATCATTTTTGATGCTTTAGGCTCATGTGTATTCCTCAAAAAGAACTTTATTATTTAAACAAATAATTGATAGAGGTATGATGGACATAATGATCCCTCACCCAGGTCACCCTTTAAAGAATGTCTTGATACCTTTCCTGCTGGGATGCTGATATCAGAGAGTCCGCAGCTCTCTCCCGTCTTCAGAGATAAACTCAGCTTCCTGTGTCTAATTTCTGGGCCTGAGTCTGTTTTCAGACCCAGAACTTCTTGATTAAAAAGGAACTGGGTCCCCAGGAGGAAGGATCCTGCAACAACACGGCAACTGTTTACAGTAATGACCTCCCAGTCCTTCCCCAGAAAGACATGTGGCTATTTCATCAGGTCACTTCACACTGGAGAAAGGGGAATATCGATCCTGAAGAATGATAGAAACAAAAACCAAGTTGACATTGATAGCTGGAGACATGAAGTGTCATTATCGTCCCTCTGTTAGGATGGGGAATGTGGGGGCAGATAATAAATGATGTTTTGTCTAAGGCCAGCTCACAGTGGGTTCATATGGTCTGCTAAGCTACTCGGGGCTCATTTTCCTGGTCTTTGAGTGTATAATTGGGATAGATACATGGTATTTGGTTCAATTCTACCATGGGTTCTTTGACTGTAGAGTGAGAGCTTGATCATGAGAAGGCAGGATGAAAGCCCCTGAACGTTGTCCCCCACCCTGCTAAAATAGTAAATTAAAGTTACTATTGCACCCCAGAATGGAGAGGGAGAGGGCAGAAGTTCATGCCTCCTCTAAGATGTAAAGGATGGTTCTCATCATCTCTCTATTTCATTCAGTGATCTGGTCCTCCAGAACCAGAAGAATCCTGAGGATGACACTCCATAGACTATAGGTAGCAGCCTCGGTTGTGGATCCATGTAGATGTTCTGTCTTTGATTAATATGACCTAAGGTACATGATATGTGGCCTTTGATTTGGAAAATGAGTGTTTTTCCTCTCCCTATCTGAAAAGAGTCAGAGGCAGTGTGCATCACATGTAATGTAAAAACTATATTTCCAATGTACAAAAGTATACATTTACAGTTTTGCTCTTGGGGTATGTTAACTCTCCTTCCCTCTGTTACAATTTTCAGTGTTCTCAAGTGTCTTGGTATGCAACAGAATATCACATTGATCCACTGTACCATGCTAATCAAGTAGGATGGGCAAGAAGTGACCAACTTTGTTTAGATATACATACAATAATCCCCCGTCATCTCCACGGGATACATTTGAAGACTCCCAATGGATTCCTGTAACTATGAGTAGTACCAAACCCTAATCAACTTCAAGTTTGCTGGAAATGTGGCACCAGCTCCTTCATCAGCTGACACAGCCTCTCCAGTAATTTTTATATTTTTCAGTACAAACTTATTCCTGAATCTGTGTAACAAATCCCTACCTGCAGTAAATGGCTTAGTGTCACTTGTTTCAGGGAACTCTTGCTGAAGTATTCATATGAAGACTCAAAGCTTTCCAGCACAACACACTGCCATCAATTGGGACACATTTTCTGTTCATGTCATCCACCCACAAATTTAATGCCTTTTCCATCTTAACTAAGCATTTATCACACAGTGGCTGTAACTTTTGCAGTTTGAGGTGCAGCAGTACAAATTTCTTTTTCCTTCTTCACACTTTTACAGATAGAAGATTTGTTCTTACTGTAGATTTTAGCAACTTCAGCACACATTTTTTCCCCTTCTTTATTAAGCCAAGAACTTTAAACTTTTCACTTAAAGGAAGAACTTTACAATTTTTCTTTGGCATATCTGAATTGCCAGCATCACTACTCTTGCACTTTTGGGACATTATTAAATAAAGTAAGGATTACTTGAACACAAGCATTGAGACACCACAGCTGTTGATCTGATAACTGAGATGGCTACTAAGTGACTAATGAGCACCTACTAGACAAAAGGAGGAATCACATCTTGGGCGGGATGGAGAGGGATTTAGGAAATTTCATCATGCTACTCAGAACTGTGCAAATTTTTAAACTTATGAATTGTTTATTTCTGGAATTTCCATTTAATATTTCTGGATTGCAATTGACCTCAGATAACTAAAACCTTTGAAAGTGAAACCATAGATGAGGGAGGACTATTGTATGGGCTCCAGAGGATGGGAGAGAAACCTTATGAATATTCAGAATTCTTCTATATCACTAAAATTTTTAGGCAGCCCATGATCATGGGCATGCCAAGATATACCAGCCGAAGTATAAGATAAATTATGGCATCTTGCACCTCCCATCACAAATTTAGAAAATGCAAAGCCTCTTTGGGGTTAGGAGGCTGTCTATTACATACTTGGAAGTACTGATCTGGCTCCTATACTTAGTGACAAATAGGACTGTCAGCTTAGCGTGGGACCCAGAACAAGAAATAATTCTATATCATGTTCAGGCTCTGGTGCAAGCAGCTCTGCCACGTGGACCACACAACTCAGCAGACCCTATGATAGTGGAGGTTTCTGTGGTAGGAAAAGATGCCATGTGGAATTTATGGCAAACCCCCGTGAGAGAATCACAGCACATGTCTCCAGAGGATCTGGAACACGGCCAAGCTATCTGCAGTGGAGAATTATATACCTTTTGGAAAACAGCTCCTGGCATATTACTGAATACTGATATAGACAGAGCACCTGACCATGGCACAATTATGCCCCTCATAACGTTTTGGTTATTGAGGGACTGTATATAGGATGGTGGTCTCATAAGATTAGAATGGAGCTGAATTTACTGTAAGAAATGGAAGGAGATGTGGTTCAGAAGGAATATATATATACATTTTTTTTTCTCTGACAGAAGCAATATCTGTGGGGCTTGGCAATAGATTTCCTCTCAGTTACAGCACCTGAATTTTGAGTACACAGATTATATCCCAGTCAGTCAGCCACTGGCCTGTTTCAGCACAAAGGAGCTTCCCCTCAGTGCTACATATTCAGAGGGCGCTACAGCCCTCCCAGACCTAGCTCAATGGTCTTTAGAGTACATTGCTGTAAATTCTTTGTTGATAAACTAAGATCCTGTCTAAGGACACAGGGTCACGAGTCCTACCTTAACAGGTAGTACGTGCCACTGCCACTGTAGTAAAAGCTGTCTGCGGTGGTGTGGAGCCAGTATCAGTTGTAGAGGCAGGGACACTAACCATTCTCTGTCAAGCTCTCTTTATACAGAGATGTCTACTGGTAACCTTAGTTGCGCTCCTTAAATACATATAAAGAAAGGATTCTGAGTGGCACAAGGGGTTGACTCCAATGGACAAGGAGATCCACTGTACAGATATTCCTTTAAGGCAGGAGTTGTTGTCCCAGATGTTAAGAGTCCAGTCAGAAACGGCCTCCATTTGTAACCTCGCTCAGGTATTCCTTCAGCTTCAGAGAACCACCTCACCCAAGGTCTAGTCCCTCCTAGGGTAGCCCACATCTAATGACTAGTGAAGATGATAACATAAATGCCTGGCCATTTTGCCCCAACATGGGAGGATTCTGATAGGTCATGTTAGCTCCAGAGTTCATTCCCTGCCACAAGCCCCAATCTCTGCTGCCTTCCCTTTCTTTCCTTTCTAGCGTGTTAATGCCAAAGACACAAAAAGACAACCTGCATCCTAAACTCCATCAAAAGTCTGTTCCCTAGAAAACCCAACCTGGAACAGAGGACTTATAGTTTGAGAGACCTAGTTAGGTCTCAAACAGAAAGTGACTCCTTTTATTTTAAGGAAAATGTGAAAAATAAATATCACCACTGGTCACCTAAGGAATTATACTTATACAGTATATACAGTATATATATGTGTGCATATATATATATATATATATATATATATGATTATATACAGTATATATAATTATACTTATACAGTACAT
This sequence comes from Rhinolophus sinicus, assembly GCF_036562045.2. Taxonomy (NCBI): domain Eukaryota; kingdom Metazoa; phylum Chordata; class Mammalia; order Chiroptera; family Rhinolophidae; genus Rhinolophus; species Rhinolophus sinicus. Next base: position 74,562,843 of record NC_133754.1, on the reverse strand, counting down.
ATGAGTAGTGAAATCACTCCGTGGGCACCAGTTAGCTTTGTTTGGTGGCAGAAATGACTATGGCTTCAGCTAGTCATCCTGTGAATAAATGGGTTCTGGTGGTCAGAAATGGGACTTGATAGGAATGAAATGCCCATCCATTATTGAACCTAAACAACTATCAAACACAAAATCCCCAAATCATATGCCCTACTGTTAACAGGGCTATTGAATCAACAATCTATTAGTCCACCTGCTGTCATACACCTTATGTCAAGGCTTTTCCCTATTGTGGAAGAGGCAACACCATGGAGGAATTTCAGAGCGCAGAGCTTGAATTCTGTGGATGTACTTGACGCCCTGCAGGAGTTTCTTCTTTCAACCAAACTGTGAGTTCCTGTCTCCTGGAGCTTTTGGGTACTGGGAAAACTTGTTTTTTTCTTATAGGAGAGCATGAAACCTTACAAAGCTAGACAGGCCAGGTGGCACTGAGCAGGGAGCTGTGAGTTGCTTGAGCTGAAGATGGCAGCCCTCTGGCAGCTGCCAAATTATCTACTGCCAAAATCTTCCCTGGATGTTGCAGCCCAGATGTTAGAGAATGTCTCTGTTTGATCCCAAGCTTTGGTGCTCTCTTATAAATTTCATGTACAGCTTTATAGATCCTTAAATGTGTGAATTGATAGAATAAAAGCAATGGACTTGAAGTCAGTTATGGCAGGTTTAAGTCTCAGTTCTGTCACTGAAGAGCTGGCGAATTCAATATATTTTTTCAGTGACAAAAATGAAAATAAAAATAAATTTACCAATCAAAGAATTTTTAAGGAAAAGTTAGTGAAAAATATGTAGGTAAAAGTACTTGTTGACATCTAGTAGAGCTCAGTGTTGGCGAGTTTTTTAGGTGAATTGGGATTCTCAGCCACAGAACTACATTTCTTTTTGCTCTAGCTTTGTTTCTACTCCCCTACCCCCAGCACAAATTATTTATTTAGCTAGACTACTTTAGAATTTTAAATAAAGTCTAAGCTTAAAATTTACACATCAGGATTTATTTAAGATTATAAAAATTAAAACAGTTCCAAAAACTAGATAATGCCTTTCCAGTATTAATTATACTATCATTTAAAAAGATATGATTACATAAATGCCTAGACTTTTCATGTGTTCAAATTGCTTTAATAATTTGCATAGCATAATAACAGGAATAATCTGTTTACCTCACTCTTTCTCTTTCCTGGTGAATTTCATAATTATACCTTGTGGTTAAAGGTATTATTGTTTTAAAATACTTGCTACCTATCCCTGGGTAGGAATTAAAATTAGGCTTGGCCATATGACTTATTTTGGCTTATGGAAACGGTTAGAACTGATACATGTCACTTCTAAGAGGAAGCTTTAAGACCTAGTGAGGGTTTTGTCATTTCTTCCCTCCCTGCCACAAGGGCATATATTTTCCTGGTAGAAACAATTCCATCATTCTGAGCCTAGGAATAAAGAAGACATGGGAGGAACCTAGCTGAATCACAGTGGACATAAAGCATGAACTAGAAATAAACCATTGCTATTGTAAGCCACTGAGCTTTGAAGGTTGTTGCTGCAGCATAACTTTTATGTATAATATTCTAGTTTTTCACATATTTAAATCTCAATAGATTAAACAATTTTCTTCCTTTTGAGAAGATCATATAGTCTTTGGATTTTGATTACAAAACAGCATTTTATCTTGCATATTCTGAATGGATCAGGGCCTCTGTGTTAGTTAAGCATATTTCAGTTGTCTTGGAATTATTGGTAGAATGTTTGTATTTAAACTTCATTGATGGAATTTTATACACTCTGTCCCTTTCCTCCTGAATTTTAGGGGCAACTTATTTATTAGCTATCCTCTTTCCTCTCAAACATACTCATACATACACAAATATAAAACATGATAAATTTTTCATTCTGATGCTCTTAATTGAGTAGCTGTTCACAACTTCTATGGTTACCTGTGACGCCCCCTCCCTCTCCATCATGGGATATGAGTATTTAATACACTACCATTCTCCATCTAACTATGACCATATTTAATAGTTAGAACTGCAAAAGTCTATAGATTAGGAGCATTGTGAAAAATACTAGTTTTCTGATTAACTTTTCTAGTAATGATCATTTTTATGTCTTACGTTATAGTAATAGGTTTTGGTTAAAATGAAAAATACCACAGAAATATATAAGAAGATAAATTAAATATAACTGTAAATCTAGTCTCCAAAGATATCTTACCCAATTAAATGTTTGATGTACATTTTAATTAATATATTAATATATTTTAAACAAAAGTAGTATTTTATAATAAATATAATTCCAATTTTCCCCTTTATTCAACAATACTTGTTGATGAAGACATTGATAAAGCACCCATTTTTACTAGTGAGGTAAAAAAAATTAAAAAAAAATGAGCAAACAGACACTGGCTCTGGTTAATTTACAGACAAAAGGAAAATATTGGAAAGATATTTGTAGCTCATAGATTTAGTTGAATTTGAAAGCAGGTCTAGGCAAGAACCAAGGAAGATGAAGAATAGGCGAGAACCGACGTTAGGGCTCATAGATATTCCCCAACTACTGGGGCTGTGCTACTGCCCTGGGACCCTGACAGCTTTGTCAGGATTCTTGATTTGGAAACGTGAATCTAATGGTAGATATGTACTGCTTTTTGTATTCTCTCACATAGTTAAAGGAATTATGTGCTAGATATTAGAGGTGAATTATCTTTTCAATAGTCTCTCAAGACATTTTAAAGACCGCTGGGCCTTGAGTGCATCTCAATGTGAGAAGTTTGAGAGCAGCATGACTTTCCTGCCAAATGGCCTCGAGTATGGGTGACCCTTCAAAAATCACTGGTTAATTGTCTAGGTTTTTAAATGAAGTGGACCATGTAATCTGTGTTCTATTTTTAGTCATTTCTCAGCCTGACCTTGAGTAGGTTCAAGGTAAGTGAAAGTGGCTCTTTACCTGAGGATGTTTCACGTTGATGAGCTAGGGGAGATAAGACTCAGCAACTAAGAAGAAAGCACTTAGCTTCAAGAGATAGATATTTTTCTCTCAGGATCAATTTGATTCTCTGTTGTAAAATCCTAGATTCATTATCAAATAGCACTGATTAAATGTTCAAATGAGCATGGTGCTGTTCTAGGAATCATACAAAGAGAATTATCCTGTCCTGTAGGACCTGAAAATCAAAAGCCAAGATTTATTACCAAAGAGGTGTCAATTGGCACCCTGGATATGATGAGAAGTAAGCACTCCAGTCGCTTAGGAATGCTTTATGCTCTAGAGCCCGCTGTTTGAGCTCATGGAACTCTTTTGAATTTTTCTCTTCCATGTCATTTAAACACCACAATCTGGGGATAACACTGACTGGACACAGGAAACACAAATTAAATGTATGCTACTTTGTTTATTTTATTTTCATAGACTATAATACAAAAGAATCTTTGCTTTATTGGTTTTGAACAAATAATTTATTGAGCAAGTCTCCCCAGGTGGTTTCATAGTGCCACAATGAGTATAAAAGAATCCTTCTGGGCCTTGCGCTTTGTAACAGTCACAGCAGAGTCTTACTAGTGTGACTCCCTGTTCTTTTTAAGTTGTAAAGAACAAACCCCATAGCAATTCTCTAATAAACTGTGGCAGTGTTTACTATATCCATAGCAACCATATGCTCTAAAATATTCTCCGATGACCCTGGGTTTTCTGAATATTAAAGGTCCCATAAACCTTAATATTATCCTGGAAATCCCAACATGTTGATACTCAAGCCTCATCTGCTAAAATTTATTTTCATACTTAGAAATGGCATAAGAATTCTTCATTAAATGATCTTTCCTGATTTTGGTTTAGTAATATGTACACAACTGTGCCTTTACTATTTTCAGTATTCCATCAGTAACTTCCCTTTATCTGCACTGCCACCATAAGAAAAGTCCAAACTTCCGAAAAATCAGTGCAACCAAAGTAAGTATAGAAAAACAGGGTTGTCAGATTTGTGGCTACCCAAAGAGATTTCAGAATGAGCTGGGTAAAATGACATTATAAGAGTTCAGTAATTTTATGCCAAAAGGGAAACACTTTGCTGTGTTGGTGACTGTCCCTTGTGGGAAGATATTTTATCTGTGTCATAGTGAAAGTTATTTTCATTATTTCTGTGCCCAGGTTGTCTGTGTCTGTTCAGTCTTGTAGAAGCAATGGCAAATAGCCTGAAGGTTGTGATGAAGGGCATTTTGAATCATCTTTGGTTCTTCTATCTTCCTGGGAAAGATGTCCTTGACTCCCCCCCCCCCCCCCCCCCCCCCCCGCTGTCAGAGAGGGATGCTGTGTACATCTTTGAGCTGAGTCAGGCAAATCAATGCTGAAGAAGTGGACCTGCAAAACCTTAGCAAAACAAAGTAGCAAAAACCATTTGGCTATTGGTGGGGCAACAACTGACTGGTGTTTGAGAAGTCTGGCTGTAACAGGTTTTAGGAAGAGCTTCTATTTTATTCCTGGGCGTAATTTGAGATTAAGAATTATGCCCTCAAAATAGGACGCCGACTCATCATTACACTAACTAATATTTGGTATTGGGATCTGACACTGCCCTCCAAGCATCTTAATACTTTATGAATGGGATGAAAACTTTCATATTGTGAAATCTGGGGATAGTACCTGTCCTGTAACAATTTAAAAATCACTCATAGTTTTTAAGGGTACTTCAGTAAACATGTTTACTTCATCTTTAGGTTGAACAGGGATGGATCGCAGGACTTTAGGGTTTGTGTGAACAGATACAAAGATGATATAATTTACACACAGAAAACGTACGGAGTTTATATGTAGGAATTATAAATAAATTTAATAATCTATAATTTTAAGTTATTTCAACATGAAATGAAAACATTTACTAGAAAATATTATGCAACTTGTTACTAAAATTATCCATTATACTTCACTTTAGTTCCTAAAAATGTATTTTTCTTATATGTTATCATAAATAGTTAAGGAGATTAACTGACTCCCTCACTTTTCCTTAAATTTTCCTGGACTCCTTGGACAAAATTTTAAGAGCATCTGGAATATCAGTTATTCTCCCCAACGCTCTGAAATCTTTATAACCTGGTTATTTACTTAACCAAGCTAGACTTTTTTCTATCAAAATCCACTTCAAGTTTAAAGTTATCCAAAATATTGTTCTACTTTTACTCATAGAATTATTTCAAACTATAACCTTATCTTGAAACCCAAAATACATAACATTGAAGTTAACTATCATTTTCAAAAAATGCTTAAGGTGGCTGACAATATCTAACAATATATTCTAAATCTCTTAAACAGTCATCTCTCATAAGTGATTTTTTAAATTTTGAGTACCTAATATGTGCCATGCATTGAGCTAAAAACTGAGGGAAAAATTCAACTAATAGATTAATGGCAAAGTAGCTACTATCAGAATAGCCTCCTACAAAGAGAAAAGAAAAAAAACACTCTTTAAAATATTTTAAGACTATTTAAAGTCACTGGGGAGTGACCGATATTGATTAGATAATGGAGTGAAAACAATGCTTGAAAGATGAGGACTGTACTGGGTGATATTTGCATTCATGTGGGTTTTACCTGAGGGTGCTACTTTGTCCACATTGTATGGAGTAGTTTACGCAGGTAGCCACAATTTACACATTTGAAAACTCAGATATCAGTTAAAAATCTGACTTTGGGATTGTTATAGGAGCTTCAGAATGAGGTGTAACTTTTCAGAAGGGAGGAGCCAAGGTAGAAGCTTCCAAATCTGCATATGAACTACACAGAAAAACTTGGCTGATCTCTGAACTATGCATATGATGGGAGAATCTAGGAGGTCCAGATTTTAGCTGCTACGTACTAGTGCAGAGGAGACAAGTCTTGTCCAGCCAAATTAACTGTCTTCAAGAACAAAAATCAGCATGCAAAGAAAGATAACAGAATACAGAGTCACTGAAATGTATTATTCACAATGTCTACTAAAATATATAAACATCTGAAGAGAACAAGAATGTGAGACCCACAGTCAAGAGAAAAAAATTAGTAAAAACTTGTCTCAAGATAGCCAAGACCTGATCTGAAATTGACAGATCAAAATAGTATACCATCTACTAGAATTTTTTAAGGGGCTTAAAAGGGGAAATGTGGTCTTGATGAATAAACAGATAAGGAACCTTAGCAGAATAGAAACTGTAATAAAATGAAAATTCTAGAACTGAAAAGTACATCTGAAATGAAAAAAATTGCAGGCTGGGCTTAACAGTAAGTTGGTGATTGCAGAAGAAAGGGTCAGTGAATGTGAAGATAAATCAATAGAAAGTATTTAATCTGGAGGAGGGGAAAAAAAAGATTGAGAAAAAAATGAACAGAATCTCAGTGACCTTTTGGACAATATCAAGTTGTCCTTTGTAATTTGTGCTCCAAAAGGAACAAAGAGAATTGGGCAGAAAAAATAAAGAATACGCAAAATTTTCAAAAAATGTATGAAAACCAAACATATGGAATCAACAAACTCAGCAATCTCCAAGCAATATTGGAAAAAATAAATAAATAAAAATGAAAATGAGGCACATTATACCTAGTCAAATTTCTGAAAAGTAAAAATAAAGAGAAAAACTTAGAAGTAACACAGGAGAAAGACACATGAAACACTACCTACAGGGTAACAATGACATCAATGAAGATTGACTTCTCTTATATGATCTTGTGCAGAATTACAATTGTTTCATTTACTTACACAAATTAAGCATTATTATTATTATTATTTCATATGGATTTTTTGGCACAATTTTACCAGTGTCCTTGTTTACCATGTTCTCTTATGTCCCAGACCTTATTCCTTCTTCTAGTTGTACATTCTTTAGAATGTTTAAAAGTATGTTGGTTGTAAACTCGCTCACATTTTTTGTTTATGTCTATATTCGTAGTACTTAGAGCCCTCAATGATTATTTGTTGAATGAATGAAGAAAGCCACTGTAGTAATTAGAAGTCTCCACATCTCAATCCCCTACATGAACCAAATATGGAGTTTTTCTTAGTTGGGTAGTACCCACTCATAATAAGACAATTTCTTTACCAGCATTGCACCCGAGGAACCCCTAAATGCCATCTTAACCCTCTTGGCTTCCTCAGGAGGGTTGGGAATCAGACCAATTAGTTAAACACATCATGTGCTACAAAGGCAAGAGGTATGTTATATGGTTTGCTAAACCGATAGTTTCATGCTCATTTCCTAACAACTAACTTAAAGCAGGTTTTAATGCTGTTCAGGAAAGATAACACATTTTCCCTGCACATTGCCTTTCATCACTCAACTAGATATTTCATGCCCCTCCATTCACTCATCAAGGCTCCAGTAACCCCACCCCATCCTTACATTCATCTAATGACCTGTCTTCAAATTCCACTGATAAAGCAGAAGACACCAGGGGAGACTTCCATAAGCTCTTTTCAACACACACACGCACTCATGCCCCCAACACATACACCCAACATCTGTTCTCCGGTACTCTGCTCTCCTCGTATTTCTATTCCTGAAACACTCATGCTGCTGTTTAAGCAATTCTCCCCTCATTCCTGTGAATCATCTTTTCTCCCCTTGTCTGTCAGATCATTCCCATCAGCATGAAAACATGTTGTTATTTCTCCCATATTAAAGCAAAACCCTTTCTCAGCCCCATTTTCTTCTCTTGGTTCAATTGATCTGACACTTTTAATAGCAACGGTCTTTAGAAGTTGTGTCTTTTCCCCCTTTCCAATTTCTCTACTCCCCTCTCTCTTCAATCCAGTCCAGTCAGGCTTTTACCCTTACTACTGTGCAAAAACTGTTTTTCTCAAGCTCACCCATGACTGTGCTATTGCTATATTCTATAATTTGCAGTCTCCATCTTACCTGATCTATTGGTACCATTATATATATATATAGAGATGAGCATGTCCTCCATGCTAAAACAACACTTTCTCTTATTTAGCTTCCAAGGGCCCATCCTCTCCTTGTTTTGTTTGTTTGTTTTTTGTTTTGTTTTTTTCACCTCACTAGCCACTCTTTCTCAGCCTCCTTTGTTGGTTCCTCTGTATCTTCCAGGCTTTGTCTCAGTGTGGGTCCTTAAATTTCTTCACTATCTATATTTTCTCCTGTGTAGATCTTATTCAGTCTCATACCTTTAAAACAATCTATACACTGACTACTCCCAAGTTTATGTCTTCAGCTTTGTCCTCTCCTGAGACACCCCAAATTATATATATAAATTACATACACACACACATACACACACACACAAATGCCAAAAAAATGTATGGACATTTTAAGAAAGGAAAACTGTATTAAAATTGTAATACTCAATATATACCGACAACAAAAGATAAATATAAGTCATGTCTGACTTCTGCAATTACAAGAGGTGCTCAAAGTGGTTACTACCATCAGTGTCCAGACACTTCTGATTATGGCGAACTGCTGCTTGAGCAACGCTGACCAAAGTGTCCACTTATATACATTTTTTGGCACCCTTGGTATATATAATTCATATATATATAACTACATTTCTTAACTCTTTACTAATGGACATCTCAAGTTCAAATGTCAAAAATGAGGTTCAATGTTATTCTCCCCCTCTGTCAAAACAAACAAAAAATAATTTACCTATAGTCTTCCCTATCTCAGTTTATAACAATTCCATCTTTCTACTAGGTTGGGGCCAAAATCATAGTTTTCTTTTTCTCCTCTAATTCTCACACATTTAGTCCGTCAGCAAAACTGCTGGCTGTGTCTTCAAAATATATCCAAAATCTATCCATTTTAACAACTCCTGTGGTAGTACCCTGGCCTAACGACACTATGATCTCTTCACTGTATTATTTTTATGTTCTCCTGCTTCTATTCACCTTTGATCTAGTCTCATCACCAAAGACCAGAATGACTCTGTTAAAATGAACGGGTAATGTCACTTCTTTTCTCACAGCCATCACCTTGTTTTACATCTCAGAGTAAAAGGCAACCATGGTTGAATCCCATGTTACTTCTTTGATGTTATTCCCTCCTGCCCTGCTACTCACTCATTCTCTCGATACCAGTCATACTGAAGCCATTCCTTAATCATGCTGGACACATTTCTCAGGGCCTTGGCTCTGACTTACCCTCTACCTGTTACAGTCTTTTTCAACATATTCATATCCGTAAGACTGATCGCCTTTGTATTGATACCCATACATCAACTTCTCAGTGAGGCCATTCTTGACCAGACAAATTAAAATTGCCGCCCCATTCCCAACGCGCTCTTTCCCCTATTCCCCACAGCATTTGTCATAATACTAGATAACATAAAATATGACATATGTCAGTTATTTTGTTTATTGTCTGAACTCCTTCCTCCCTACCTGTCCACCAACATATAGTTTGGTTTATGAAAGTATAGTTTATGAAGGCAGAAAACTTTATTTTGTTCATGGCTGTATCTCAAAGTCTAGTTTAGAAACCGAGTATGGTTGGGGCTCAGTAAATATTTGTTGAATGTGATATTATCATTTATCCAAAGCATTACTATACACACAGTTTACTACTATTTTTATCGTAAGACTAATATAAATACAAATCAAAGCAAAACAAAAACACTTTGCAAAAAGCAGAAAATAGATGAATTTCTAGATTTCTACCTCTGATTTGACAAAATGAGGCTGACTAACAAAACTATCTAGACAGACACCTGTCTGTCTGTCTGTCTGTCTGTCTGTCTGTCTGTCTGTCTATCTATCTATCTATCTATTATCTATCATCTGTCATCTATTTGCATATCAGTCATATCAGATACAGCTATATCAGTTTGTATATAGTCATTCCTATTTAGGTAGTGAAATAAATTGTCACTTAGATATTTTTAATACTCATATGAGAAAATTTTGTTTTACTAGATTACATTTAAAATTCTCATTTTTATAAGCTTTTAAAAATATTATGATCTGTCTGGGATAGAGATAGGCACTTGATTCTTGTGTTCAATTTAATTACATTTTGTTGTCCGATTACAATGTAAATTATATGATAATACAATGCATCTAAATATCTGGGAATTAAATATTCATTTGTATCAGAAAATCAGTATAAACCTATAGCTGGACATATGAAACTTGAAAATACACCCCAAAGTAATACCAAATATACATCTAATGGAACAATAAAGGAAAAATTAGGAGATAAATATAATTAAAAGTATATATCATATTTGTGCAATTGGGTATTCAAAACATTTTATTATGCACATTTCTAGAGTCAAGTTTTAAGAAGTTCATTATCACTGAAGATGTTGATTGCAATATTAAACTACATAATTAGTAAAGGATGATGATTTCATAAAACTATATAAAATTTCTTAATCTGTTCTATGAATTTAAATGGTAATAGTTCATTGTACCTGATAAAATTTTACTTTAATGAACTAACAAAAAACTTTTTGTATAATTTTATTTCAATTATCTTCTATACTTATCTTTTACTTTTGTAATCACTAATCTTTGTTTAATTATCATGAGATATAGAAACAACTAACAATCCATTAAAATAAATAGATGTTTTTCATGGTGGCCATTTGATGGCTACTTATTTCCAGTCCTCATTATTTCACCAGAATTTCACAAGAGCGACAGTAAAAGGAAGAAGTAAATTAAGTCAGAATCCCACCAGGCTCCCCTGCCTCTCAGTACTGGACAACAGTACATCTGTGCTTTCTCATAGCAGTAGGTCACAGTTAGGAACTCATAATCAATGGGTGATTGTGCCTCATTTATTTTCCTAGAGCATTTTAGTACAAAAAACATTTTTGGGGTCAATAAACATTAAGTAGTTGGAAGAAGAAATTGTCTCCGTGTTATAAATAAATAAATAAATAAATAAATAAAGCTTTATTTTAATTTTCATAAAAATCATTTGTTTTTGTTTTTAATTTTAAATAACCTAATAAGCTAATAAGTAGATATACATTTCTCACATTAATAACATTATAGAAATATTCATTAAAATATAATGATGAAGGGTACAAACTGAAAGACATTTTGAAAAAAATATGAATATTTTGGGAGCGCTGAGTTGATTTTTGTTTTGAATCTTTTTTTATCTAGTTTAGCTTGATACACATGTATTGACGATTTATTTGTACATGGTATTATGCTAAGTGCTGAAGAGAAAGGTGATATGGTCCTGCCCTCAGTAAGAACTGAAAGATATTTTTCTTTATTCCAGCAAGTTTACCTCTTGAAATATGAAATTAATACCACTGAGACAATTGTTACAAAAAATTTCCATAAGACAAATGACTGTAACTGTTTGGAATAAGTTATCCACTAGCATGATCTTTGGATGTTATGTGAGTGAGAATCTGTATTCTTTGGCCATAAGTTTAAATTTTAAGCCATGAGACATACTTAACCAAATTATAAGGAATATCTTGACCTTTCTGAAAAATCAAGGGGAGATTTTTGAGGAAATATTGTGCCCAACATAAGGTGTATGAAAAACACACTTACATAAGAGTTTTAGATGATCAGATAAATTGGCTGAAATTGATTTTCAAATTTCTTCTATTAGAGAGGTAGCAAATGGGACAGCCAATAGGGAGCAATTATCAAATAAGTAAAATCATTTATATGTTGAGAACTATTTTCTAAACCTCACTATGTATTAATGGTAGTTTGATAAAACTATTGATAATCTTCCTCTACTTTGCAAAATCAGAAATATGAAATCAGAAATAAGGAAACAATGCAGGAAGTTATCTTGCTATGTTATGGTAAGAAGTTCAAAATTGGTCAAACAAAACAATAAGGGATAAAGAACACAATATATAAAGAACACATGCACACACACACACACACACACACACACACACACACACACAGAAAGTCATTATTCAGTCACTTGAATATGAATTGTGGGATTGAGTTTGTAACTCACTTGTCATTCAAATAGTGATAACCCCTCTGTGGGTACCCAGTTCATGACTGGATTGCTAATCAGATCCCCTAAGTTTAAAGTTTTCTTTAGTTGTTCTTTATTTTTTAGTAATTTCTGAAGAGCATTCTTGTCTCCCCCATAGCAAACACACACACACATACACACACACACCAAAATTCATATACTATTAAACATGTCAACTTAAAAGTCAATGACCTGAATTAAAACCCTGGCTATGCCCTTAGCCAACTTTTTGAAGATGAAGAAATCAAATCAACCTCTCTTGACATTACTTCCCCATCTGTAAAATAAGTGTGTTGGACAAAGTTTATCTGAAATGGTGTTCTTAATCTTTGGCTGGTTTGCATATGCCTCTGTGGGTCTCATCATGTATGCAGTGAGAGCCACTGTTTTACATAGCTCCTCTGCTGATAATGCTGTGAAAACTGATAACCAGTAATGTAACTTGTACATGAAATGAATAATAACCTAAACATGTATATAAGTGAAAACATTTTGTTTATCCTGTACATAAATATTTTTTCCAATATACTGTAAGTAGCTGTGGTTACTTATAACATTGTAGTTTTACATATAGGTATATACTGAGGGTGCCAAAAAATGTATACACATGGCTTGTATTCACCTTTTGTTAACAGTATATATTGAGTATTACAATTTTAATACAGGTTTTTCCTTTCTTAAAATGTGTACACATTTTTTTGGCACCCTCTGTATATATACAAAGAAATTTTATAAATAGTTAATATATAAAATATATAAATATGATTATTACATATACTATAGTTACTACATACATAAATATATTTACAGTTACTATAAATATAAGCAAACAAAATATCAATATACAGTAATATTCTTAAAAATCAATATCTCAGGAGGAATAGCAATTGTTTTTCAGGTGTTTTTCAGAAAATTTCTTTTTTGCATTAAATTAGCTTAAGTTTTGTTTCTGAACAAAAATTTTACCATATGGGTGCTGACAGTTTTAGCAGTGGTTCTATATAAGTGGATAAAAATAGCCAACTCTTTCAATACAGAAATACAATCTATTGTTATGTGGAAATTTGCTTAATAAGAATTTAATGGGGATCAATCACAAGCCAGATTCTGCATGATGTGTAATGACATAAAGATAAAAAAGTCAACATCCCTGCATTTGAGCCACTCATCACCCAGCCATACAGATCATGTTGTCTTGGAATAAAATCTCCAAGTACTTGTAAAATGGAAATCCATACTTGTTTATTATAATCTGATTGTAATTCAAATTATAACAATATATAAAATTCCACCATTGTTCCTATAGTTAATTTTGTTTCATTTTTATATTTATATATGTACATATTTATGTTTATATTTTATTCATATTTATATTCATGCCCAAATAATATTCACCTAATTGAAGTCACATTAATAACTCAAGCAATTCTATTGAATAAATAAGGACTTGGCTAGATTATGCTGATGAACCTACTACATTCACAAACCACCTCTCTGAAGAAAAAGAGTCCTTATGTGTGGTTGTCAGTTTTGTGGTGTAAACACTCCTACCATGGTCGATTTCAAACTATTAACAATTTTAACAATCAGTTTGTAAATTGCTGAGTATTTAGTGTTCATCTCTCACAGACTGGTATTAGCCAGCTCCAGCCAACTACTAAGACAAAACAAACAAGTTATAATCTTGGTATCACAGTAGGGAAGAAACAGGAAGGCATCTTACAGGATCATCACTTCAATTAAAACTTTGTGGCAAGCCAAGCGGGAGGAGTAATAAGTGGCTAGGAAGGGTGATATTTGAACTGTATGTTGAGGGATGAATAGGTGTTCCTCAGGTTGACAAACGTTCTCCCAGTTGAGGTAGAGACACAGGAATGGGGTATCTTGGAAAAAGAGGCAGTGCATATTAAAGAAAAGGAGGTGTATAAGGCATGATTTGGTTACATTTGGAATAAAATAATGTGACCAGAGAGAAGGGGAGGGGCCACAAGACAAGGAGTACATATAATAGAAATTAGGAGGGTGTGAGGAAGTCTGTTTATGAAGATATTTGTATGACATATTACGGAGTTAAGTAGGATTTGATATCTGCCTCAATTTGAATAGTGGAGTGATATGTCTAGCTTTCTGTTTTAGGAAGAACATTCTAGAAGCAGTATAGAGGATATATTGGAGGTGAGGAGAGAATAGTGGTGACAAGACCATTTAGAAATTTACTGCAGTATTTTATCATAAAAATAATGAAAGCTTGAATAAAAATGTTAAGTTTGAGGTGCTTGGAAAGATTATATATGTATGTGTTTGCTTGATTAGCTATAACATTGCATAACTTTAAGTTGTACAATGTAACCATTTAATAGATCTATGTATTGTGAAATATTTACCACAATAGGTTAGATAACACATACTTTACCACAAACAATTACCATTTTGTTGATGTAGTAGTGACAACATTAAACCTCTACTCTCAGCAACTTTTGCGTGTACAATACACTATTGTTAACTATAGTCACCATGCTGTAACTTATATCCTTGAACCTTGTAGTGGGAAGTTTCTACCTTTGAACCAACATCTCCCTATTTCCCCCACCACTCAGTGCCTCTGGAAATTACCGTTGTACTCTCTGTTTTTATGAGTTTGATGTTTTTAGATTCCACACATAAGTGAGATTATATAATATTTGTCTTTCATTTTCTGACTTATTTCACTTAACATAATGCCTTTAAGGTCTATCAATGTCACAAATACACAAATAACAAGGTTTCATTCTCTCTCTCATTTATTTATTTATTTGGCTGAAAAAAATATATATATACAGACACACACACACTGGGGGTGCCAAAAAATGTATACAAGTGGGCACTTTGGTCAATGTTGCTCAAGCAGTGGTTTGCTGTAATTTGCTCAAGTGGGCACTGAAGGTAACCACTTTGAGTAGTTTGCTCAAGTGGGCACCGATGGTAACCACTTTGAGCACTGCTTGTAATTGCAGAAGTCAAGTGTGACTTGTATTCATCTTCTGTTTATATATATATATATATATATATATATATATATATATATATATATATATATATATATATTATATATAAATGTATATTATATATACATTTATATATTATATATATTAAAGAAAATGTTTTATATATAAAAAAGAAATATATATATATATATATATATATATATATATATATATTCTTTTTTTATTTTCTTTTTTTTTTTTCTTTATTCATTTGTTGATGGACACTTAAGTTGTTTCCATGTCTTGGTTATTCTGAATAATGCTGCAATGCATATGGGGGTGTGGATATTCTTTCAAAATAATGATTTTATTTCTTTTGGATATATACCCAGAAGTGGGATTGTAGGATCATATGGTAGTTCTATTTTTAATTTTTTGAGGAAACTCCATATTGTTTTCCATAGTGGAAAACTGTACCAATTTGCCTCCCACCAACAGTGTACCAGGTGGGCTACACTTCCTCACATCTTCATCCTACACTTATCTCTTATCTTTTTGACAATAGCCATTCTAGCAGGTGTGTTGTGATATCTCATTGTGGTTTTCGATTTGCATTTCCTTGATAACTAGTGATGTTGAGCACCTTTTAATGTATTTGTTAGCCATATGTGTCTTCTTTTGAGAAATGTCTATTCAAGTCTTCTCCCTATTTTTTAAATATAATTGTTTGTCTTTTTGCTATTGGGTTATATGAGTTCCTTATATATTTTAGATACAAAGCCTTTATATGATTCTTTATTATTAAAAAAATTCTACAAAAAGAACAATGAAGAAGTGTTTTAGTGATCATAATAAGGTGCTTTTCCTTTCATTCTGACACTATTATTGGCAGACAAATCTTATTGTCTTCTCCTTCTTTGTGTAATTAAAGTAGTAATTTGTGCGGAATTTTCCTTTCTCGTCATATCTGTATATTATCTTACTTCAGTCAACTGAAATTATATTTGAGTCTAGATAGAGGAGCAAATTAAATGTGGGTGGAGGATCTGAACAAAAGAGCATATCTGATTCAAGTGGACCTTTCTGACTAATCCATTGTTCATCAAATTTCGTATTTTATGGAAATTTAATAATGTTGCCAAATGTGTAAATAAAATCTAAATTTTACTTTAGGAGGCATGTTTTATATAAAGAACAACTGTTCTTCCAAAGCTGATTTGCTCTGCAAAGAATTGATGTACTTTTCTTATCACACGTTTGTCTTCTCATCCACATCTTTTTCCCTCTGCCTTTGAAATAATATTTGTGAATTTCTAATACAGGAACAATTCTTTGTTCACTATCTGAAATTCACAGAATGTCCCGGGGCAATGATAATAGCAGCACACATACAAGGTTTCAAGTTTACGCATCTGGTACACGTCTATCATGGCTTTTAGTACCGTGTAATGGTTGTAATGAAAGTTCCATGTAAAAATTTTAAACTGCAGGCATTTGATATTTTATTTCCTTGTGGTATTAAGCCAGACTCAAATGCAGCCACTGTTCCTTATGACATGTTAAAAAGGATATTAGTGGGGAAAATAATCTGGACAGCATTGGTATATTTGCCTATTTGTAAAGCCACTTTTTTGCTAAGGATAAAAGCATTTATTTTTCATTTTAAAGAGGAGGTACACACAGACTTTTATTTGAGAAATAAATTTTAAACAGCAAGTAAAATTTATTTCAAGTCATGTCTGTATTAGAGCAATTAAATTAATGAAGTAGTACATCATTATGCAGTCACAAACTGGTGAATTTCAAGGCAAATCTGTTTCCTACTGTTCTTTTTTGGAAGCACATTTAATATTAAACTTTTTTATACTATTATTATTAGGTAGGTAAAGCACTGTTAAACCCCACTCCCTCTCAACTTGAGTATCCCCCAACTCTGAATTTCCCCTCATATTTTCTGAGTCCAGTAGATCTTTGAGTTAGATACCTAACTCAAAGTATAAAACTGCAGAGATAGGAATCAGACAATGCTGGATTCAAAACTTGACTCTTCTAATTAGGAGCTCGGGAATCTGCCAGAGACTCATTTCTTCAGCTGTCATATGAGAATAATATTTTTCAATTTATATAGATTTTGAGAAGACTTAATTAAATCACCAAACAGTGGAAAATGTTTGTCACTTAGTGGGAACTCACAATGGAAGCTTGCTAACTGAGCAGATTCATTAATAAATTCTATGTTGAACTTAAAGTATTTAGTTAAAATTCTTGATATTTTCAAATAGCTCATTTCTTATTTTGTGTTCCCAAACATGAATTCCCTGCCCTTTCTCTTTTTGTGTGCCTTATTCTATTTTTTATGAAGTTATATGAGATATTTATCAGAATGAAAAATCATCCATGATGTGAATAATCTTTTCTGAGCTCTTCTATGCTATGATCTGAACGTTGGCGTATCTCCAAAATTCATATGTTGAATGTCTAATGCCCAAGGTGATGGTATTAGGAGGTGTGACCTTTGGGAAGTGACTAGGTCATGAGGACAGAACCTCATGAATGAAATTGGTCACTTTATAAAAGAGGTTCCAGAAGGATAGCTCACTCCTTCTGTCCTGTGAGGACACAGAGAGGTGTGCGACCCAGGAGAGAGCTCTTGCTCAGCCATGCTGGCACGCTGACCTCAGTGGTCCAGTCCTCAGCACTGTGAGAAGTAAATTTCTGTTGTGTATAAGTTTCCCAGTCTGTAGTAATTTGTTATAGGAGCCTGAAGGAACTAAGACATCCTACATTCCATACATGAAAGAGGACTATTTACAAGCTCTATTTGCAACATTTCAGAGACAAAGTGTGATGCTGAATATGTAATAATGTAATCTCCACTTGTTTCAAAATATAATACAGTGAGGATAAGAAAACAAAGTTAGCAAATGGTAAATGTTACCAGGATAAATTTTCAAATGTGAAAATTTGTATGTAAGTGCTGTTAACAAGAAGCAAGCCCAAGGATAGATTTAAACACAAAGATAAATGGTCATTGTCTGTGTATTTGGAAGAGTTCTGAAAACTAGGAAAATCTTTTTTTCTTACACGTGGGTGGAAACTCCTCCTACTGCCTGTAGGTTGCCAACTTTTTTTTTTACCTTCTGAACACGTTTACTCAGCACTCTATTTTTCCTAGGGCGTTATGTGTTTTTTCTACTAAATGTACTTCTCTCACTTTTTTCCTTGGGTTATTTTCTTGTCCTGTCTTACTTCTGATGTCTCAGGGAATTCTTTCACCACAACTCAGAAGGGCCAGGTACTCTAAGAACAATACTCTCTTTTTGTTTGTCATGAACTCCATCCTCCATCCAAAGAGTCAGTTCTAAAATATGTTGAACTTCAGGTTTTTGAGCGTTGCTGGAGGAGACAAAGGAGAAGGAAGATTTACCAGGGAGATTACAGAAGCACACAGGGCCTGAAGGCTGAAGGAGGAGGGAGCAAGAGGTCATTGCTTCTTACCTCCCAGCATATGTTAAACATCAGTGGGCTCCTGCTTCTGCAGTTCTGATTAAGTGATTACCTGGGGTTTGTTCAACTGACCCACGTTCTCCCCAGGCTTTCCTTTGTCATCAGCGTTTTATCATTGTCTGTGGATGGAGAAGACTTTACCATACAAAGCCTACTTACACAGGAAGCATATACCAAAAGAAGAGTTCTTTTTCTTTTCAGAAGCAAAGAAAATCTGTTTGTGACTCCCTTTCATCTTTTCTTTCACACACACACACACACACACACACACACACACACACACACAGGGAGATGCCAAAAAAATGTATACAAATAGTTTGGTCAGTGTTGCTCAAGCAGTAGTTCGCGTAATCAGACGTCTCTGGATACTGATGGTAACCACTTTGAGCACCTCTTGTAATTGCAGAAGTCAGACGTGACTTGTATTCGTCTTTTGTTATCAGTGTATACTGAATATTACAATACTAATAGATTTTTTTCCTTTCTAAATATGTGTATACATTTTTTTTGGTACCCCATAATATGCACTACAAATTTTAATTGAATTAATAAGACTGTAGTTTTTGATTTGATGGGAGAAGATAGCAGAACGCCCAAATCCATCATGCCCATCCTTCCACTGAAATTCCCCTTTCTTTAAATAATTCCCATTAAGGCAGGTATAGTGGCAAAAACCCAGTTTTGGAAATCAGAAGATAGGGTTTAAATCTCCATGCTCAATTGGGGTTTAGGTCTCCCTGTTTGAAACTGAAATGAGGTAAGGCCTTCTTCATAGAAATGCTGTGCAGAATGAAAGGCTTTCATGTATTCACATATAGACAAATTTGTACTTCAGAAGGGGGGTCTGAGATAGGCCAAAGCATTCATAGCAGAGGAATAAATCAAAGGGTAAGGTTTTGTTCCAGAAACCCAGCTAGATCCCTGTCTTCTTCCACATTTATGCACTTGATTTCTCTCTCAATTACCTTTTTTTTTTTTCCTTATGTAAGTAGAAATATTAATTGTAAAAATACAAATATACAGTACATGATTTGTTGGGATATTTTCTATATTTTCTATTAACTGGGTCTAAAACCTGGCTTAATTAAAAAGGATCGAATAATTATTCTCCATGAAATTTTCTGAGACAAGGCAAAGGAGCCAAGAAAGAAAGATTAAATCCTAGAAAATTAGGCAAATCCCCATATTGCTGCCTTCTTAATTTTTACGTAACTACAAAAGTTGACTGAAGTTATTATATCATAGGAGAAGAGAATTATCCAAGTAGTTTTTGTTACCATTCAGTGAAGTCATGACAGTCTAAAACATCATCTTGTAAGCTAGGTTGAGTCATGCTAGCAAAGGGGCTACTGCCAAGATTTCCTCTTGACAATACTCATTTACCACATTTATAGGAAGGCTAAATGATCATTTTTATTTTTGCAATTTTGTTTTTAAATTCTTGCTAGTTTCTTGTGTGCTTTGATTGCCTGAGAATGACACTTTAAAATCTCCTAAGTATTTGAAAAAAACATTAAAGATATGCCTTCAAAGTTAATCATAGAGTGAACACCCACCTAAAATTATTTATTCACAATTTCTCCCTATTTTATTGCTTTTACAGGTATTCTTCTTGTACATATTATATGAGAGGTAGGAGGGGGTAAATACATTCTTTGCTTTTATAAATAATTCATTAATAATGATTTGAGAAAACTAAAATTGACCTGCACATTTAGAGTCATTAATGGAATTGGGATTTTAAACTAAATTGACCTTGAAAGTCCTTTATATGGAGACAGTTGGGATTCTAATGCAGACCCTAAAAAGACTGTTAAACTAAGCTGTAATGAAATATTATATTTCCGCTGTTGGCAAGTGATTGAACATTTGACTCTTGGTAATTTATACCAGAAGTACTTTGATATACTAATAATCCCCCCAACTGTTTTTTTCTTTTCCACACACAGGTTAGGTGCTGGGGGAAGCACATTCACTATTTCAGACCATTCAAGTAAACTATTATTGCAGTGCATCAGGGCTTAATTTATTCTTGGAAACATTTCATTGAGTATTTTTGAATCTTTGTTTTAGAAGACTCTCTCTGCATAGTCTAAAATTTTAGTATCTTTGGATTCTTTTTCCCTAAAATAAATGATGTATTACATTGAAGCCACCAATCCAAATACCCTCATCGCTCAAAAAGCTTTCGGAATTGCACCTGGTCACAAAGCATTTCCTAGTGAACTGCAGGTGACAACTAATTCCCTTTCCTCTTATCCTGTTTGAGTCTTCATTTCTATGTTCAAAAACACATCCTGGGCTGCTTTTATTGAAGTTACTTTGTCTAATGATATACATAGTTCTTTTATGTGTGAGACAATGTTTCCTTAAATTATAAATCTTACAGAACAAACCTTATATCTAACATATTTAACTCAATCCCTTAAGAGCTTCCTGGTGAGAATTTATCTAGCTGAATGTTAAATGGAAATTTGAGGTTATTCACTTTTTCTGAAAGGCAGGCAGGTTGATATGGAGTCCCCAGACTTTCAGATATATTTTTTAATTACCTTGAAAGTAAACACACTTCCCTTTTGAGTTGTGTTTCCTCAATTAATGAGATAACAGAATAGTGTTTACAGGACATTAGCAGCTCCCAGTGATAGCAAGCCAACTGCAGAAGCTACATCTGTAATTGGTTTTCGGATGCAGCCTTAGCAAACACATATAGGAGTGAAGTTCATGGAAGGGATAAATGGATTTAGCTACCTTCACACACAGCCTTCAAAGAGTAGTTTAATTATGTTTCCTTACAGCAATTTCCCTTCCCCCAACCCATTAGAGCTTCTTGATTTATGACACAGTAGTTATAGCCCTCCCAGTAAAAACAGGGTTTTCTCCTGTCAGATAGTATGGCTCCCCAGTGGTGGTGCTGCTCTGGGAGAGTAAATGAGATTCTAATAGTGCTGAATGATTACCGAAGGCAGGGTCAAGGAAAGAACTTTTTTTTCTATTAACGATTCATACCAATGAAAATACTCAATAAGTTAATTTGTATGATTTATGGTTCAGGAGATATAAAAATGAATCATGAGACATCAAAAGACATGCTTCCTGGTAATATTTTCTCTTGCATCTAATCTACTTGACAAACTATATGCTTTGGTATAATTAGGTATACATGTTGTTTATATGGGTCCAAATAATATTTGAAGAGCCCCAAGGGCCATTTGTTTTTGCTAATAATATGCAGTTTTCTTTTAATCACTGTCAAGAATTTGCTTCTTTGGTCTTAAAAGCCAAATTCATTTAGAGTGGAATCTGTTGCTATTTTCTGACTAGATTGTATATCAGAACCTCCTCATAAGTGGTTTGCTACCAATGAATAATTAAATATGGTGCAGACACTACCCTTTGAAAACTTCAATGGTTTTGAACTTTTTTCACATTTTTCATCTTGTAGTTATTAGTATAACTTGTGGACAAATAGTGGTGACATTACACATGGGATACCTAACTAAATAAAGCATAGAATCTGTTCCCAAGAAACTCATTGGTCTAAAGGGGAAAACAACAAGAAAACAAATCATTTCAACATAGGGTGGCAAGTAGTATAATCACTATATGAACACTTACCATGATATTGCCAAAGCAGGTGTGAACATCTCTTTGAATAATATTCAGTTCAACATTTTGTCATTTTATTTTGCATTCCTTAAGTTTAGTCACTGGTCACAGATATCATTGGAAGAAGAGTTTTACACATAATTCAGGAACCAGGACAAAGAACTAGGCTCGAAAATTGACTCTTGATAATTTGTGAACAAAAAAAGCACCATGACCAATTAATAGTCATTATCAGGAAGCCACCAAGAACAAGCAGACCCCCCTCTGAGTGGAGTGAGTCCAGAAAGTGAAGATTAGCTTTTAATTTTTAATTTATAGATTTTTAATATAATTATATCTGTTACTCTCAATTATAAGTTGTAGGACAGGGTATTTTAGTCCAAAATATTTCTCTTGTGTGTATTGCAGAAACTGAGAAGTTACCACCTAGATTTAACATTTTGGAGTTTCTATCATACAGTTCTGTTCTTTGCAATAAATAGTCAATCTAGGTACACCCATGTTCATAACAGTGTTATTCACAATAGATAAGAAGTGGAATCAATTCAAATGTCCATCATGGAATGGGTAAACACAATATTGTATATACATAAATGGAATATTATTCAGCCTTAAAAAAGGAAGGAAATTTGGGTACACACTACAACATGGGTAAACCTTGAAGACATTATGCTAAGTGAAATAAGACAGTCACAAAAAGACAAATGCTTATAATTCCACTTAAGTGAGGTATCTGAAGTAGTCAGATTCATAGAAACAAAAAATAGAATGGTGATTACCAAGGGAGGCAGGGAGATGGAAAAGAGAAATTGTTTAATGGGTATAGAGTTTCAGATTTGCAAGATGAAAAGTTCTAGATATCTGTTTCACAACAATGTGAATATATTTTATGCTACCGAACTGTATACACTTAAAATGATTAAGATGGTATATTTTAAATTTTATGTAATGTGTTTTATGTAATGTGTAAAAAGAGATAGTCAATCTACTGTTTTTACATTTTTAAAACATCATTATAATATCAGATATCTGGACCAGAGAAATCCAAATATATGTATATTGACTTTGTGAGAATTATATCGGCAAACAAGCAGTGCATGGCAAGATGATACACAGAGAAGGCAATGAGAGCAGACTAAATATAATCATGATATACAGACCTGGAAAGTGACTTAGTTGAATTCTCAAAATTCCCTCTCTTTTGCTTATTCTAGGATAAAAAATTGAAATCTCTTTATAAGCAAAATATAAGTTTACCAAGGAATGTAACAAATTTGTTGTTTGGTAAATAGGTATCATAATTAAATTCTGGAGGAAAAGAAAAAAACAAAAGAGGTAGGGAGGGAAAGAGAGATGAAAGGAAGAAGGAAGAAAGGAAGGAAGGAAGGAATAAAGCCTCAAGGCAAACGCAGTTCTCAAAGCCTTATGACATTCTTGTTATTCCTGCAGAGGCTGTCATCTGAAAAACCCACACTGCAAATGACACGGAACTTAAAAAGACCAAGAGAGAGACAACTTCCTGAGATCTAAGGTACAGCTCTAGAAGTTCAGGTATTTTATTTTCTACAAATGAGAACCAGAAATGTTGTTCATTCTGCATTTCCCCAGAGATTTATTTGGCTCTGGTGGAGAACTATACGATATGCTTAAATGACTGGTATTAGTATTGACTTTCACACAGGTGAAAAGTTTGAGATATAATAGAGGAGGACGGGCAGTCTTCACATGCTGTAGGCATTATATTTGCTATTATATTTGTGTGAGATATGTTTGATGCAGAATGCAAATCACCAAAATATAATCTGGGAGAATGTTTCAAGCCAATTTTGAACATATACTATGGTACCTGTTGAAAATATTTAAGTTTGAGAATGACAGAAGAAAGCAAGCTATTTCAGAAATAGTGTCTATGAATATCAAATTTAGTTCTACCAGTGACCAATCTATTCAGAGAAGTTGCCTAGAAACTCTGAAACTGTTATCTTTTACGTGGTTATTTCACTGAAAAAGAAAAAAAGGAAAATGATTGGTGATACACAGAATGGAATGTTGGCTATACAGAAAACAAGTTTTTTTTTGTTTTTTTTTGTTGTTTTTTGTTTTGTTTTAATTTTATTTTATTAAATTTATTGGGGTGACAATTGTTAGTAAAATTACATAGATTTTAGGTGTACAATTCTGTATTACATCATCTATAAATCCCACTGTGTGTTCATCACCCAGAGTCAGTTCTCCTTTCATCACCATATATTCGATCCCCCTCACCCTCATCTCCCACCCCCCACCCCCCACCCCCCTTACCCTCTGGCAACTACCAAACCATTGTCTGTGTCTATGAATTTCTGGAAAACAAGTTTTTAATTTGAAGGCTGTGAATGGGCACTTTTTTGTTTTGGAATAAATGAGATTTATGGAAATAGTAAATGTCTTTCTTGAGTTTATGATCTATAGAAGCTTCCCTATGGCCCTTATGTACTTAAAAAAAATCTATTGAAGTAAATAGTTTATTTACACTTTTCTCTGCTTAAAACTAAGAATAGTTCTTATTTTTTCCCCTGGTAAAAGAAACCTGGAAAATGATTCTTTGGTTGTATTTTTATTTTGATGTAAAGACTTGCCATGACTCGATGACGAAACAAGGCAATTATTTCACATTCTCATATTAAAGACTTAAATTTCTGCTTTATGTTTCCAAAAAGACCCATAGAACCATAAAAGCAGACCATGACTTCTGTAGTTAAGGCTTGAATAAAGGAAGGAGGGTAAACATATCTGAGGAAAAGTTTTTTGTTTTTTTGTTTTGTTTTGTTTTGTTTTAATCTGTTCTTTGCAGATAGAGACCTTTAGTGAACTTCACTTAAATTTATTATGCTTTTTACTTGATTGCATTGTGTTTGGAGGTATATTTCCTTTTTCAAATAGCGCTCGGTAAATATATTTTAAAAATTCAGCTCTAAATATGTGTTGAAAACTGAAACTTTAGGAAAGAATGCTTTGCTTTTGAATTTTCTCCACATTTCTTTTTCTTGTTCAATTGCTGACAAATTACCTGATGTACAGAACATTTTCTAGTGTTTCTTCTTGGCATTATAAAAATGGAAGAATTCATTTATTTCTGTCCAGTAAAAGCTAATAGAAACCTTGATGTGACTCTGCTCATGGAGTGAGTTCTACTGCTCTGAGTATGGGAATCATCATGCCACCTGGGGAACAATTTATAATCTGGACCTAATAGTGAGAGAGTAGTACTAAAAATAATTAGTATAGTGCTTGGGACTTTTCACAGTTTTTTCTCTTGTGTGACTTTTTATTCTCACAACTGTGAACTGTGTGGATTAGGATGGACATACGGTGAACATCAAAATGTTTAAATGCCTTAGGTTGTACACATATGCAGTCCCTAGGGAAAACAGGGTTTTTGGATCTAAGTGAGTATGTGGACTTGGCTAGAACACAGGGAAAAGAGCAGAAAAGCTAATCCATGCCAAGCAAACACACATGCTGGCACCCAGGCACACAGACAGTCAGAAAATCTCGCGCGTGATTTGCACTCTTGCTGTGCCCCTCCTCGAATCAAAGTTTGTATACATCCTTTCCTATATTTGTATTCCTGTGGTAAATGAATTATCGTTCCCACTACTCTTCTTAATTCTGTGCCCCTTCTGTCTCCTTACCTTTCACCATTTGACTGGAGACAGAGTGTGTCTGGCTGACCTAATGAGGTGGGGCTTGGCCATGTAATTGGCTTTGGCAAATGTCAGTAGATGGTAGTTACAGTGTGTTACTTCTGCCCATCAGCCTTAGGAGGCATTGCATGTTACCTGTTATGGCCAACCCCTGTTGTTCTTCTGGTCTTGCATAACCTCCTGGTTCAAGGAGAATGAAAGATAAATGGAGGATAACTGGATCGAACCTGAAGCTTGGAGTCAGCCCAGCTGAGCTCAGTCTAGATTAGTTAATTCCCAGATAACCCACACATATGTGTGGCAGGATACCAATTGCTGTTTTTGTCGGCTAAGTTGTGAGTGGTTTGTTTTGTAGCCTTATTGTTGCACTAGCTGACATCCTATGTATTATCAGCAGTCATGAAATGTTTTCTAATTCATCTAGGATTGTGAACCTAGATATGAAAAAGTATTTTGCCCTCTCTTTTTGTTCCTGGGATGCAGTACATTAATGTAGGCTCTTGAAGGACTCAAATGAGCTCAGTGATATTTATTGTTATATAATGAACAGCGATGTTAAGATTGTTAAGATCTTACTGTCATAATTTAATCATACTGTACTGACCTTCAGTATTCTTCTTTATAAAATGGAGATGATAATACCTCTTAATCCTGCCTCTCGGAATTCATTTGCCCATTTACTCCCTTATTCAATTAATAATTATTGAGAACCTACTGGTTTTTTTTTAAGAATATACGGTGATAAAGAAGATCAAGTCCCTGATGACAAACATATCTAATCTACAGACAAAAATAAGTACTTTTCAATATAATGAACATTATAATGAAGTTAAGTTCTTAGTAATATAGAATGCAGTGGAAAGTATGTAAGGTAGAAAAAGCAATATTTGAGTTGACTCTTGAAGGATTGGCGGAAGGGGGGAGAACAAGGTTACAGTCTCACAAGCTTAATAAATACAAATAGAAAAAATAACTTTACACTAGATAAAGCTGTCTAGTGTAAACCAAGTGACCAAAGTTAATATAACCAATAATGGACAAATAAACTTCTTCCACCTCCTGATATGAGGTGGTAATTTTTGACTAAAAAAATACCACATAGTAATGTGATATTTTGGTGCTATTTTTGACTAAAAATGCATAACCTGAATCTAATCATGGGGAAATAGAAGACAAACCTATTACTCATAGTCTACAAAATAACAAACCTATTACTCATAGTCTACAAAATAACAGGCCTAAACTCTTCAAAAATATCAGTGTTGTAGAAGACAAAGGAACACTGAGGAATGGTGCCAGATTACAGACTAAAAAAACACCACAACTGAATGCATTTACTCTATAAGACATTCTTGGGACAATTTGCAAAATCTGAATAATGTCTGTATCATATATAATAATATTGTGTCAATGTTAATTTCTATTTTGACAATTGGATTGTGGTAAGAAAAAAAATGTCCTTGCTTTGAAATAAATACTGAAGTATTTAGGAGAAAACAGGTAAAAATGTGTGTGTGTGTGTGTGTGTGTGTGAGAGAGAGAGAGAGAGAGAGAGAGAGAGAGAGAGAGATGGATAAAGCAAATGTGGTAAAGTAATAATGTTTGAGGAATCTGGATGAATGCTATATGGGAATTCTTTGTACAATTCTTTCAGCTTTTACATGAGTCTAAAATTATGTCAAAATAAAAAATTAAGCAACACAAGAAAAAAGAATGAAAGGGTTGATCCTGGCATACAGTAATGGCAGAACTGAAGGCACTGGAAACAGTGCAACTCAAGTCATGAGTCCCAAGCTTGGCATGACCAATGGGTCTTTCCCTTCTGCATTTTATATGCAGCCATATCACTATAGAATTAGAATCCTGACTTTCCAACGTAAGAGTAGACCTCATAAAATCAGAATAAACTCTGGATTATGTCAATTTTCTGGTTTGATAATGTTCTACCAATTATGGCATATGTCAGATATTACCATTGGGGGAGACTGAGTGAAGAGTACATAAGACCTCCTGTACATTTCTTTGCAAATTCCTGTGACTCCATAATTATTTCAAAATAAAGTATTTTTTAATTGCCTTTGTAAACTCTTCTCCAAAAATAAATAAATAAATAAAATATGTATTTTTTCCGTCTCATATTGATGTGAGTGACTCCATATGCTGAGATTTTTACCTTTCAACATGACTAAGAATTTCCAAATTTATGTTAACAACTTTGGCAATTTTAAAATTTGATATAAAATTTCCAGTTATTTCTCTAATATTCTTTTTTAAGGTGACAAAAATTTTCTTTTTGACCAAACTCTAGCCAGGCTCTTCTAAACCCTCTTTCTTGACTAGCTCTCAGCCTTGTCCTAGAATGACTTGAACCAAACACTAACATAGTCCCTAAGAACTCAAGGCCACTTTCCTCTGATAATGGTTAGCCCTCCTTAAAACTTCCTGCTTTGGGGAATATAATCAATAATGTGGTAAAGATTGTGTAGGGTATCCGATGGACACTTGTCTTATTAGGGAGACCAGTTCAGGGATGGTGTAGATGCCTGACCACTGCACTGTACACCTGAAGCTGAAGCTGAATAATAATGAATGTTTAACTATAATAGTCACAGGATGTGGAGTACAGCATAAGGAATAGAGTCAGTGGAACTGTAACATCTATAAACAATGTCAGAGGGGTAGTAGGTTGTGGGAGGGTGGTTCTCACTTTGTGAGGGGTATAAACATCTAACTATTACATTATTTTGTACACCTGAAACTGAAAAAAAAAAAAAAGAAAGAAAGAAAAAGAAAAGAAAAAAAGTGCCTGCCTGAGAAAACTCAAGCTGCCTAAAGAATTTACTGTTTGTTCTGGTAACACCTGAAGATAGGCCCCCTGTCTCCCAGTCTCCATGGAAAAGTAGGAGGCTAACTCCCACAAGTGCCACTTAGCAAACCCAGATGCGTTTGGACAAATCTCCTTCCTGCTTTTTGTAATTTTTCACTTCTCCAACTTTGCTCTAGGCTCTGATCATCCCTCCTTAGTCCCTGATTTTCCTTTGAAAACTCACGGTCACCTTTGTACAAATTAAAGTTGAGTTCAGTTCACACTGGACTCTTTTCCCTATTATAATAGTTATTACTGATTAAAATCTATCCTTAACCCCTTAACTAGGATCCAGCTTTATTTTTTGCAACAATTACATTTTATTTTTATTTGCTCTGCAGCTCAGGCATCCAAATTTTGCATATATGCCAAAGGATTCAATGTTTAAGAAAACCACTAGCAAAATATAATAAAGGTTCCCGTTATTAGTCATCTATTGTTCACCAGGCATTTTGCATTCATTTATTCTCATTCATTCCTCATTGTAGCCCTGTGAAAAGAAAACAAGCAACACTGGAATGTCAGCTCAGCACATCGATATCCACGGCTCTTGTTCATTCTGTCACGCTGGCCAGGTTGTATGACACAAACCATCGTTAACTTCCCAAGGAAGCTCATTATTAAGTAAATGGAGAAAAATCCAAGCATGATTATATGAAAGATTCTGACTTGATTTTTGATACCTGACTGCAAACAGCTTTTAAGACTAAACTTTCCCTCCTCCTCTTGTGTCCCGCATCTAAGCAAACTGATAAGAATGTCTGGGTGCTCTCTGGTACCAACAAGGAGTTCGTGCCACATGAGGCAAGCCTCCCCCCAGCGCCACCCTCTAACCAACATAAATACCCCAGGACAGGCTCCTTTCTTGCTTTTCCAAACCATTTCTGGGTCTACTCGAGGAGTTCTCCCTGCCGTCCCAGAAATGTCTCATCGTGTGAGAAATAAACCTTTCCTATCCTCTTGGTGTGTGTGATGTAATCAGTCTTGACGTCCAAACACATTCTGTGCGGGTGTTCATCTTATTCCTTCAGAGTGGCTACAACAGTGGTGAACCACGTAAATGTTTCCATTTCAATACATATATTTTAAAATAATATTTTCAATTGATTTAATATTAAAACCATAGAATATAACTCGTCTCTAAAGTGGAGCCTACAGATACAGATCTTTAGCTGACATAAATGAACCAAAATTCCTTGTGCATGCTGATGCTAACACCATCCATATTGTCCAATAACTAGGCAAATTTCAATTTTCGTTCTCAAAGATGTAAAGATTCTAGTTTGTAAAAGCAGCTTGGAATGAGCTTCATGTGAAAACAACACATTTACAAAAACACATTTGGTGTGTGTTTTTTCCTTAAGGGAATATATAGTTCTTTAGGGAGCTTAGCAATGGTTATGAAAACAATATAAAATCTGTCAGTATTCTATTATGGCTCTATTTTATACTTTCATTCCTAATAAATATTTTGCACTCATTACTGACTTTTGACTTTGGGTGTGATATAAAGAAAACATAAAAGAATAAAGTGGTGGTTACAATTTTCAGTCTTAAAAAAAATCACTTTAATGTTTCTTTGGAATAACAAGTCTCCTAATAAAAAGAAATAGTCAAGAAGTTCATATTGTTTTTAATGTGAAAAGTACATACTGTCAGAAAACTCTCTCAAATTCTATTAAGCAAGGACAAATAAACTTTTATACATTCCTTGTTTTGTCGTTCCCATAAATGCATGCTTGGTGTTTGAAACAAATGTTCAGATAGAATGAGAAAGTTAGTAGAAAGTAAAATATTACACAGAAATTTAGCTTCACATTTCAGTATTAACAGAAGTCCTGTAACAAATTTCCTGTGCCACATTCAAATATTAATCTCAATGAAAAGAAACACCAGTTTTCAGAAGCACTATAATAGTCATCTACTGTAAGTTTGCCCCTTGTGGTGGGAGACAATTTCGACTGCCTGTTCTTCATACACATGAAGCAACAAATATAAATACTTCTCTGTTCAAACAAGGATGGAAAAGCCCCTGATGAAAATGTCCCACTTAGCATGAGTATTTAAATTATCTTCTGATTATATTTTTGAAAAACTCATTTACAATATCTATATCAAACAAGCTAAACAAATTAAATTTCTTCTCTCTGGAAATTCATACTATAAATCAGACCATATTCAAATGTATGTGCCTCGAGTGGGGTAAATCAGCGTGAAAATGATCCTAAAACATGTGTAAATGCTGTTTATGAGGGTGGGACGTTTTAATGCTTTACTTCATTCATTGCTGGACAAGTTTGCCATCTAATAGGCTGCTATTATTTACATGCAGCTTCAAAGTGTATCAAGTATAAAAGAGACAGAAATAATATAAAGTCAATTAATAATTTTGCCGTAAATAATTTCGATTTACTCATTCAAAATTTTACTAAGTAATTGTTATCAAATTTTTAGACATTTGAGAACAAATGGTGTACAAGGGGCCTGAGCTCAAGGAACTAGCAGTTGGGAAGAGGAGCTCGAAATCCAAATGCAGACCTGCAGTGTGGTGTGACAAATTCAGTGACAGAACTGTATACCAGATGCATTAGAAGTATGTAGTTGGCTTTGCTTTAAAGTCTTAAGGAAGCTTAAAAAGACATTTAAGCTTGGAGTACAAGAAAGGGAGTCAGGGAAGAGGTGAGAAGAAGGGAGTGAGATATGATTAAGAGTAAGTGGCATGTCCAAAGCACAGAAAAATGGAAGAGAGTGATAGATTCTGGATGGTGTGATGAGAACGTACTGGCTAGGAAGGGTAGTGAGAGCTGAGATTGCCTAGGCCTCTCTCCTGCAGAAGGCCTTACAGGAGAGATTGATCTAGAAGTTGCTGGATATTGTATTTGCTACATAAGCATGGGGGTGAGGGGATCTGTCAGTCAGGGTTGGTGCAGGAACCGGAAATAACTCCAGATATTTGATGAAAAAGGTGCCCTTCTAGTACCTAAATCTCAGAAAGCATATGCCCTGGATAGGAGTGAGAAGAGCATATCCCCTATTATAAATATACACATATATACAAGTGTCCAGAAAAAGGAGGCTGAGATTCAGATACTAGACAGAGATGAATGAATCCTGAGAGGGTGATGTCCTAAGCAACAGCCCAGTATGTATCTCCTACACCTATGAAGGAATCCAAGGAAAGGATAAAGGGATTGTCAAGTCCCTTAAATCCTAGTTAAATGAATTATTCCACCGTATGCTCTAAGTAGGATTTACCTATGCCTTTGATAGGAAAGAAAGTCTGGCAACTGTGTATTGAAATGTAGAGTACAGGAATCTCATCTCTCAGTGGTAGTTTCCTTGTGCAAACCCCAACGCACATGCACGTGTGAAGGCAGCCATTTTATCCTAAATACTCCGTGCTATTTTTATCTTATTAGTCACATCTCCATATACCACCATCAGAATGGAATGTGATAACTGAATCTCCACAGAGATCTGTTAGAGGAGTGCCTAATACATTTGGCAATGCTGCATGAAAATAAGCATCACATTTTCTGAGTAACTGCACTGCTATATGGAGGCCATGCCAAATTATCTAATTGCTCTATGAATGCTTCCTTCTACTAATATCTTCCTCAAACTGTGCTGATATTGCCCTGTATCATGGAAACACAGCACACCCCAACTTCTTCTTCATTCATTTATTTAAAGATACATTTTTTTGCTGAACTTTTACTGTTGGAAAGGCACTGTGGAGCACAGAAGATCGAATTTGGCATGAAAAACGTGCCTTATGGCTAGAGGAAAAAGATAAGGAAAATAAAATAGCTCATAGATGAGGAAGATAATGAATGACAAATGTTACAATGTAAATACAGTAGGAAATGTTATCTCCACTTAGGAAAATTAAGGAAGCTTGCGTGTCTTTTGGGTCATGTGGGATGGGCAACCTTTAGACAGGCACAGGTTGAGTCTTAGTAGAAAGTCAAGGAGAGCATGAATTATTTCTCTAGCGGGTAGGATGCAGAAAAAGTAATCACGGAGCCTTTTGGAATGTTTGCAGGTGGGTGTGTGTTGTTGTTGTTAGGTTCCCAGAGTGCATGTCTGTGTGCCATCATTTAGTGATGCTCAATGAAGCATCGCAAAGTAGCCCAACACAAAACCATTGAACATGAGCCAGATAATCCTACCTAGTGTGAGAGGCATTTCTGAGCCAGACTCCTGTGCCGGTTTGCTGCATTGCCACACTATGCTGGGGTGGTAACCTGGCCAATATTTAAACCACAGCACATTTGAATAGTGTTTGTAAGAATATGGGATAAAACTGAGCCTCAGAAAGCATTAGGATAGTAAACAAAAGTAATGTCTCTAAAGTCAGACTGCCTGGACCTCAGTTCTAGCTTGATATCTTAATGGGTGTGTTGTCCTGAATAAGTCACCTACTTTCTTGAAATCGTATCTTTAAAATGAGGACAATAATAGCACCTATCTTATGGGGTAATTATGCAAAGTAAATGAATTCATAAATATAAAGCAACTGGTACAGAAATAAGAACTCAATGGATATTAGCTGTGGTGCTGGTGCTGGTGGTTTGGCAGACATTTGAAGCAGATATGGGCCAGTCCCAGAGGTTTCAGAGTCAGTGGGGTCTACTTGGGAACTCCCAGCAATGGATCAAATCTAAATCCAGTTTATTTCCAGAGACTGCACTTAGATTAAATGCTGGTTCCTGAAGCTCTCAACATCACTTCTCTGGTTACTGTGCTCTAAAGACAAGTTTGGAAAAAAGACCCAGCTGGCGTCCAAGAAATGGACTTTCTAATGCAGAACTTAGATATTGGCTCAAAGTTCAGCGGTCATAAGGGGGGGTTGTATGTTTTACTTTAGGACATCTATAAAACATTTTCTTTGCTCACAATAGCAAATGTCTTAAACGTTCTTTAAATTGAAACTGAAAACTTACCTTGACCACACACACACACACACACACACACACACACACACAGTAACAGGGTTCAACCTTACTTTTGAAGCAGTTGCACAGAATTTCATTGTATGATGATACCATAATTTAACAATGTCTCTTTTGGTTGGCATCTGAGTTATTATCAGTCTTCTGCTAGCAATATTATAGTGAATAAACTGTGTGTGTAAACAATTTTTGTCCTTGTTATTTTTTTACAAGAAAAATCTTTTTATTGTAAAAAAGAATAAATTGGTTATTAGTTTTTGTAGAAAAGCATCTTGGAGTTTAACTTATATGAGTAGGACTGGAGATATAGGGAAGCAAGGCCTATGTAGCTAATACTTTATTCTTTTTGAATACCTTTTGAAAGGCTTGGACTTTTTCTGGTTATAGATGGAAGACACTGCTATTTGCTATTTCTCTTCATCTTTAAGTGAAGTTCTAATGCACTGTGTGTGGAATAAATAAATCATTTGAAGGTGAAGAAGCTTCAGAAGCAAGGTTTGAACAGGTTCCTCGTATTCTTGCTGAGTGTTTAATACCCTTAATATATCCTTTGTTTTTCTAACTGCATCTTTTGTCCAGGGAAGAGAATGGGCCCCAATCAAATTCTCTACCCTTTCACCTTCCTGGAGTTTAATGCTCAACCATTCAGGCACAAGAAAATTTGGGAAGAGATATGATGATTCTAATGTGCTCTTTTGTCCCTGAATTAGGAGGAGATTTAATAAAATCCCTTTCACCATTTGTCTACCTGTCATGTTAACCTACTATAATATTTTCTCTCGATGATTACAGAAGTGAGAATTATGAAACACAGTATCAAAGTTAGTAAATAAACTGAAAAATTTATTACATGGACGAAGTAATGGAAAGCTGCTTCATCTAAGTTGCCAAGAAACCACACAGTATAGAGCCCAAGGACATCAGATTTTCTACTGTCCTATTCAGTAATTTAAGAGCTTAATGTTTTTGGAAAGTATAGACATATAATTTGCTGATGGGTTTCCCATTCCTTGTAAAGTGTTTTAAGTGCAAACCTAGTTTTCTATAAACGAGTTCGTCATGACAAACCTTTCTTTTTTCATCATATACCTTGCTAGTTTATGACTTTTGTCCTTGACAATCAAAGAATGTTAGAGCTAAAGGTATATTCCATTCAGTCATTTAAGTAAGCCTTTTATCTTAAAATGGGAAAAAGAGCTCTAAGCAGATTAGGAAACAGTGAAAACTCTATATTTTAGTTTCTGTTTCATAGAGATACATGTCTTTGGATTGCAAGCTCCTTGAGGGTAGGGATTTGTTTTACTCATAAATAAACCCTCAGTGATACAATGTTAGGAATATCATAGATGCTTCAACAGGATTTGGAGAATATAGATACCTCTGTCCAAAGTCAAATGATGGCAGAGTCAGTGGCACAATCAGATGAGCCCTGTGTCTACTAACTACTAGTTAAGGATTCTGCTACTGAATTCTTCCTCCTTGGTTGTCTTTTACTTGGAGAAAACAAACAAAAACAAAACAAAACAAAACAGCTTTTTGTTTGTTTGATTCTTGTGTGTGTGTGTTATTGTTTTTTTAATCTAAACAATTTTTGTGAATACTAGCCCAAATGTTCTACTGTAAAACTTTACTTCAAACTTTCAGGTAGAACTCACCATGATCATAGACACATAGTTTCCCAACTCTAATAAATAATTAATTAACAAAACAAAACAAACAAACAAACAAAAAACTAGCAGGGATTAAACAAACAAAATATAATGACTCCAGGCTATAAATTTCAGAGAGAGAATGGGAGAGAGAGAAAATAAAAGGAAAAATAAAATGAAAGAAAGGAAAGACAAAGAAGCATAAAACTGTGGTTTATCTCCTAACCTCGTCTCCACTCTTGGATAGGTGGCACTGGGGATATCTACAGAGTTAAGGAAAACACACACACGCGCACACACACACACCCCAGAGGCTTCACACTAAGTGATTTTCAAGTTGAAGACAAAATATACCCAGTGAATAGAGTAATTCCTGGTAAAGTATATTTAACAGGATCTCAGAAAAGACAAATGTGATCTGAAAGGTGAAATTAAGAGGAATATTGTAAAGTTATAACAAAACAAGGAAGAACAAAACTATTTCTTAAAAATAGGAAGAAAAGTAAAATGGGTCAGATTAAATTACCAAAAAAAAGGAAAAAAACACAAATACATTAAATCAGTTAGAAAGTGCTTACTATATATTTAGGGCAAAGGCAAAGACATTGAAACAGAAGTTTAATTGGTGACCCTAATATGAAGAATGTAACATATAAACTTTAAAAATGTATCCAAAGATACATATGGGTAAATTTACTTGAAATGATTAAATCGGAAAAACAAACAAACAAAAACATCACATAGTGCTTTGGGAAAAATTGGTACAAAAACTGATGTACTTTCTGGCCAATTAATTGAAATTAAATAATAAACAAAGAACTTTTCAGAAAAAGGAAGCAATTTGTAGGTGGATTTTTTTTGTTTGTTTTCTGACCTGCATGAAACAAGATTCAAAGTCATCAGGGGCATAGCCCATGTCTTATGTGGAAGGATATAGTATTAGAAATATTACACCTACCTAAATTATATTTCAGACATAAAGACAATATCAGACATTCTCAAATATGAAAGAGCTTAGAACTTAAGAGACCAAAAGATGAATGAAAATAAAGAATTAAAGAAAAGAAATTATCGTAAAAGACTGGTAAGTAAACAATACTTTCACTAAAGAGAGAGAGAGAGAGAGAGAGAGAGAGAGGAAGAAGAAATAGGACTAGCTAACTAAGAATACTTTGGTTGTAAACCAAAATGCAACAAATTTATGATTTTACTATAAATAACAAAACTGAAAAACTGAAAAATGTAATTTCCTCATTTTTTTATGACAAGGTTTCTATCAGTCAGTAGTGAATAAGATTCAAAAATATTTTAAGTGATTTTATTCTTAATATATTTCACAAGTTTACATAAAAATTTAGAAGACTCTTTAATGGCTATATTGATTATAATTATGAAGTTTTTATTTACATATTTTACATTTATTCAAATTTAGTCATGTATTCATTCTGTTAGAATAATATTAAGACTTTTAAAATAGAAAATAGTATGTATAGTAGAGTCTTCTAAGAATTACTATTGCAATAATAATTCTATATAACAAACAACCTCAGTGGCATATAAAAATATATATTTGCTTAGCTTGTAAATTAGTGGGATTTGCTGGACTCAGCTGATCTCAGTGGCTCACTGTAGTTGGCTGTGGGTTAGCTAAGAGCTCTGCTGATTTTGGCTGAGTTTCACATGTTGGGGAACTGGTTTACTGTTGTTGATATAGAAATGGTTTCAGCTGGTATGGCTGGGGCAACACCATTCTATTCCATGTGTTTCATTCTCCATCAACTCATCATACCCGGTTCTTGAGATTACTGCAGAAAAGCTAAAGCAAGCAAGCCTAATTAAGTAAATACTTTCCAAGCCTTTCCTGTGCCATGTTTACTCACATTTAATTGGCTAAAGCAAGTTGCAAGGCTCAGCCGAGTCAGAGTGGAACCATAGCCCAAAGTTACTTCATGAAAGGACCTGGGAACAGGGATGGGTAAAGAACTGAGGTCATTTAAAAGCTATACATATTTTCTCTTTCATTTTCTGTCCAACTATCCAAGTAGGCTTCTCTATCTGTATATATGCTCACTGAGATAAATAAACTATTTTCAAAAGACTGACTAACTTAATTCAAGTAACAATTGCTGAATAAAATTTACACAAGGAAGTAACTTAAAATCCTGTCACTAAAATGTAATTATGTTACAGCTAACAATTTACTAAATAGTGAAAGACAGAATGTGTTCCCTCTAAGAGCAGGAACAAGATGAGGATATCTGCTCTTGTTCCTTATCCTAAATATTTCCTTGGAGGTTCTAGCCAGGGGAATTAGGCAAGGAAATAAAAGAAAAAGAAAAAAAAAATGTCCAAATTGGTAAGGAAGAAGTAAAAACATTTTTATCTGCTGATGACATTATCTTGCATATAGAAAATCTGAAGGAATCCCACTTGGGGGGGGGGGGACTATTAAAACTAATAAGTTCAGCAAGTTTGCATATACAGGATAAATACAGGAAAATAAATTGTATTTCTGTATATTAGCAATCAACATTTTGAAATAAAAGTAAGAAAACAATTTCATTTCTAATGGGATAAAAGTGAAATACTTAGAAATAAATTTAACAAAAAAGTACAAAATTTATACTCTGAAACTACAAAAAATAATCTAAAGAAGTTAAAGTATACCTAAATCAATGGAAAGACACCCCATGTTCATAGATTGGAAGGCTTCATTTTGTTATTGTGGCCATAGTCCCCAAAATTGATCTACATACTTAATGCAATAATTGACAAACTGAACCTAAAATTCATGTGGAAATGCAAAGACACATAATAGCCAAAACAATTTCAAAAAAAAAAAAAAATGAGGGCTTATAATTCCTTATTTCATAATTTACTACAAAACCACAGCAATCAAAATACTGTGGCACTGGCATAAGTATAGACATTGACCAACAGCATAGAACTGAGAGTCAAGAAATAAACTCTCATATTTATGATCAGCTGCTTTCCATATAGGGTATCAAGACAACTGGTAGAAATACTGTCTTTTCAACAAATAATGCGGAGACACCTAAGTATCCACATACAAAATAATGAAGTTGGAGTTCTCTCTCTCATCACACACACAAATAACTCAGAATGGATCATAGGCATACACGTAAGAGCTAAAACTATAAAACTCCTGAAAAAAAAAAAAAAAAAGCAGGGAAGTAAATTTCATGACCTTGAGTTAGACAAAGCCTTCTCAAAGCACAAGTGCTAAAACAAAAAATAAACTGAGCTTCATCAAAATTAAATACTTTTGTGCTTCAATGGATACCATTGAACAAAGTAAAAAGATAACCCACAGAATGGGAGAAAATATTTGCAAATTATATGTGTAAGGTATTTATGTCTAGAATATATAAAGAATTCTTACAACCCAATAAGAAAATGGCAATCCAATTAAAATATGGGTAAATGAATAGAAATTTCCCCAAAGAAGGTACACAAATGGCCAATAAACAAATGAAAAGATGTTTGACAGTATTAGTTATCAGAAAAATGCAAGTCAAAATCACAATAAAATGTTATCCACACTCACTATAATGTTTATAATAAAAGACAGATGATAAGGTTGACAAGGATGTGGAGAAATTGGAACCCTCATATACATTGCTTGCGGAATGTAAAATTGTGCAGCCACTAGGAAAAGAGTCTGTCTATTCCACAGAAGTCTAAATATAAAGATACTGCATGACCCAGCAGTACTGCTCATGGGTCTATACTGAAGAAAAATAAAAACATGTCCATACAAATATGTGTACGTGATATTCATAATAGCATTATCCATCATAGCAAAAAGTGGGAACAACCAAAATTTTCTCTTTTTTTTTCCAAATTTTGTTTAACTGATAAATGGATAAATAAAATGTAGTAAATCTATTCAATGGAATATTATTTGGCAACAAAAAAGAATTAATTCTGTTATGTGTTACAACATAGAGGAACCTTGAAAATCCTGTGCTAAGTGAAAAGCCAGTCATAATATACCACACAATATATCAATATATGATTACATTTATATAAAATGTCCAGAATCAACAAATCTATACAAAAAGAAGGTAAATTGATGGTCGTTTAGGGCTGCAGGGAATGTGATGATGGGTTTGGTGGGGAGGATGTGATAGCTAAAGGCGATGGGGTTCCTTTTATGGCTGATTAAAATACTCTAAAATTGATTGTGGTGATGGATGTCCAACTCTGTGAACATATTAAAAACCATTAATTTTACATTTGAAATGGAAATGTTGTATGTGAACTACATCTCAATAAAGCTGTCTTAAAAGGGATCAGAACAATACTGGAGAAAATTCTCTCAACAGAAACCTCAAAAATGTAGACATTTATGGATTATCAGATTTAAAATTTTAATTAGGAAATATAAATCCTAAGAAATCACACATATTTCAAAAAGTCTGAGGCCTGTTATGATAGCTTTAAATAATATAAATAGACCCCCAATATAGCCTTTCATTTTTCATTTTTACTATTTAGCTTATTCTCTTTCTTATTCAATTTTAATTTATCCCTTCACTTATTGCTGAGAATAACTAAAATTTATTTTGAAGAATAATTTTAGAGAGATATTTTTATGGTTACCAGATATTTTTTTGGGGAAAAATGCTTTATTTTGAAATGTAATCCTTCATTGTTAACTTCAGAGTAAATATGCATCAGGAATTACTCACATTTAACTAATTACAGATAAAATCCGGGAACTATATTTGAGCAGAACCAGATTGCCATCCCGTAGGTCTTCTAAGGTTTTGAAAATGCATCCAGTGGTTACATATCCTGCTGCTCTCAGCATTTTAAAATGGAAGAATTTCCCCTCATATTTTTCATAACAATTCACCCACCACAAAATATATTTGTTTAGAGACCTCCTCAGTGACATTTCACAATAGAGTAAATCACAGATTTCTATCATTTAAATGTTTCATTCCTAAGCGTAAGCCTAACAGCTTTGTGAATGTGACTAGACGTTTTCTTTTTCATTACTTTTTATTTCAACGTTACATAGAGATAACATGAATTTTTCTCTCCTTTCAGGAAAGTGTGAGTGTGTGTGTGTGTGTGTGTGTGTGTGTGTGTGTGTGTGCATTTTGCATCCCCTTGGAAGAGTCAACATTAGTGGTTGGTCCCCTCACATCCCCTGATGAAGAACATGTCTTTTACAT
Source organism: Rhinolophus sinicus (assembly GCF_036562045.2). Taxonomy (NCBI): domain Eukaryota; kingdom Metazoa; phylum Chordata; class Mammalia; order Chiroptera; family Rhinolophidae; genus Rhinolophus; species Rhinolophus sinicus. The sequence continues at coordinate 74,522,420 of NC_133754.1, read as the reverse complement.
CTGCACTTTATTATGTCATGTGATGAAAGTTAAGCCAAAGTTCAGGATGAAGAGCAGCCAAAGGTATCTTAAAAGCTGAGAACAAGTTATGTTCAGAATGCATGAGTTTCTGGAGTGGATATCAAAACCAGCTACTAGGCACATAACTATGGAACTGAATTCCTTTCATTGTGAGAACTTGCATTGTTGGAAAAGAGTGCCCCTAAGTTAAAAATGTTATTTGGATCTAGCCTCCCACATAAATTAGCACAGTCAACTCTCACAGTATGGGATATATCACATAGGTTTTGAGGTCATGGACCCATAGGTTCAATTCTCTCTTCTGACATCTTCTATTAGTGCTACTTGAAGCACATGACTTCAGTTCTTCTCACCTTCGTTTCCTCACATACAAAATGTGTATAATTTTACCTACTTGATAGAATTGTTGAGATAATTAACTGAAACAGCATATGTAAATTACTTAGCATAGTGCTGAGAAACAAACTGATTTTAATAGTGGAATTAAGAATGCATGTCTTAAATGTAGGTGCTAGAGACTCAGTATATATTAGTTCTTTATTCTGCTTTAACCTTCTGATTCTATAGATCATGTAGCTTATTCGTATAAATTAAAGTATATATAGCACCAAATTGATAAATATTATATAATACTCAAGAATGGCAATTATATGTTTTGTGATGAAGAGGAGTAATTGCTCCATTTTTTTCAGTGTAATTATTTTTTTAATTAAAATTTATTGGGGTGACAATTGTTCGTAAAGTTACATAGATTTCAGGTGTACAATTCTGTAATACATCATCTATATATATCATATTGTGGGTTCACCACCCAGAGTCAGTTCTCTCTCCATCACCATATATTTAATCCCCTTTACCCTCATCTACCACCCCCACCCCCGCTTACCCTCTGGTAACCACTAAACTATTGTCTGTGTCTATGAGTTTTTGTTTCTTCATCTGTTTATCTTGTTCTTTTGTCATTTTTACTTTTGTATACCACATATAAATGAAATCATGTGGTTCTCAACTTTTTCTGTCTGACTTATTTTGCTCAGCATAATAATCTCAAGATCCATCCATGTGGTCACAAATGTCCTATTTCATCTTTTCTTATGGGAAAATAGTATTCCATTGTGTATATATACTACAACTTCTTTACCTAGTCATCTATCGAAGGACACTTTGGTTGTTTCCATGTCTTGGCCACTGTAAATAAAGCTGCAATGAACGTTGGAGCAGATATAAATTTACAGATAAATGTTTTCAGATTTTTGGGGTAGATACCCAGGAGAGGGATTGCTGGATCATATGGTAATTCTATTCTTAAGATTTTGAGGAACCTCCACACTGCCTTCCATAGCGGCTTCACCAGTCTGCATTCCCACCAACAGTATATGAGGGTTCCTTTTTCTCCACAACCTCTCCAACACTTGTTATTATTTGTCTTGTTGATGATAGCCATTCTGACTGGGGTGAGGTGATATCTCATTGTGGTTTTTATTTGTATTTATCTGATGATTAGTGATGTTGAGCATTTTTTCATATGTCTATTGGCCATTTGTATGTCTTTTTGGGAGAAATGTCTATTCAGGTCCTCTCCGTTTTTTAGTCAGATTGTTTGTGTTTTTGTTTTTTCAGTGTAATTTTAAGACAGAAATTCCAAAAAAACAACAACAGTGACTTTCCCAGCCAACATAATAAAATATCAGACTATGATAAGATGGTGCTTTTGTTCAAAATGAACATATTTTAGAAATGAGAATTAATATTAGCTTCATAGATTGACATGAATTATTAAAATTATAATATTAATTATACTCATTATATCTCTCATGACAAAATTTCTGTACCTCTTAAGCAACTCTTAATTATCTCTTACAATCTCATAAATACTTTAGTACCTGCTATGTGCCAGACAGTTTTTAAGTGCTTAAAATACATTAGTGGACAAAACAAAGGTATCACCTTTGAAGATTTTACATTCCAGAGGGAGGAGACAGACAATAAAGTATACCCATAAAAATAAGCAAATTGTGTAGTATGTTTGAAGGTGGTGAATTCTTTGGGGAATTAAAAAAAATACAACAGTGCGTAGAAAATTAAAGAGTTTAATGATGGTGCAATTTTTATGGAGTGGTCATGATAGGCCTTATTGAGAAGGATTTTAAGTTAAACCACTTAAAGAGTGTGGGGAATTAGCCATGAGAGTTAATTAGAGAGAGTTATATGCAAAAGGAAAGACCAGTGCAAAGACCCCAGGGCAGGAATGTGTCTGGCATATTTGAAGAACAGAAAGGGACCAGTGTGCCTAAAGAATGTATAAAGGAGAAGTTTTAGGAGATGTGTTCAGAGAGGTAACAGGGACTTCATCATGTAGGAACTTGTAGGCCATTGCAAGATTTGGGCCTTTTTTTTTACTTCAAAGGAAATTAGAAGACTTTTAAGCAGATTGACGTGCTCTGACCTACATTCAAAAGAAATATTCGCTCATGTGTTGAGTAGATATTATGGAAAAATGGGTAGAAGCATGGAGACCTATTAGGAGACCTTTATAGTCAAGGAAAGATGATTATAGCTTAATGGAGGTAGCAAGAGGGTGGTGAGGGTCTACATTTAGTATATATTCTGAAGGCAAAGTGATTCCGTGATGTAATAGAAGTGGGATATGAAAGGGAATTCAAAGATTATTCCAGTGTTCTTGATTTCAATAAGTGGATAGATGGACTTTTCATCTACTGTGATAAGAAAGGCTGTAATTTAATCAAGTGTGTGGAAGGTGGAGACCAAGATTTTAGTTTTAGGAAGTGTTCAGTTTGGCAGATCTATTAGTAAAGCAAATGAAGTATCAAGAAAAAAGTTGGATATGTGAGATCAAACTTCAGGAAAGTGGTCTTGACTGTGGAAGTAACTTATAGATGATATTTAAAGGCATGAGACTGGAAAGATTATCAAGAAAGTGAGTAGAGTACCAAGGACTGAACTTATTTCATCATAAAGCAGCAGAAAGAAGAATGAATAAGATTGGAGGAAAACCAAATACAATGTAATATTCTAGGAGCCAAGTTGGGGGGGGGGGATGTTTATGGAGAAAGGATATACTATACAAATACTTCTGATAAGTTGAGGAATATGAAAAATGAGCATGACTATTGGATTTAGTAATGTAAAGGCCATTATTGGCCTTTGGCAAAACAGTGTTAGAGGAATAAATGAAGTGAAAGCTGGATTCAAATGTGCTAAGAGAGAATAAGAAAAGTGGACCTTGAGACAATGGAAATAAACAACTTTGGAGTAGTTATGCTGCAAATGATAATAAGTGAGCATAAAGAATATTAAAGATTGGTGAAATAACAGTGGTAATGGTAATGATTTGGTAGAGAAGGGAAGGCTGGTGACATAGGACAGAGAAAGAATTCTCTTCTTCAAATAGACAAACAAGGATGGGCTCTCATACAAAAGTGGAGAGGTTCTACTTAAATAGGACCATAAATATTCTATAGTTTCAAGCAAGGAAGACAGAGTTTGTGGGTAGTAAGTGAGCAGATGTCATAATAAAATTCTGTAGACACTTTCTTCTAGTTGTTTGAATTTTCTCAATGTGGTTAAGAAACAAGATCATCAGCTGAGAGTGCAGACGGGAGGAAGAATTGGCACTGAGGAGAAAGGAGAAAGTATGCAGTAGTCATCTAGATGTTTAAATAAATGAGCAAGTATAATATGATTGTTGGAAACATCAAAGACCCACTTGATAAATGTGGTCATGAATTGAACATGTGTGAATTTAAAGAAGGACTGGTCAACATGGTTGTGATTTCTGCCCAATCACATTCAGTTTCATGGATACAGACATAGAATAAACAGAGGTTGTATTTAACCATGATTGCAGTTTCATCTTAAGTATTAAAAACTGAATTATTAGTTTCCTATGGCTACTGTAACAAATTACCACTAACATGGTGATGTGAAAACAACAGGCATTTATTCTCTCACAGTTCTGGAAGCTAGAAGTCCAAACCAGTATCACTGGGCTGAGATCAGTGTGTTAGTAGGGCCACACTCCCTTTAGAGGCAAATGCATTTCTTACTTCTTCCAGGTTCTGATGGCCGCCAGCATTCTTTGGCTTGACTTGGTTGCATCACTCTGAGCTTTTCCATCGTGGTCACATTGCCTTCTCCTTTTCGGTGTGTCAAATCTCCCTCTGCCTCCTTCTTCTAAGGGCACGTGTGATTGCATGTGGAAGCCATATAGAAAAGCCAAGATAAGCTCTGCATCTCAAGATTCTTAATTTAACCACATCTCCAGGTTCCTTTCTTTTTTTTTTTTTTTTTTTTACCATTTGAGGTAACATCCACGGGTCCAGGGATTAGGATACAGACATCTTTTTTGGAGCCATTATTCAGCCCACCACGGTGAGAAAAGGAAAAATGGAGTTGAGCATGTATTCAAGGGAGAGATTATAATGATTGATCATGGAATTTAGCTTTGTTAGAATTGTTGTCATAGATTGAATGAGCTGAAAAGAGGAGGTAAAGGTCATAGAATGTTAATTTATGAAATAGAAACAGTGATAGGTTGGTACCTATTGGTAATTGCAAGGTCTAGCACCTGGCTGACTTAGGGTTAAGGACACGTGTATTAGAGAAGAGGAAGTCAAGAAACTGAGAAACCAGACAGTTGAACAGATAATGTTTAGGTATACTGAAACAGGTAAAAACTAATATAGAAGTAGATAGAGTGAATAAATAGATACAAGTAATACATTAAAAAATAATTTAAAATAGCATAGAGTTAAATTCATACTGTTGGGTCTTTATGAGATGTATGCATGTGTGTATAAAATTCTGATGTAAACTCATCTATTTCCCCAGATAATTAAATAATGCCACTTAAAGTTAAGAAGCAAGTTTAACAAATCCAATTATCATTGACAGGGTATTTCTAATATTTATTTTATGCCTTAGGCATAAAATACTGTGTTTTTAGGCATAGTACAATGCAGCCCGAGATCACCAACATGAACGTGAGTTATTTCTCTGGGTGCCAGTGCAGTGTTGTTTCCAGGGTCTATCAAGGACTCTAGAAATGTTTACTTTCTTTTGCTCTAGACAGCTGTGTTTTTTTGTTTGTTTGTTTGTTTGTTTTGGGGGGGAGGGAGGCTTATATATTTTCTGTTACCTTTCTTGTTGTTTGACTGTCATCTGTCATTAAATTTTGCTGTTAGTGTGCTTTTAAGCTCTTGCATTCCAATTTGTAGTTCATAAAATTTCCCAGACAGGGCAAACAGAGAGACAAGCTAATTATAATTATGTGCTAAAAATGAGAAATGTGACTCTGAATAAGATATTCTGCTTCTGAATAAAGTTTATAGACTACAAAGTCTATGAACAGATAGTCCATCTTGTATGGCTGTTTTTCATTTTTTATCTATGTCATGAATGTCTGCAAATTTGCTTTTATGCATCTATTCAGATACCACATGTATGAAAAGTAATAAATCTCCATTAAAGGATTGAATATTAATGGAGATATGCAAAAATAGTGTATGTATCAGTCTGAGTCCCGTCTGGAAATAGACAGTTCACTCAATATGGGTATTCCTAGGAGAGTTTAATAGAGAACTGTTTACAAAGCTGTAAGCAGAGTTTAGTGAAAGCAAAAACAGGGGGGTAGTAACAGAAACTTATTCCCAGGGCTAGGCCTGAAGGGACAAGGAGGGGAAGTTGTTACCAACATCAGGAGACTCTTGTATGGAGAGGGCAGACTGAGAGGAGCTGTGGTCTTTCCTGGACATACAAAGTCAGCTCAGAATACCTAGCAGTGAGAAAGCCAGAGGAATAAAGAGTCTGACCTCACTTTTCCTCAGCCATGGTTTCCTGCTCATGTCTATCATCATGTACACTCAACTGGAAATCAGAAAGTAAGACACTGATTTATTTAGTATTATTTGGGCCCTTAGGGGCAGAGAGCAGGTAGAGCTGGGTGGAGGGTACATATGGAGCAGAAGATATCCAGTATATTCATAAGAAAATATGAACCAGCCTCAGCAAAAGAGCAGCATTAAAATATTGTATGTAGTAATTTGAATAATATTATTTTTATTTCAGTGTTATTGTAAATATGTAGCTAATATAATTATAATGGCATATCATTTTTTTTGGATTTCCTGAAATTATCTCTAAAATTTAGAATCATTCCCAGAAAGAAGGTAACAACAAAATATTGTTGCAGTGCTAATTCTTAATTCAAGGTGGAGAGTTAAGATTATTTTTTTACTACCTCAAAGTCTAAGAAAACACCAGACTCAACAGACTGACTTTTCTTAATATCAAAGAACTATTATTTTCATTAGTCATTTTTTCATAGAGAATTTATGATGAGTGTGTAGGTAGAAACCAAAATGAAAAGGGTTTCTTTGGGGAAAAAAATGTTGTCTTAGTTACTTTTTGGCAAATGACTTTACCTCAGTTCTTCCAGAAGAAACTACATAGCTCACTTCCATCATGAAGTTATTATGTGGAGTACTATGTTTTCCTATATAGAATATTCATATTCTAGCCAATTTTGAAATAGGAAAGTCTACATTCTGCTACTGACAATATATTTCTATTCTTCATAGTTTACAGACCAAATGCTATTTTCTGAAGTTCAGGTAATTAATGCAAGAATTTAATAACCTTCATGAGGGTATTTCAGAGTGTGTAATGTAATATTTGGCAAAAAAAAAAAAAAAAGAAATGAAATCTTATAAAATGATCAAAGAAAATCACATTTAAAATGTTCAAAATCCAGAAGTATTCAGTCTACCAAGAATAATTTGTATTTATTTTCTCAATGGTATTTATTTTATAAATATTTGAGAACATAGTCACCCTCCTATTATCTTTTTTTTTTTTCAGAAAAAAAAAAAATTACCTATAGTCAAAGGGAAATTTCTGCATTTTATTGAACTCAATGAGAAATAATGTTTCAGAATAACATGACAGAATGACCTAGAAAGAATACTGTAACTGCAGGCTAGGAAAAAGAGATAAACAAAATCTCATTATCTCTGTGTAACGTGCTGTTATTTTTGTGACTATTTTCAAACCCGTAGACTCTGTTCCATATCTTCCATAATTGAGCAATTTTGGTAAGGTCTCTTTTTATAACGTTAAGTAAAAATAGAGTTATTAATGCTAAATGAGCCTAAATAGATGCTAATGTCCCTTTAGTGTTTAAACTTTTCAGTTCAAGAAATATATCTTATATCCCATTATGTTTAGGCATTGTGTTACATGTCAGAGTATAAAAATGAATGTGATACAATTAACCACCCATACGTGCAACTTTCTAATGTGCCCACTTCATTAGGTATTCTGTTAAGTGTTGGAAGTTATTGAAAAGAGTGACACAGCCCTGTCCTAGGGCAACTCTATTATCAGATAGTAGGAGGGGAACAGACCCTAAGGGGAACATAGGGTGATATGTGGGAAGAGTGATATGCACACAATGCTTTTAGAGTGTAAAGGAGAAGCCACTAATTTTGTCTGTAATGAGGTAGATCAAAATAGGTTATTCAGAAGAGGAGACAATAAAGTAAATATGAAAGGGCAAATTAACCAGTGGGAGGGGAACATCTTAGGCAGAGGATAACAGAATGTCCAGAGAACCACAAATTATTTTATGTGGTAAGAAGGAACCATGAAGTTGGACATTAATTCATCAAGAGTCTTAAACAAATACAAACTTGTCAAATATCTACATACAGTAAATCCTCACTCAATGTGGGCAATAGGTTCTTTGACTTGAAGTGAAAGCACACATAACAAAACCGATTTTACCTTTACATGCTAATTGATGTAAACAAAAGTTAAGTTCCTATAGCATCCCGTCAACAGTATAATGAAACAATGTTAAAAGAATCAACATTATTTGAGGTCCTGCTGTATACCCTTCACCAAACTTTTTGATTTTGAAGAAGAAAAATATGGTGTAATCTCTTTTGAACTAAGACATCAGATATCAATTAATGGGGAAATTCTTTGCGAGTAGGAGAAAAGCAAAACTTCCCCAAATTGTCTTACATTCTGGGGTTTAGACTGGAAATTTCAGAAGAAGGAATTGCTTTTAAAAAATCTTAATATGAAAAAAAAAAAAATCTTAATATGAAGTATAGTGGAGTAGAAATACTCTCCAAATATGAACTCACATAGAGGGCATTGTTGTGGGGCTGGCCAAAAGAATATATTTATATACATTACTAGAATATTTAAAGTTACTTTATAACTAGAATTTATTTTATTATTTCAGCTATTTATTTAAAAGAAAATGTCTAGCAATATGTTACCATTCTGCAATAAAGTACAGTGTACTGCAGCTGTAAAAAAGGAATGAGAATGCTCTCTATTCACTAATATGGTAACATCACTAGACTATAATGTGAAACAACAAGATGAAGAACAGTGATCATAGTATGCTCCCTTTGTTGTAGGAAAGATTAAAAATTTTACAATAGACACATATGATTATATATACAGAGAGTGCCATAAAAGTATACACATTTTAAGAAAGTAAAAAACTATATTAAAATTGTAATAATAAATATGTACCAATAACAAAAGATGAATACACGTCATGTGCATACATTTTTTTGGCACCCTACGTATATAATCACCCTATGTATACAATACAGGGAATGCTTAAATAAAAAAAAAAAATACAGTAAAAGACACATTGCCATTAATCTCCCTCAAAACACTCCCCCTCACTTCAAACACACTTGCCTAATTGTTCTGCCATTTTCTGAAGCAGTTCTGGAAGTCCTCTTTTGTGAGTGTCTTTAGTTGCACTGTCATGGCTGCCTCCATGTCCTGAATCATTTTGACTTGGAGGAAGAGCCAGAAGTCGCATGGTGCCAGATCTGGTTAAATAAGGTGAATGAGGACAAACCATAAGGTTTTTATTTAACAGAAATTGCCGTATACCAGAAGCAATGTGTGACACGGAGCATTGTCATGATAGTTTATGGTACACTTTAAAACACACCTTCTCTCAACCGTAGTTCACTCCTGACTGACTGAACCAAACAAGTTGAAACTGTCACACACTGTTACTAAGGTTAAACGAGCCACTTCCCATGTTGAAGATCCCTGACTTTCCCTTGGATGGCACTTGGCAGCAGCATTCACTGTATGTTTTGATCACAACGGAAAGGCTCCGTGTCACACATCGCTTCTCGTACTATAATTTCTATCAACTAAAAACATTATTGTGTGTTCTCATCCACTTTATTCACCAGATCTGACATTGTACGACGTCTGGCTCTTCCCCAAAGTCAGAATGATTCAGGACATCGAGGCAGTCATGACAGTGCAATTAAAGACACTCACGAAAGAGAACTTCCAGAACTGCTTCAGGAAGTGGCAAGAACCATGGGATAAGTGTGTTCAAAATAAGGGTGAGTATTTTATTATTATTATTATTATTATTATTATTATTATTAGTTTCAGGTGTACAAACAATGCCATAGTTAGACATTTATACCCCCAAAAAGTGGTAACCCCCTCCTCCAATGTATTACCCCTCTGACATCATATATAGCTGTTACAGTTCCACTGACTCTACATCCTGTGAATATATATATGTGTGTGTGTGTGTGTGTGTGTGTGTGTTATATATATATATTATATAATTATTATATATACAATTATTACAGTAATTAATGGCAATGTGTCTTTTACTGTAATAATTGTTTTTATTTAGACATTCACAGTATTTTCTGATCACACTGTGTATGGATGGACATGTCTGTGTGCATATATTTAATAATATATATACTCATATTTTTAAAAAGAAACAGTGGTTACCTAAAGGGAAACAAATGGAACAGGGTATTCAGGATAAGGATGGAAATATTTTTTAAGGTACCTTGCTTTATACTTTAATTCGAATCTATGTAAATATTTACCTAATTAATAAAAGAGAATTATATCAAGAAAAGAATCCCCCAAAGCAAAAATAAATAAATAAATAAACCAAGTTTGCTTTTTGTTATCATCGTATGCCAATATTTCTAAACAATGTAAGTGATAACCTACTCCTCCCTGATAGGAAGACCACACTTGCTACCTGCACACTCACCCTGCCATCTGCTATGTGTGTTGCTAGTTAAAGTCACTGCATAAATTCTTACCTGAAATCGGTTCGATCACAGGATATGTTTGTTGCAGGAGCCAATCAAGTTACTTTTCTGTATGAGTTATTTTGAGTGAAATTTCTGTTACGTCCCACTAAAATAACTTTAAATGACTCATTAAACAATAGTGAAGTATAAATGGGGATTAAATATGAATGCTGAAAATAATATGAAGGATCAATTAATAGAGAGAGAATATGGGTAGAAAGACAGAATAAATTTACTCATGGGATAATGGAGACAAATATGCAAGTGGAAAAATAACAGTTTTTAATCACAAGAAATTTGAAAAGAAGGATTTGGGTCATAATTATTGAAAAATTATATGACTGTCAATTTTTTTAGTAGTGATGTAATACGCGAAGAGGTTGTAACATTCAATGCAATATTTACCCGGACTTTAACTTGTTAATGATAATGATGGACTTAAACTGATTCATAATGTTAGAATTAAGTGATAGAAATAAATTATATTAAAGATATAAGTTGCAGAGTATAAATAGCAACATCTTAAAATGTTGGAAGTTTTGGTGATAAAAATAACAGGGATCTTGTAGAGAAGGATGGCATGGATTGGGATAAAGTGACAAACAAAAGTTATAGAAAATAGAGGAGAGTTCTGGTGCCTTGCCTCTGAGCCATCTCTCTCTCTCTCTCTCTCTCTCTCTCTCCACACACACACACACACACACACACACACACACACACACACAGGTCCCAGAAATCACTAATAGAAACAGCTGCTTAAAATAGAGCAGATCATTTTTAAGTAAGGTTGGCAACTGCACTCAAACAAACAAAGCAATTACAAAACAAAAACAATTACAAAATGTCCATAAAAATCAAAGTCATGATACATTCTCTCCCTACTTCACTGCATCCCCAACTCTGGCTTGCATACAGTTGGCATAAAAATTGCAGTGAATCTTTTTTCTTGAAAATGTATTCATACAATGTAATCATGGCACACACTCCATCTTTCAGTACTATCCAATATTAACACGCTTTTAGATACACATAGAAGAAGTAGTAATGAATGAGGTACTCAGTAGAAAAGTCTTTTGGGATCCAATTTGTATAGTACTGGGGAAAAAGCCCAGAAGGTCTGCAAACAAATGATGAGCAATATATACAATGTTCAGAATAATACAGGTGGTTTTAAAAAGGAATAGAGTCTATAAAAAGGCTTTTGTGTTTAGAATTCCAAAATCCTACCATAAGGACTTCAAAAAATAGTTGAAAAGAAACCTCTGCATTGAGGCTATAGCACATTTTACTTGATAAGAAAAGATTTAGTCCGTGAAAGATGTGTCTTCTGAATAGTGAAAATATCACACCACAGATATTAAATATCTTTCTCTTTTCATATGACCACTGTAAAAAGGAAGGAAAATGAATTTAGCTGAAAAAAAAAACTGTTTCAGTGTTTCTCGTTTATTTTAATATGCATCTTTTCTGTAAAATCCATTATAGTAATAATGATTTTGCTGTCATTTCATAGAAAAATAAGTGGATTCCTTTACAACTTTATAGGCAAAAAAGACAAACTAGAAAAATGATTATAGTATCATTTATGGGTATATAGAAATTATGTCTTTTATGTTTTATAAAAAGGATCTTAAGTAGTTTGGGAAATTATGTTACAAGGCATTCTCTGTTGATTTATTATCTTCTAATGCTCATTTCTGCCATTCACGCAAAGCTCCAAAAGATTAACAATTGGTAATCATTGTTTTGGTGCCTGCTCTGAAGTTCAAATAGCAAATACATTTTTATATCATGGAAATGTTGTGAAACTGAGAATTGATTGAATTTATTTGTTAAACTTCAGTATGTACTTATAACCAGTTTTTAAATATTAAAAAAAACCAAAAACACAAACTCTAGAAAAGAAAGCAACAAAGTGTTCCTCTAACACAAGGGTGTACAAACTTTTTTCAACGTTTTTTACCAAGGGCCATATGCGGTAAAATACACAAACAGTCGGGCCACTCACTCGAGACTAAGTATGCATTGCCTCACCTGGTTTATTTAAGTAAACTAAATATATTGTTGGAATTTGCTGCGGGCCAATTAAAAATGGATTGCAGGCCACAGTTGGCCCGAGGGGCGCAGTTTGGAAACCCCTGCTCTAACACATTCATGAAATTACATATTCTTGATTTTGCCATTCTCATGGTTTTGTCAACTCATGAAGGTCTGTTCAAGGCAATTATACCTAAACAAGTATGAACACTCATGCCAAGTATAAGCCAGAATGAAGCTTCTTCCCTGTACATGAAATGCAGATAAGAACACGTCAGGAAAGCAACAAGATAATCGTGACTCCAGTGGACTTTTGGGAACGGGAATATGTAGGTGTTCAAAGGCAAATTTAGTCAAAAGAAATTGTTGCAATATTTGTTTTAATTAAAATTGATTGGGGTGACAATGAGTAGTAAAATTACATAGGTTTCAAGTGTACAATTCTTCAATGCATCAGCTATATATCATGTTGTATGTTCACCACCCAGAGTCAGTTCTCCTTCCATCACCATACGTTTGACCCCTTTTACCCTCATCTACCACTCTCCTCCCCCTTTCATACACATTTTTAAAAAGGATTTT